>NW_028225182.1:29131876-29456344 GCF_052327205.1 Somniosus microcephalus | reverse complement strand
GGGCCGCGTTTTTGAGGCCGAAGGGCATTCGGAGGAACTCGAATAGCCCAAAAGGGGTGATTATGGCCGTCTTGGGAACGTCCGTGAGGTGGACTGGCATCTGATGGTAACCGCGCACCAGGTCGACTTTGGAGAAGACTGAGCGGCCGGCCAGTCTAGCCGAGAAGTCTTGAATGTGCGGTATGGGGTACCGATCCGACGTGGGTGGCGTCGTTTAGGCGCCGGTAGTCCCCGCAGGGGCGCCATCCCCTGTCGGGTTTGGTGACGATGTGGAGTGGGGAGGCCCAGGGCTGTTGGAGCGGCGGATGATACCGAGCTGTTCCATTGTGGCGAACTCCGCCTGCGTGATCTCCAGCTTGGCCGGGTCCAGCCTGCGGGCGTGGGCATACACCGGTGGGCCTGTGGTGGGGATGAAGTGTACTACCCCGTGCTTAGCAACCTTCGCGGAGAAGGTCGGATTGGTGAGGGCTGGGAACTCAGCCAGGAGTGCTGAGTAGTCGTCCGTTGAGCGGGCGCGGCACTGCCACGCCATTTCGGTGGGTTGGGGGGGGGCCATGGTGCCCGGGATAGGTGATATGGTGTTCATGTCCATGAGGCGGCGTCGAGGCATGTCGACCAACAGGCGCACAGGTAATCCGCACTGAGGAGCGGGGAGAGCACCTTGGCGGTGATAAACTCCCAGTGGTAGCGGCGGCCTGTGAGGTCAATGGTGACAGTGCGGGTGCCGTACGTCCGGATGTCGGTGCCGTTGGCGGCAGCCAGCGCAGGGCCGCGGCCGCCTCGCTGGATCTCGAGGGCGGGCGCGGGGATGATGCTGCGCTGCACGCCCGTGTTGCATAGGAAATGGCGTCCAGAGGCGCTGTCCGTAACGTACAGCAGCGCGCCTGCTTGCCCCACGGCCATCGTGTAGGCTGGTGTGGGGGCGGTTGGAAACGTGCAGGGATGGCTGCAGCGGCGTGCCCATGTGCCGAACCGGGTATGGAAGTAGCAGTAGCCCTGGGTCGGAGGGCTTGGGGGACGTGGGGGCCTGGGGGGCCTCGTGGCCGAGCTGTGTGGCCGCGCGATAGAGGGTGGAGCGTGCGCTGACGCTGCGGAGGCCAGGTTGGGGGTGACAGCGTGGTTGGAGCTGGCGGACAGGAGCTTATCGGCTTCGTCGGCCAGGGCCTCAAGGTCCGTGAGGCTGGACGCCACGATCGCCGGGCGGATGCTGGGAGGTAGTTGGCGGATAAAGAGCGTGCAGAAGAGGGAGCCGGGCGGTTTCTCATCGGTCGGAGCAAGCATGTGTGAGAGCAAGTCTGATGGCGTGGAGTCACCGAGGCCCGGGAGGTCGAGGAGGTGGCAGTTGCGCAAGAATTGGGAGGCTGTGAATTTTTAATGAGCGCGGCCTTGAGATGTGTGTACTTGCCTTCCTCCGGAGGGTTTTGTAGTGTTGTCCAGACTTTCGTGATTGTGGAGCTGCCCAGGGAGGCGAGGAGGTAGTCGTGCATCGTTGCGTCGGCGGTGATGCCGCGGAGTCGGAATTGCGATTCGGCTTGAAGGAACCAGGCGGTGGCCAGGTTCTCCCAGAACTCCGGCAGCTTCACAGAAACTGCGTTTGTGTCAGCCATGGTTACGCTTAGGAGTCGTCCTGAGCGTCGGGGTCACCAATGTAGGAGTCTACGTACTCTGAGCAAAAAATACTGAACTCGGAGAGGTTCAACAGAAAAGGTTTAATTGTTGAGGCTGCATGCTGAACACAAAATGGAGTCAGATACTACACAAAGTACGACTGCCTTTCATCAGTGCACAGCTTCGACTGCTCCTCCCCTGCTCTGGGCTTAACTATGTTGCAGATCGAGTTTCTTAAAGTTGTGATCCTTCTTAAAGGCATGACGCCTGATTTATAGTCTACGGGCCGGAAAGCGGATTGTGTCCTTTCTGTGATCGGTACGCCACACAGCTCCCCCCAGAATCTGCTAGTAGGGAGTGTACGAACCGGCGTGGCGGCTTGATGGCACGGCCGGAACGGCTCTTGGCGGTTGGTGTCGGGAGCGGGGCGGTCGGACGCGTCGGGCTCTTAGGCGGTCTGCCCCACTTGAACGGGTTCATCGGGCTCTAGGTGCGCCAGCTTGAGCCGGTCGACCGACACCTTGTCAGTTCTGCCGCCCACTTCGAGGAGGAAGAACTTGTTCCCCGTCTGGAGTACCTTGTAGGGTCCGTCGTATGGGGGCCGTAGAGGTCCTCGGTGGGCTTCATGGTGCACGAAAACAAATTTGGCCATGTGCAAGCTAGGTGGTACGTGGGTTGCTGGTTCGACGTGCCGGCCGGTGGGTACCGGAGCGAACTGTTGTGCTCGGTTGGCGAAAGCACGGCGTTGCTGGTCAGCCGACCAGGGGGTCATGGCGGTGGGCAGGAACTCTCCGGGTACGCGCAGCGGCTGGCCGTACCTGAGTTCCGCTGCCGAGGCTTGCAGGTCTTCCTTGACCGCGGAGCGTAGGCCGAGTAGCACCCACGGGAGGCGGTCGATCCAAGCCTCGTCCTTGAGGCTGGCGCAGAGGGATGCCTTCATGGACCTGTGGAATCGCTCGCACAGTCCATTGGCTTGGGGGTGGTAAGCCGTGGTGCGGTGAACGGCCACCCCGAAGTTTCGGGCGATGGCGGCCCACAGATCAGAGGTGAACTGCGGGCCTCTATCCGATGTCATGTCGGAGGGGACGCCAAACCAAGCGACCCAGGTACCTATGAATGCCCTCGCGATGTCGGCGGTGGTGGTGGACGTCAGTGGAATGGCCTCGGGCCAGCGGGTGGTACGGTCCACGATTGTCAGCAGGTGCGTGTGACCTTGTGATGGCGGCCCTCCAGAAGAAATCTAAAATGGCGGACTGCCAGGTACAGGGCGAGGAGCTCGAGGTCAAAGGCGCTGTATTTGGCCTCCAGGGGCCGCAGTTGGCGGCTGAAAAAGGCCAGCGGTTACCAGGCCCCGTCGACCCACTTTTCGTACACGGCGCTGACTGCGTGGTCGGAGGCGTCCGTGGTGAGGGCCACCCTGGCATTGGGCTGTGGGTGAGCGAGCATGGTGGCGTTGGCGAGCGCCTTTTTGGTTGAGTCGAAAGCAGTCAACATGTCCGCCGACCACTCGATCGCCATTCTGTCTTTCCTACCCCGGAGGGCTTCGTATAGGGGCCGCATGAGGGAGGCCGCTCCGGGAATGAAGCGGTTGTAAAAGTTGATCATCCCCAAGAACTCCTGGAGGCCTTTGATGGTGGTAGGCCGGGGGAACTGCTGGACGACTTGCACCTTGGCGGGCAGGGGAATGGCTCCGTCCTGCGTGATGTGGTGGCCGAGGAATTCGATCCTGCTGAGGCCGAATGGGCACTTGGCTGGGCTGATCATGAACCCGTGCTCACTGAGCCACTGGAACAGGGTGCGGAGGTGCTCGATGTGTTCCTGCTTGGAGGAACTAGCTAACAGGATGTCATCCAGGTAGACAAAGAGAAACTTCAGGTCCTGGAGGACCGAGTCCATGAGCCGCTGGAAGGCCTGGGCCGCGTTTTTGAGGCCGAAGGGCATTCGGAGGAACTCGAATAGCCCAAAAGGGGTGATTATGGCCGTCTTGGGAACGTCCGTGAGGTGGACTGGCATCTGATGGTAACCGCGCACCAGGTCGACTTTGGAGAAGACTGAGCGGCCGGCCAGTCTAGCCGAGAAGTCTTGAATGTGCGGTATGGGGTACCGATCCGACGTGGTGGCGTCGTTTAGGCGCCGGTAGTCCCCGCAGGGGCGCCATCCCCTGTCGGGTTTGGTGACGATGTGGAGTGGGGAGGCCCAGGGCTGTTGGAGCGGCGGATGATACCGAGCTGTTCCATTGTGGCGAACTCCGCCTGCGTGATCTCCAGCTTGGCCGGGTCCAGCCTGCGGGCGTGGGCATACACCGGTGGGCCTGTGGTGGGGATGAAGTGTACTACCCCGTGCTTAGCAACCTTCGCGGAGAAGGTCGGATTGGTGAGGGCTGGGAACTCAGCCAGGAGTGCTGAGTAGTCGTCCGTTGAGCGGGCGCGGCACTGCCACGCCATTTCGGCGGGTTGGGGGGGGGCCATGGTGCCCGGGATAGGTGATATGGTGTTCATGTCCATGAGGCGGCGTCGAGGCATGTCGACCAACAGGCGCACAGGTAATCCGCACTGAGGAGCGGGGAGAGCACCTTGGCGGTGATAAACTCCCAGTGGTAGCGGCGGCCTGTGAGGTCAATGGTGACAGTGCGGGTGCCGTACGTCCGGATGTCGGTGCCGTTGGCGGCAGCCAGCGCAGGGCCGCGGCCGCCTCGCTGGATCTCGAGGGCGGGCGCGGGGATGATGCTGCGCTGCACGCCCGTGTTGCATAGGAAATGGCGTCCAGAGGCGCTGTCCGTAACGTACAGCAGCGCGCCTGCTTGCCCCACGGCCATCGTGTAGGCTGGTGTGGGGGCGGTTGGAAACGTGCAGGGATGGCTGCAGCGGCGTGCCCATGTGCCGAACCGGGTATGGAAGTAGCAGTAGCCCTGGGTCGGAGGGCTTGGGGGACGTGGGGGCCTGGGGGGCCTCGTGGCCGAGCTGTGTGGCCGCGCGATAGAGGGTGGAGCGTGCGCTGACGCTGCGGAGGCCAGGTTGGGGGTGACAGCGTGGTTGGAGCTGGCGGACAGGAGCTTATCGGCTTCGTCGGCCAGGGCCTCAAGGTCCGTGAGGCTGGACGCCACGATCGCCGGGCGGATGCTGGGAGGTAGTTGGCGGATAAAGAGCGTGCAGAAGAGGGAGCCGGGCGGTTTCTCATCGGTCGGAGCAAGCATGTGTGAGAGCAAGTCTGATGGCGTGGAGTCACCGAGGCCCGGGAGGTCGAGGAGGTGGCAGTTGCGCAAGAATTGGGAGGCTGTGAATTTTTTAATGAGCGCGGCCTTGAGATGTGTGTACTTGCCTTCCTCCGGAGGGTTTTGTAGTGTTGTCCAGACTTTCGTGATTGTGGAGCTGCCCAGGGAGGCGAGGAGGTAGTCGTGCATCGTTGCGTCGGCGGTGATGCCGCGGAGTCGGAATTGCGATTCGGCTTGAAGGAACCAGGCGGTGGCCAGGTTCTCCCAGAACTCCGGCAGCTTCACAGAAACTGCGTTTGTGTCAGCCATGGTTACGCTTAGGAGTCGTCCTGAGCGTCGGGGTCACCAATGTAGGAGTCTACGTACTCTGAGCAAAAAATACTGAACTCGGAGAGGTTCAACAGAAAAGGTTTAATTGTTGAGGCTGCATGCTGAACACAAAATGGAGTCAGATACTACACAAAGTACGACTGCCTTTCATCAGTGCACAGCTTCGACTGCTCCTCCCCTGCTCTGGGCTTAACTATGTTGCAGATCGAGTTTCTTAAAGTTGTGATCCTTCTTAAAGGCATGACGCCTGATTTATAGTCTACGGGCCGGAAAGCGGATTGTGTCCTTTCTGTGATCGGTACGCCACACAGCTCCCCCCAGAATCTGCTAGTAGGGAGTGTACGAACCGGCGTGGCGGCTTGATGGCACGGCCGGAACGGCTCTTGGCGGTTGGTGTCGGGAGCGGGGCGGTCGGACGCGTCGGGCTCTTAGGCGGTCTGCCCCACTTGAACGGGTTCATCGGGCTCTAGGTGCGCCAGCTTGAGCCGGTCGACCGACACCTTGTCAGTTCTGCCGCCCACTTCGAGGAGGAAGAACTTGTTCCCCGTCTGGAGTACCTTGTAGGGTCCGTCGTATGGGGGCCGTAGAGGTCCTCGGTGGGCTTCATGGTGCACGAAAACAAATTTGGCCATGTGCAAGCTAGGTGGTACGTGGGTTGCTGGTTCGACGTGCCGGCCGGTGGGTACCGGAGCGAACTGTTGTGCTCGGTTGGCGAAAGCACGGCGTTGCTGGTCAGCCGACCAGGGGGTCATGGCGGTGGGCAGGAACTCTCCGGGTACGCGCAGCGGCTGGCCGTACCTGAGTTCCGCTGCCGAGGCTTGCAGGTCTTCCTTGACCGCGGAGCGTAGGCCGAGTAGCACCCACGGGAGGCGGTCGATCCAAGCCTCGTCCTTGAGGCTGGCGCAGAGGGATGCCTTCATGGACCTGTGGAATCGCTCGCACAGTCCATTGGCTTGGGGGTGGTAAGCCGTGGTGCGGTGAACGGCCACCCCGAAGTTTCGGGCGATGGCGGCCCACAGATCAGAGGTGAACTGCGGGCCTCTATCCGATGTCATGTCGGAGGGGACGCCAAACCAAGCGACCCAGGTACCTATGAATGCCCTCGCGATGTCGGCGGTGGTGGTGGACGTCAGTGGAATGGCCTCGGGCCAGCGGGTGGTACGGTCCACGATTGTCAGCAGGTGCGTGTGACCTTGTGATGGCGGCCCTCCAGAAGAAATCTAAAATGGCGGACTGCCAGGTACAGGGCGAGGAGCTCGAGGTCAAAGGCGCTGTATTTGGCCTCCAGGGGCCGCAGTTGGCGGCTGAAAAAGGCCAGCGGTTACCAGGCCCCGTCGACCCACTTTTCGTACACGGCGCTGACTGCGTGGTCGGAGGCGTCCGTGGTGAGGGCCACCCTGGCATTGGGCTGTGGGTGAGCGAGCATGGTGGCGTCGGCGAGCGCCTTTTTGGTTGAGTCGAAAGCAGTCAACATGTCCGCCGACCACTCGATCGCCATTCTGTCTTTCTTACCCCGGAGGGCTTCGTATAGGGGCCGCATGAGGGAGGCCGCTCCGGGAATGAAGCGGTTGTAAAAGTTGATCATCCCCAAGAACTCCTGGAGGCCTTTGATGGTGGTAGGCCGGGGGAACTGCTGGACGACTTGCACCTTGGCGGGCAGGGGAATGGCTCCGTCCTGCGTGATGTGGTGGCCGAGGAATTCGATCCTGCTGAGGCCGAATGGGCACTTGGCTGGGCTGATGATGAACCCGTGCTCACTGAGCCACTGGAACAGGGTGCGGAGGTGCTCGATGTGTTCCTGCTTGGAGGAACTAGCTAACAGGATGTCATCCAGGTAGACAAAGAGAAACTTCAGGTCCTGGAGGACCGAGTCCATGAGCCGCTGGAAGGCCTGGGCCGCGTTTTTGAGGCCGAAGGGCATTCGGAGGAACTCGAATAGCCCAAAAGGGGTGATTATGGCCGTCTTGGGAACGTCCGTGAGGTGGACTGGCATCTGATGGTAACCGCGCACCAGGTCGACTTTGGAGAAGACTGAGCGGCCGGCCAGTCTAGCCGAGAAGTCTTGAATGTGCGGTATGGGGTACCGATCCGACGTGGTGGCGTCGTTTAGGCGCCGGTAGTCCCCGCAGGGGCGCCATCCCCTGTCGGGTTTGGTGACGATGTGGAGTGGGGAGGCCCAGGGCTGTTGGAGCGGCGGATGATACCGAGCTGTTCCATTGTGGCGAACTCGGCCCGCGCGATCTCCAGCATGGCCGGGTCCAGCCTGCGGGCGTGGGCATACACCGGTGGGCCTGTGGTGGGGATGAAGTGTACTACCCCGTGCTTAGCAACCTTCGCGGAGAAGGTCGGATTGGTGAGGGCTGGGAACTCAGCCAGGAGTGCTGAGTAGTCGTCCGTTGAGCGGGCGCGGCACTGTCACGCCATTTCGGCGGGTTGGGGGGGGCCATGGCGCCCGGGATAGGTGACATGGTGTTCATGTCCACGAGGCGGCGTCGAGGCATGTCGACCAACAGGCGCACAGGAAATCCGCACTGAGGAGCGGGGAGAGCACCTTGGCGGTGATAAACTCCCAGTGGTAGCGGCGGCCTGTGAGGTCAATGGTGACAGTGCGGGTGCCGTACGTCTGGATGTCGGTGCCGTTGGCGGCAGCCAGCGCAGGGCCGCGGCCGCCTTGCTGGATCTCGAGGGCGGACGCGGGGATGATGCTGCACTGCACGCCTGTGTCGCATAGGAAATGGCATCCAGAGGCGCTGTCCGTAACGTACAGCAGCGCGCCTGCTTGCCCCACGGCCATCGTGTAGGCTGGTGTGCGGCCGGTTGGAAACGTGCAGGGATGGCTGCAGCGGCGTGCCCGTGTGCCGAACCGGGTATGGAAGTAGCAGTAGCCCTGGGTCGGAGGGCTTGGGGGACGTGGGGGCCTGGGGGGCCTCGTGGCCGAGCTGTGTGGCCGCGCGATAGAGGGTGGAGCGTGCGCCGACGCTGCGGAGGCCAGGTCGGGGGTGACGGCGTGGTTGGAGCTGGTGGACAGGAGCTTATCGGCTTCGTCGGCCAGGGCCTCAAGGTCCGTGAGGCTGGATGCCACGATCGCCGGGCGGATGCTGGGAGGTAGTTGGCGGATAAAGAGCGTGCAGAAGAGGGAGCCGGGCAGTTTCTCGTCGGTCGGAGCAAGCATGTGTGAGAGCAAGTCTGATGGCGTGGAGTCACCGAGGCCCGGGAGGTCGAGGAGGTGGCAGTTGCGCAAGAATTGGGAGGCTGTGAATTTTTTAATGAGCGCGGCCTTGAGATGTGTGTACTTGCCTTCCTCCGAAGGGTTTTGTAGTGTTGTCCAGACTTTCGTGATTGTGGAGCTGCCCAGGAAGGCGAGGAGGTAGTTGTACATCGTTGCGTCGGCGGTGATGCCGCGGAGTCGGAATTGCGATTCGGCTTGAAGGAACCAGGCGGTGGCCAGGTTCTCCCAGAACTCCGGCAGCTTCACAGAAACTGCGTTTGTGTCAGCCATGGTTACGCTTAGGAGTCGTCCTGAGCGTCGGGGTCACCAATGTAGGAGTCTACGTACTCCTAGCAAAAAATACTGAACTCGGAGAGGTTCAACAGAAAAGGTTTAATTGTTGAGGCTGCATGCTGAACACAAAATGGAGTCAGAGACTACACAAAGTACGACTGCCTTTCATCAGTGCACAGCTTCAACTGCTCCTCCCCCGCTCTGGGCTTAACTATGTTGCAGATCGAGTTTCTTAAAGGTGTGATCCTTCTTAAAGGCATGACGCCTGATTTATAGTCTATGGACTGGAAAGTGGACTGTGTCCTTTCTGTGATCAGTACGCCACAATACATTACACTCAGTACTGCCCCTCCAATAGTGCAGTGCTCCCTCAGTACCACCCCTCCGATGGTGCGGCGCTCGCTCAGTACCGCCCCTCTGACAGTGCGGCGCTCCCTCAGTACTGCCCCTCCGACAGTGCGGCGCTCCATCTGTAATGCCCCTCCGACAGTGCACCGCTCCACCAGTACTGCCCCTACGACAGCGTGGCGCTCCCTCAGTACTGCCCCTCCGACAGTGCAGTGCTCCCTCAGCACTGCCCCTCCGACAGTGCGGCGCTCGCTCAGTACCGCCCCTCCGACAGTGCTGCGCTCCCTCAGTACTGCCTCTCCGACAGTGCAGCACTTCCTCAGTACTGCCCCTCCGACAGTGCTGCGCTCCCTCAGTACTGCCCCTCCGACAGTGCAGCACTCCCTCAGTACTGCCCCTCCGACAGTGCGGCGCTCCCTCAGTACTGCCCCTCCAACAGTGCGGCGCTCCCTCAGTACTGCCTCTCCGACATTGCGGCGCTCCTTCAGTACTGCCCCTCCGAAAGTGCAGCGCTCCTTCAGTGCTGCCCCTCCGACAGTGCGGCGCTCCTTCAGTGCTGCCCCTCCAACAGTGCAGCACTCCTTCAGTGCTGCCCCTCCAACAGTGCAGCGCTCCTTCAGTGCTGCCCCTCCGACGGTGCGGCGCTCCCTCAGTTTTGCCCCTCCGACAGCATAGAACTCCCTCAATACAACCTCTCCGACAGTGCAGCACTCCCTCAGTACCGCCCCTCACAAATTGCGACGTTCCCTCAGTACCACCCCTCTGACAGTGGTTGCGCTCCTTCAGTACTGCCCCTACAACAGTGCGGCACTCCCTCAGTACTGCCCCTCCGACAGCGAGGCACTCCCACAGTACTGCCACACCACATTGCGGCGCTCCCTCTGTACTGCTCCTCCGACAGTGCAGCACTCCTTCAGTACCACCCCTCTGACAGTGTGGCGCTCCCTCAGTACTGCCCCTCCAACAGTGCAGTGCTTCCTCAGTACTGCCCCTCGAACAGTGTGGCACTCCCTCAGTACTGCCCCTCCAACATTGCAGTGCTCCCTCAGTACTGCGCCTCTGACAGTGCAGCGCTTCCTCAGTACTGCCCCTCCGACAATGCAGCACTCCCTCAGTACTGACCCTCCGACAGTGCGGCGCTCCCTCAGTATTGCCCCTCCGACAGTGCGGTGCTCCCTCAGTACTGACCCTCCGACAGTGCGGTGCTCCCTTAGTACTGACCCTCCGACAGTGCGGCGCTCCCTCAGTATTGCCCCTCCGACAGTGCAGCGCTGCCTCAGTACTGACCCTCCGACAGTGCGGCGCTCCCTCAGTACTGCTCCCCGACAGTGCAGCACTTCCACAGTACTGCCCCTCCGACAGTGCGGAGCTCCCTCAGTACTGCCACTCCGACAGTGCGGCGCTCCCTCAGTACCGCCCCTCCGACAGTGCAGCGCTGCCTCAGTACCGCTCCTCCGAAAGTGCGCCGCTCCCCCAGTACTGCCCCTTCGACATTGGGGCGCTCGTTCAGTACTGCCTTTCTGACAGTGCGGCGCTCCCTCAGTACTGCCCCTCCAACAGTGCGGCGCTCCTTCAGTGCTGCCCCTCCAATGGTGCGGCGCTCCCTCAGAACCGCCCCTCCGACAGTGCAGCGCTTCCTCAGTACTGCCCCTCCAACAGTGTGGCTCTCCCTCAGTTCTGCCCCTCTGACATGCGGCGTTCCCTCAGTACTGCCCCTCTGACAGTGCAGTGCTCCATCAGAACCACCCCTCTGAAAGTGTGGCGCTCCCTCAGCACTGTTCCTCCGATAGTGCAGTGCTCCCTCAGTATTGCCCCTCCGACATAGCGGCGCTCCCTCAGTACCGCCCCTCCGACAGTGCAGTGCTCCCTCAGTACCACCCCTCCGACAGTGCAATGCTCTCCCAGTACTGCCCCTCCGACAGTGCGCCACTCCCCCAGTACTGCCCCTCCGACAGTGCAGTACTCCCTCAGTATCACCCCTCCGACAGTGTGGCGGTCCCTCAGTACTGACCCTCCGACAGTGCAGCGCTCACTCAGTACTGCCCCTTCGACAGTGCAGTGCTCCCTCAGTACTGCCCCTCTGACAGTGCAGCGCTCCCTCAGTACTGCCCCTCCGACAGTGCAGTGCTCCCTCAGTACCGCCCCTCCGACAGTGCAGCGCTTCCTCAGTACTGCCCCTCCAAAAGTGCAGCGCTCCCTCAGTACTGCCCCTCCGACAGTGCAGGGCTCCCTCAGTACCAGTCCTCCGACAGTGCAGCGCTTCCTCAGTACTGCCCCTCCAACAGTGCAGCGCTTCCTCAGTACTGCCCCTCCAACAGTGCAGCGCTCCCTCAGTACTGCCCCTCCGACAGTGCTGGGCTCCCTCAGTACCGCCCCTCCGACGGTGCAGCGCTTCCCCAGTACTGCCCCTCCGACAGTGCAGGGCTCCCTCAGTACTGCCCCTCCGACAGTGCAGCGCTTCCTCAGTACTGCCCCTCCGACAGTGCAGTGCTCCCCCAGTACAGCCCCTCCAACAGTGCGGCGCTCCTTCAGTACTGCCCCTCCCGACAGTGCGGCGGTCCCTCAGTACCGTCCCTCTGACAGCGCAGCACTCTGTCAGGAGCACCTCTCCGACAGTGCAGCGCTCCCAGAGTACTACCCCTCGGAAATTGCGGCATTCCCTCAGTACTGCCCCTCCGACAGTGCAGGGCTCCCACAGTACCAGTCCTCCGACAGTGTGGTGCTCCCTCAGTACTGCCCCTCCGACAGTGCAGCGCTCCCTCAGTACTGCCCCTCCAACAGTGCGGCGCTCCTTCAGTACTGCCCCTCCCGACAGTGCGGCGCTCCCTCAGTACCGCCTCTCTGACAGCGCAGCCCTCCCTCAGTACCTCTTCTCCAACAGTGCAGCGCTCCCAGAGTACTAGCCCTCGGAAATTGCGGCGTTCCCTCAGTACTGCCCCTCCGACAGTGCGGGGTTCCCTCAGTACCAGTCCTCCGACAGTGTGGCGCTCCCTCAGTACTGCCCCTCCGACAGTGCAGCGCTTCCTCAGTTCTGCCCCTCTGACATGCGGCGTTCCCTCAGTACTGCCCCTCTGACAGTGCAGTGCTCCATCAGAACCACCCCTCCGAAAGTGTGGCGCTCCCTCAGCACTGTTCCTCCGATAGTGCAGTGCTCCCTCAGTATTGCCCCTCCGACATAGCGGCGCTCCCTCAGTACCGCCCCTCCGACAGTGCAGTGCTCCCTCAGTACCACCCCACCGACAGTGCAACGCTCTCCCAGTACTGCCCCTCCGACAGTGCGCCACTCCCCCAGTACTGCCCCTCCGACAGTGCAGTGCTCCCTCAGTACCACCCCTCCGACTGTGTGGCGGTCCCTCAGTACTGACCCTCCGACAGTGCAGCGCTCACTCAGTACTGCCCCTTCGACAGTGCAGTGCTCCCTCAGTACTGCCCCTCTGACAGTGCAGCGCTCCCTCAGTACTGCCCCTCCGACAGTGCAGTGCTCCCTCAGTACCGCCCCTCCGACAGTGCAGCGCTTCCTCAGTACTGCCCCTCCAACAGTGCAGCGCTCCCTCAGTACTGCCCCTCCGACAGTGCAGCGCTTCCTCAGTACTGCCCCTCCAACAGTGCAGCGCTCCCTCAGTACTGCCCCTCCGACAGTGCAGGGCTCCCTCAGTACCGCCCCTCCGACGGTGCAGTGCTTCCCCAGTACTGCCCCTCCGACAGTGCAGGGCTCCCTCAGTTCCGCCCCTCCGACAGTGCAGCGCTTCCTCAGTACTGCCCCTCCTACAGTGCAGTGCTCCCCCAGTACAGCCCCTCCAACAGTGCGGCGCTCCTTCAGTACTGCCCCTCCCGACAGTGCGGCGGTCCCTCAGTACTGTCCCTCTGACAGCGCAGCACTCCGTCAGGAGCACCTCTCCGACAGTGCAGCGCTCCCAGAGTACTACCCCTCGGAAATTGCGGCATTCCCTCAGTACTGCCCCTCCGACAGTGCAGGGCTCCCTTAGTACCAGTCCTCCGACAGTGTGGCGCTCCCTCAGTACTGCCCCTCCAACAGTGCGGCGCTCCTTCAGTACTGCCCCTCCCGACAGTGCGGCGCTCCCTCAGTACCGCCTCTCTGACAGCGCAGCCCTCCATCAGTACCACTTCTCCGACAGTGCAGCGCTCCCAGAGTACTACCCCTCGGAAATTGCGGCGTTCCCTCAGTACTGCCCCTCCGACAGTGCAGGGTTCCCTCAGTACCAGTCCTCCGACAGTGTGGCGCTCCCTCAGCACTGCCCCTCCGACAGTGCAGTGCTTCCTCAGTAATGCCCCTCCAACAGTGCGGCGCTTCCTCTATATTGCGCCTCCAACAGTGCAGTGGTCCCTCTGTACCACCCCTCCGACAGTGCGGCACACCACTGTACTGCACCTCTGACAGTGTGGCACGCCCTGAGTACTGCCCCTCTGACATTGCGGCGCTCCCTCAGTACTGCCCCTCCAACGGTGCAGTTCTCCCTCAGTACCACCCCTCTGACAGTGCGGCGCTCCCTCAGTACTGACCGTCCGACAGTGCGGCGCTCCCTCAGTACCACCCCTCCGACAGTGCAGCTTTCCCCCAGTACTGTCCCTCTGACAGTGCAGCACTCCCTCAGTACTGCCCCTCCAACAGTGCAGTGCTCCCTCAGTACTGCCCCTCCGACAGTGCAGTACTCCCTCAGTACGGCCCCTCCGACAGTACAGCACTCCCTCAGTACTGCCCCCCTAACAGTGCAGCACTCCCCCAGTACAGCCCCTCCAATGGTGCAGCGCTCCCTCAGTACTGCCCCTCCGACAGTGCAGTGCTCCCCCCGTACTTCCCCTCTTACAGTGCGGCGCTCCTTCAGTATTGCCCCTCCGACCGTACAGCGCTCCCTCAGTACTGCCCCTCCGACCGTGCGGCGCTCCCTCAGAACCACCACTCCGACCATGCGGCGCTCCCTCAGTACAGCCCCTCCAATGGTGCAGCGCTCCCTCAGTACTGCCCCTCCGAGAGTGCAGCGCTCCCTCAGTACTGACCCTCCAACGGTGCAGCGCTCCCTCAGTACTGCCCCTCCGACTGTGCGGCGCTCCCTCAGTACTGCCTCTCCGACAGTGCAGTGCTCCCTCAGTACTGACCCTCCAATGGTGCAGCGCTCCCTCAGTACTGCCCCTCCGACAGTGCGGCGCTCTCTCAGTACTGCCCGTCCGAAGGTGCAGCGCTCCCTCAGTACCACCACTCCGACCATACGGCTCTCCCTCAGTACTGACCCTCCGACGGTGCGGCGCTCCCTCAGTACCACCCCTCCTAAAATGCAGCGCTCCCTCAGTACTGCCCCGCCGACAGTGTCGCGCTCCCTTAGTACTGCTCCTCTGACAGTGCAGCGCTCCCTCAGTACTGCTCCTCTGACAGTGCGGCGCTCTCTCAGGACTGCCCCTCCGACAGTGCAGCACTCCCTCAGTACTGCCCCTCCGACAGTGCAGCACTCCCCCAATACAGCCCCTCCAATGGTGCAGCGCTCCCTCAGTACTGCTCTTCCGACAGTGCAGCGCTCCCCCCGTACTTCCCCTCTTACAGTGTGGCGCCCCCTCAGTACTGAGCCTCCAACGGTGCAGCGCTCCCTCAGTACCGCCCCTCCGACAGTGCAGCGCTCCCTCAGTACCGCCCCTCCGACAGTGCAGCGCTCCCTCAGTACTACCCCTCGGACAGTGCAGCGCTCCCTCAGTACTGCCCCTCCGACAGTGCAGTGCTCCCTCAGTACTGCCCTTCCGACAGTGCAGTACTCCCTCAGTACTGCTCCTCTGACAGTACAGCACTCCCTCAGTACTGCCCCTCTAACAGTGCAGCACTCCCCCAGTACAGCCCCTCCAATGGTGCAGCACTCCCTCAGTACTGCCCCTCCGACAGTGCAGTGCTCCCCCCGTACATCCCCTCTTACAGTGCGGCGCTCCCTCAGTATTGCCCCTCCGACCGTACAGCGCTCCCTCAGTACTGCCCCTCCGACCGTGCGGCGCTCCCTCAGAACCACCACTCCAACCATGCGGCGCTCCCTCAGTACAGCCCCTCCAATGGTGTAGCGCTCCCTCAGTACTGCCCCTCCGAGAGTGCAGCGCTCCCTCAGTACTGACCCTCCAACGGTGCAGCGCACCCTCAGTACTGCCACTCTGACAGTGCAGCGATCCCAGAGTACTACCCCTCGGAAATTGCGGCGTTCCCTCAGTACTGCCCCTCCGACAGTGCAGGGTTCCCTCAGTACCAGTCCTCCGACAGTGTGGCGCTCCCTCAGCACTGCCCCTCCGACAGTGCAGTGCTTCCTCAGTAATGCCCCTCCAACAGTGCGGCGCTTCCTCTATATTGCGCCTCCAACAGTGCAGTGGTCCCTCTGTACCACCCCTCCGACAGTGCGGCACACCACTGTACTGCACCTCTGACAGTGTGGCACGCCCTGAGTACTGCCCCTCTGACATTGCGGCGCTCCCTCAATACTGCCCCTCCAACGGTGCAGTTCTCCCTCAGTACCACCCCTCTGACAGTGCGGCGCTCCCTCAGTACTGACCGTCCGACAGTGCAGCGCTCCCTCAGTACCACCCCTCCGACAGTGCAGCTTTCCCCCAGTACTGTCCCTCTGACAGTGCAGCACTCCCTCAGTACTGCCCCTCCAACAGTGCAGTGCTCCCTCAGTACTGCCCCTCCGACAGTGCAGTACTCCCTCAGTACGGCCCCTCCGACAGTACAGCACTCCCTCAGTACTGCCCCTCTAACAGTGCAGCACTCCCCCAGTACAGCCCCTCCAATGGTGCAGCGCTCCCTCAGTACTGCCCCTCCGACAGTGCAGTGCTCCCCCCGTACTTCCCCTCTTACAGTGCGGCGCTCCTTCAGTATTGCCCCTCCGACCGTACAGCGCTCCCTCAGTACTGCCCCTCCGACCGTGCGGCGCTCCCTCAGAACCACCACTCCGACCATGCGGCGCTCCCTCAGTACAGCCCCTCCAATGGTGCAGCGCTCCCTCAGTACTGCCCCTCCGAGAGTGCAGCGCTCCCTCAGTACTGACCCTCCAACGGTGCAGCGCTCCCTCAGTACTGCCCCTCCGACTGTGCGGCGCTCCCTCAGTACTGCCTCTCCGACAGTGCAGTGCTCCCTCAGTACTGACCCTCCAATGGTGCAGCGCTCCCTCAGTACTGCCCCTCCGACAGTGCGGCGCTCTCTCAGTACTGCCCGTCCGAAGGTGCAGCGCTCCCTCAGTACCACCACTCCGACCATACGGCTCTCCCTCAGTACTGACCCTCCGACGGTGCGGCGCTCCCTCAGTACCACCCCTCCTAAAATGCAGCGCTCCCTCAGTACTGCCCCGCCGACAGTGTCGCGCTCCCTTAGTACTGCTCCTCTGACAGTGCAGCGCTCCCTCAGTACTGCTCCTCTGACAGTGCGGCGCTCTCTCAGGACTGCCCCTCCGACAGTGCAGCACTCCCTCAGTACTGCCCCTCCGACAGTGCAGCACTCCCCCAATACAGCCCCTCCAATGGTGCAGCGCTCCCTCAGTACTGCCCTTCCGACAGTGCAGCGCTCCCCCCGTACTTCCCCTCTTACAGTGTGGCGCCCCCTCAGTACTGAGCCTCCAACGGTGCAGCGCTCCCTCAGTACCGCCCCTCCGACAGTGCAGCGCTCCCTCAGTACCGCCCCTCCGACAGTGCAGCGCTCCCTCAGTACTACCCCTCGGACAGTGCAGTGCTCCCTCAGTACTGCCCCTCCGACAGTGCAGTGCTCCCTCAGTACTGTCCTTCCGACAGTGCAGTACTCCCTCAGTACTGCTCCTCTGACAGTACAGCACTCCCTCAGTACTGCCCCTCTAACAGTGCAGCACTCCCCCAGTACAGCCCCTCCAATGGTGCAGCACTCCCTCAGTACTGCCCCTCCGACAGTGCAGTGCTCCCCCCGTACATCCCCTCTTACAGTGCGGCGCTCCCTCAGTATTGCCCCTCCGACCGCACAGCGCTCCCTCAGTACTGCCCCTCCGACCGTGCGGCGCTCCCTCAGAACCACCACTCCGACCATGCGGCGCTCCCTCAGTACAGCCCCTCCAATGGTGTAGCGCTCCCTCAGTACTGCCCCTCCGAGAGTGCAGCGCTCCCTCAGTACTGACCCTCCAACGGTGCAGCGCACCCTCAGTACTGCCACTCTGACAGTGCAGCGATCCCTCAGTACTGCCCCTCCGACAGTGCAGCACTCCCTCAGTACTGCCCCTCCGACTGTGCGGCGCTCCCTCAGTACTGCCCCTCCGACAGTGCAGTGCTCCCTCAGTACTGACCCTCCAACGGTGCGGCGCTCCCTCAGTACTGCCCCTCCGACAGTGCGGCGCTCCCTCAGTACTGCCCGTCCGAAGGTGCAGCGCTCCCTCAGTACCACCACTCCGACCATGCGGCTCTCCCTCAGTACTGCCCCTCCGATGGTGCGGCGCTCCCTCAGTACTGCCCCGCCGACAGTGTGGCGCTCCCTCAGTACTGCTCCTCTGACAGTGCAGCGCTCCCTCAGTACTGCCTCTCTGACAGTGCGGCGCTCCCTCAGTACTGTCCCTCCGACAGTGCAGCGCTCCCTCAGTACTGCCCCTCCGACAGTGCAGCGCTCCCTCAGTACTGCCCATCCAACAGTGCAGCACTCTCTCATTACAGACCCTCCGACAGTGCAGCGCTCCCTCAGTACTCCCCCTCCAACAGTGCAGCGCTGCCTCAAAACTGCCCCTCCGACAGTGCAGTGCTCCCTCAGTACCGCCCCTCCGACAGTGCAGCACTCCCTCAACACTGCCTCTTCGACAGTGCGGCGCTCCCTCAGTACTACCCCTCGGACAGTGGGGCGCTCGGTCAGTACCGCCCCTCCGACAGTGGGCGCTCCCTCAGTACTGCCCCTCCGACAGTGCAGTGCTCCCTCAGTACTGCCCCTCCGACAGTACAGCACTCCCTCAGTACTGCCCCTCCGACAGTGCAGCGCTCCCCCAGTACAGCCCCTCCAATGGTGCAGCGCTCCCTCAGTACTGCCCTTCCGACAGTGCAGCGCTCCCCCCGTACTTCCCCTCTTACAGTGTGGCGCTCCCTCAGTACCGCCCCTCCGGCAAAGCAGCGCTCCCTCAGTACTACCCCTCGGACAGTGCGGCACTCGCTCAGTACCGCCCCTCCGACAGTGGGCGCTCCCTCGGTACTGCGCCTCCGACAGTGCAGCGCTCCCACAGTACCGCCCCTCCGACAGTGCAGCGCTCCCTCAGTACTGCCCCTCCGACAGTGCAGCGCTCCCTCAGTACTGCCCCTCCGACAGTTCAGTGCTCCCTCAGTACTGCCCCTCCGACCGTGCAGCGCTCCCTCAGTACTGCCCCTCCGACAGTGCAGCACTCCCTCAGAACTGCTCCTCCGACAGTGTGGCGCTCCCTCAGTACTGCCCCTCCGACGGTGCAGCACTCCCTCATTACTGCCCCTCCGACAGTGCGGCACTCCCTCAGTACTGCCCCTCCGACAGTGCAGTGCTCCCTCAGTACTGCCCCTCTGACTGTGCAGCACTCCCTCAACACTGCCCCTCTGACAGTGCAGCGCTCCCTCAGTACTGCCCCTCCGACAGTGCAGCTCTCCCTCAGTACTGCCCCTCCGACAGTGCAGCGCTCCCTCAACAGTGCCCCTCCGACAGTGCAGCGCTCCCTCAGTACCACCACTCCGACAGTGCAGCGCTCCCTCAGTACTGCCCTTCCGACAGTGCGGCGCTCCCTCAGTGCTGCCCCTCCGACAGTGCAGTGCTCCCTCAGTACTGCCCCTCCAACAGTGCAGTGCTCCCTCAGTACTGCCCCTCCGACAGTGCGGCGCTCCCTCATAACCACCACTCCGACCGTGCAGCGCTCCCTCAGTACTGCCCCTACGACAGTGGGCGCTCCCTCAGTACTGCCCCTCCGACAGTGCAGCGCTCCCTCAGTACTGCCCCTCCGACAGTGCAGCGCTCCCTCAACACTACACTGCAGTGTCAGCTTGGATATTTGTGCTGGGGTCTCTGGACTGGGACTTGAACACACTACCTTCTGATTCCAAGGGGAATGTGCGACCCACTGGGCCAAGAACGACACTGGGAGAAATTGATAGCTGCTTTAATAACCAGGGAATGGTGGGTTGACGAATGTCAAAACTTGGCTCGAAAATGATGGAATACACTGGAGACTGAAGCGCGGTTTAATCATCACTCTCTTTCTCTGCTGAAATAAAAATTAATAGCTCCAACAGGATTTTTAAATGAACTTTGAATTGGCAGTGGGAATAATAATTAGAATAGTTTATTGTTGGCTAACAGTGCACTGCATGCAGGCTGCAGTTGGCCTGCGTTTGGGTAGAGCAAACTTTGCTATTCCTGATTACTTGTTAAGCAGACACACCTCATGCAATGCTCCCAGGATTGCTACTGAACATCCAATTTTGATGTCTCTGCATTGCAGTACTACAGTACACAGCGGGTAATAGGGAACGATTCACTCCTGTCTGGTACATTACGGCCCGTGTGTGTCTCAGTGTCAGTACCTGTACACGTACAGCACACAGCGGGTAAAAGGGAACGATTCACTCCCGTCTGGTACTGTACAGCCCGTGTGTGTCTCAGTGTCAGCTCCTGTACATGTACAGCACACAGCAGGTAAAAGGGAACGATTCACTCCCGTCTGGTACTGTACAGCCCGTGTGTGTCTCAGTGTCAGCTCCTGTACACGTACTGCACACAGCGGGTAAAAGGGAACGATTCACTCCCGTCTGGTACTGTATGGCCCGTGTGTGTCTCAGTGTCAGCTCCTGTACACGTACTGCACACAGCGGGTAAAAGGGAACGATTCACTCCCGTCTGGTGCTGTATGGCCCGTGTGTTTCTCAGTGTCAGCTCCTGTACATGGACAGTACACAGCGGGTAAAAGTGAACGATTCACTCCCGTCTGGTACTGTACGGCCCGTGTGTTTCTCAGTGTCAGCACCTGTACATGTACAGCACACAACGGGTAAAAAATGATGAATCAAGGGAGGAGAGCTGATGACCCAGGGCAGTGTAGACCATCACAAAATCTCTTCCCAGGTAAAGATTGGGAGGATTTAAGGAGTAGAAAGAAAAATAAAAAGTGGTTCTTCTGTTGTTGACATCAGAACAGGAAGTTACAATGGCCTCTGAGGGTCAAAGGTTATGGAATGCTCACAGTTCATCAACGTTGAACCCAGTCAGCCCATTAGAACTGCAAGCTCCCCTGCTCACCCCCTCCGCCCCCCACCTACACCCCCCCCGCACCCCTGTTGCCCGGTTTCAGGCTGGGCTCTATGTGACTGCCTTATTCCACTTCCTTGCCCTGCACTCACCATTGACCTTAACTTTCTGATTGAGGGCTCGGAAGCTGCCTGATGTGAGAGCTGGTTCTTCAAAGGCCCTCGCCGCCTCCTCTTCATCCCCAAATGGCCCTCCACGCTATTAAAAACTGATAAGTGTCGCGGCGCCTCGCGAAGCGGGCTTAAGCTCCAGATGTTAACGAGGACTCGGCACTTGCATAAGACTCTCTTAATCTTCCTGACAGTTGGCGAGCAAAGGTTTTAATCACTTCCTCCCAGCCTCTTCGGTCTCCGGGGACCGGTTTTAATTATGCAAAGACACTCGGCCTTAATAGCGCGCGAGACAGCGAGCCAAAGCAGGCTTTGAATTTCCAATCAGTGGCACTTGCAGGCGACGGGCTTTGAACCTCTCCATCCTTTATTTCCCTGCGATTGCCCATTTAGAATATTTATTTCACTGCGCTCGCAGGATGTGGGCGACAAGGTCACATTCACTTCGCATTTTTTTTCTTCTCCTATTCATTCTCGGGAGGTGGGCGTCGCTGGCCAGCCTGCCGTTTTATTGTCCCGTCTCAAGTGGCCCCCTGAGTCACAGTCTGACGCGACGTAGAAACATAGAAACATAGAAGGTAGGAGCAGGAGTAGGCCATTCGGCCCCTCGAGCCTGTTCCGCCATTCAATGAGATCATGGCTGTTCATCCAAATTCAGTACCCTGTCCCTGCCTTCTCCCCATATCCCTTGATCCCTTTAGCCTTAAGAAATATATCTAACTCCTTCTTGAATATATTTAATGAATTGGCCTCTACTGCCTTCTGTGGTAGAGAATTCCACAGGTTCACCACTCTCTGGGTGAAGAAATTCCTCCTCATCTCAGTCCTAAATGGCTTACCCCTTATCCTTAGACTGTGACCCCTGGTTCTGGACTCCCCGACCATCGGGAACATCCTTCCTGCATCTAGTCTGTCTAGTCCTGTCAGAATTTTATAAGTTTCAATGAGATCCCCTCTCATTCTTCTAAACTCCAGTGAGTATAAGCCCAATCGACCCAATCTCTCCTCATACGTCATTCCTGCCATCCCAGGTATCAGCCTGGTGAATCTTCGCTGCACTCCCTCCATGGCAAGAACATCCTTCCTCAGATAAGGTGACCAAAACTGCACACAATACTCAAGGTGTGGTCTCACCAAGTGGCTCGCTGGGCCCCAGCTCAGAGGGTGGAGAAGGGTCGACCACGTCGGCGTGGGGCTGGGGGTGGGGTCACCTGTAGGCCCAGACCGGGAGAGGACGGCAGGTTTCCTGCACTAAACTGAAAATTTTAAAAACGGAGATCGATAAGATTTTTGTTTGAAAAGAAAAAGAGAGAGATTTGCATTTATACAGCTCTCACCACCTCCGGGCATCGCAAAGTGCTTTACAACCAATTAAGGATAATAGAATAGGATCATAGAATGGTTACGGCACAGTAGGAGGCCATTCAGCCCGTTGAGCCCATGCCGGCTCTCTGCAAGAGCGCTTCAGCTAGTCCCACTCCCCCGCCCTTTCCCCGTAGCCCTGCAAATGTTTTTTCCTTCAGGTACTCATCCAATTCCTTTTTGAAAGCCACGATTGGGTCTGCCTCCACCGCCCTCTCGGGCAGTGCATTCCAGATTCTAACCACTCGCTGTGTAAAAAAGTTTCTCCTCATGTCGCTTTTGGTTCTTCTGCCAATCCCCTTCCGCCTGTGTCCTCTGGTTCTCGACCCTTCCGCCAGGCGTAAGATTTTTTTAAGGTTTTCAGCGACCGGAGGTTCGGCAGGAAACGGAACTCTGCACCCGCAGAGGCCCTTCTCCCTGGGCAGGCAGAGGGCCTAGAGTCAATAGAGTTATACAAGACAGAAAGAGGCCCTTCGGCCCATCGTGTCCGCGCCGGCCATCAAGCCCTGTCTATTCTAATCCCATTTTCCAGCACTTGGTCCGTAGCCTTGTATGCTATGGCGTTTCAAGTGCTCATCTAAATGCTTCTTGAATGTTGTGAGGGTTCCTGCCTCTACCACCCTTTCAGGCAGTGAGTTCCAGATTCCAACCACCCTCTGGGTGAAAAATTTTCTCCTCAAATCCCCTCTAAACCTCCTGCCCCTTACCTTGAAACTATGCCCCCCTGGTTATTGACCCCTCTACTAAGGGGAAAAGTTCCTTTCTATCTACCCTATCTACGCCCCTCATAATTTTGTACACCTCAATCAGGTCCCCCCTCAGCCTTCTCTGCTCCAAGGAAAACAACCCCAGCCTGTCCAGTCTCTCTTCATAGCGGAAGCGCTCCAGCCCAGGTAACATCCTGGTGAATCTCCACTGCACCCTCTCCAATGCAATCACATCCCTCCTATAGTGTGGCGACCAGGACAGAGAATTCTTGACAGATCGGAAGTGCCGGTTTTCAGCGCACGCGCTTTGCGTGCCAGGAACCGGCACTTGCGAGGCCCCTACGGGTGTGTACACACCTCGAACCCACCCGTAGGGGGTCGGAATATCCGGCCCAATGTTTCAGGTCGATGACCTTTCGTCAGAACTGGAAAAGGTTAGAGATGTAGCAGGTTTTAAGCGATAGCAGGATAATCAACAGGTGGCGTCTGGAAAAATGGGAGCAGCGGTTTTCCCAGACGGCAGCTGTTGATGATTCTGCCATTTCCCATTTACACCTCTTCTCGACCCATTTTTGGTTTTGGTAATTCTCCCATTACCGTCGACTTTAGCCTCGCACCATCATCCCTTCTGTCATTTAATCTCTCCTGTCTTCCACCCTAGCACAACAACAACAATTTGTATTTATATAATGACCTAGAAATTCAGTAGCGCCCAATTTGGGGCGCCAGCTTCACCAGGGCGCTAAAAGTAGCACCCCGGAAGCAGTCGCGGCCGCCTGCCGGAAATTCAGTTGGAGCGCCCCAGAGGGAAGCGCGGCGCTACTGGAGGTGCCCCGCATCCCTCTTGGGGCGCTGCAGCTGAATATTGCTGCACAATGTGCCGCAGCGCCACACGCTGCGGCACGGCGCGCTGCGGTACTGCAGGCCTTCCTCCCCATCTTAAAGGGGAGGGGCCTTGTGCAGCGCGATCTGGGGCCTAGCTGGGCCCCCGAGGATCGCGAGTGACGGCAAAAGAGCCCGGCACTGAGGAGAAGTGGGGGGCTCTTGGAACGCAGTCAGCACTCCGCGGTGGGGGGGGGGGGGGTGGGCGCTCAGGAGGCCGGGGGACGGCAGCGCGGAGAGGTGCTGGCAGGCGGCCAGCAAAAAAAATGGCAGCCCCGCACCTCTCCTTTAATTAGTGCCTCCACCGCCGCAGGTAGGCCCCCCTGATGAACCGGTCGCAAATAGCGCCCGGCGTTAAAGCAGGGGGCGCATCTAAATATCGTGATTGGGGCGTTAGCGGGGCGCAGCGCACACCGATGACGCCATTAGCGTCCCGCTGAATTTAGCGGGAGGCGTGGCCAGTGGCTTCCGACCCTCTTAGCGCCCTCTTAAGGCGCTAACGGGTGGCGCAGCCCACTGAATTTCTAGGCCAATGTCTTTAAAGTGGTAAAACATTCCAAGCCACTTCACAGGAATATTAAAAGACAGAAAATTTGACCCCGAGCCACATAAGGAGAAATTAGGGCAGGTGACCAAACGTTTGGTCAAGCAGGTAGGTTTTAAGGAGCATCTTAAAGGAGGAAAGAGAGGTGGCGAGGCGGAGAGGTTTAGGGAGGGAATTCCAGAGCTTAGGGCCCAGGCAACAGAAGGCACGGCCACCAATGGTGGAGCGATTATAATCAGGGATGCTCAAGAGGGCAGAATTAGAGGAGCGCAGATATCTCAGGGAGGGTTGTAGGGCCGCAGGAGATTACAGAGATAGGGAGGGGCGAGGTAATGGAGGGATCTGAACAAGGATGAGAATTTTGAAATCGAGGCGTTGCTTAACCAGGAGCCAATGTAGGTCAGCCGGCACAGGGGGTGGATATGTGGTCGGAAGCTCATTTCAGGGTCAAATATGACACCACGGTTGTGAACGATGTGGTTCCGCCTCAGACAGATGTCGGGGAGACCTTTTCCTCTTGTGCTTTCCTCCCTTACCCTGCCTCGGCACGCGCTTAAAACCCGTTACATCTCTAACCTTTTCCAGTTCTGATGAAAGGTCATCGACCTGAAACATTAACTCTGTTTCTCTCTCCACAGATCCTGCTGAGTGTTTCCAGCATTTTCTGCTTTCATATAAGATTTCTAGCATCCACAGTATTTTGCTTCAGTTTTTATTTCCAGAAATGTTTTTTTTTCTGAACTGAATTTAAATTTCTCAAACTGCCTGTGGTGGGATTTGAACTGACGTTCTCCGGATTACTCCCACGGCAAACACCATAATCATAATTGCCCATTGTCTTTTGGATGAGACGTTAAACCGAGGCCCCGTCCTCCCTCTCAAGTGGATGTAAAAGGTCGCACGACTATTTCGAAGAAGAGCAGGGGGTGGGGGGGGGGGGCGGGGGGGCGGCGGGAGGGAGTTCTCCCAGGGTGTCCTCAGTCAACATCACAAAAAAACAGATGATCTGGTCATGACCTCACTGCTGTTTGTGGGAGCTTGCTGTGCGCAAATTGGCTGCCGCATTTCCCACATTACAACACTTCAAAAAGTACTTCGTTGGCTGTAAAGTGCTTTGGGACGTCCTGAGGTGGTGAAAGGCGCTACAGAAATGCAAGTCTTTCTTTCTTTGGGAAGACGGTGGTGGTGTTTCCTCTGGTGATTGCTTTACAACTGAGTGGCTTGCTTGGGGCACCAGTTAAGAGACAACCCACTCAGAGTGGGAATGGAGTCACGTGTAGGCCGGGTGCGGTTGGAGCGGGGCTGCGGGGGCGGTGCGGGCGGGGGGCTCAGGTTCCCTTCCCCGGAGGAGCAGTGAACCAGTTGGGTCTTTAAAGTCAAGCAGGCCGTCCTTCAAAGCCGTGTCAAATGGTATGTTGGCCTTCGTAGCGAGAGGGTTCGAGTACAGGAACAAGGATGTCTTGCTGCAGTTGTACAGGGCCTTGGTGAGACCACATCTTGAGTATTGTGTGCAGTTTGGGTCGCCTTATCTGAGGAAGGATGTTCTTGCCATGGAAGGAGTTCAGCGAAGATTCACCAGGCTGATACCTGGGATGGCAGGAATGACGTATGAGGAGAGATTGGGTCGATTGGGCTTGTAGTCGCTGGAGTTTAGAAGAATGAGAGGGGATCTCATTGAAACTTATAAAATTCTGACAGGACTGGACAGACTAGATGCAGGAAGGATGTTCCCGATGGTCGGGGAGTCCAGAACCAGGGGTCACAGTCTAAGGATAAGGGGTAGGCCATTTAGGACTGAGATGAGGAGGAATTTCTTCACCCAGAGAGTGGTGAACCTGTGGAATTCTCTACCACAGAAGGCAGTAGAGGCCAATTCATTAAATATATTCAAGAAGGAGTTGGATATATTTCTTAAGGCTAAAGGGATCAAGGGGTATGGGGAGAAATCAGGGACAAGGTACTGAATTTGGATGATCAGCCATGATCGCATTGAATGGCGGAGCAGGCTCGAGGGGCCGAATGGCCTACTCCTGCTCCTATCTTCTATGTATCTATATTTCGATGTGTCAATCTGGTGCCAGCCCACAAATCACCAGATCTCCCAATTTGCCCTAGTGGGTCGCGGTCTCCGAACCGCTGGTCCAATTCCCTGACCGCCACTCTACCGCACCTCAGAACCACCTCCTGCTTTCAGACAGCCAGTCAGCTCAATGCCAGGTAAAGATGCTTACGGCTTATTGGCTAACGGCAGGATCTGGTATCTGGAAACGTTCTCCAACAGGGTTGTTGCTACAACCAGGAGGGGGCGAGAGTATTGATAAGCTGGGGCAGGAACAAGAGGAGGCCATTCAACTCCTCGAGCCTGCTCCGCCATTAAGAACATAAGAAATAGGAGCAGGAATAGGCCACTTGGCCCCTCGAGCCTGCTCCGCCATTCAATAAGATCATGGCTGATCTTGGGCTCAAAGCCACTTCCGCACCCACTCCCCATAACCCTTCACTCCCTTATCTTGCAAAAATCTGTCTATCTCCACCTTAAATGTATTTAATGACCCAGCCTCCACAGCTCTCTGGGGCAGAGAATTCCACAGATTTACGACCCTCTGAGAGAAGAAATTCCTCCTCATCTCAGTTCTAAAAGGGCGACCCTTTATTCTGAGACTGTGCCCCGGAGTTCTAGATTTCCCCACGAGGGGAAACATCCTCTCTGCACCTACCTTGTCGAAGCCCCCTCATTATCTTACATGTTTCAATAAGATCATAAGATCACCTCTCAGACTTTTAAGTTCAAACGAGTACAGGTCCAACCTGCTCAACGAGACCAGGGCTGATTTGTACCTCAACCCCATTTATCCACCTTGGCTCCATATAAAACGTTCCCGTTAAGCTGCACGGCCGCACAGCTGCCTGGCGGTCAAGTGCAGGCCGCTCACCAGCTCTTCAACGGGAGAAACCGCGCATGCTCGAAAATTTGAGTGGGCCGCGCAGCCTGTTAAATGGTCCGCGCACAAAAAAAAAATCAAAACTTAGAGGGAACATTGCTCCATATCCCTTGCTACCCAACAGCAATCTTTCGAAATAACAACAGAAAAATGCTGGAAAAACGCAGCAGGCCAGGCAACATCCGTGGAGAGAAATTAGAGTCGACGTTTCGGGTCGAAACCCTTTTTCAAAACTGGAAAGTAAATGAAATAGATCGAAAGGCAGGGCTGGGAGAGAACAAAAGAAGTGAAGAGACATTAAGAGGTATTCAAAACCAGACGAGATGGTGATAGGACTAGTGGAGACAAAAGACGGCTCGGATTAGGTGTGGAATGTTCTGGCAGAATGAGAGACAGCTGCCATGTGGGAGAGAGAAAAAAAAGGAAAGGGGGGGGGGAAGAGAGGGAAAAACCAAAACAAAGGGGTGGATAAAAAATATAAGTAAAAATGTAATAGGGGCCGAGGTTATGATCTGAAATTGTTGAACTCGATATTGAGTCCGGAAGGCTGTAAAGTGCCTAATCGAAAGATGAGGTGATGTTCCTCGAGTTTACGTTGAGCTTCCGTGGAGCAATGCAAGAGCCCGAGTACAGTGAGGTCTGAGTGGGAATGGGGCGGTGAATTAAAATGACAGGCGACCGGAAGCTCGGGGTCACCCTTACGGACTGAACGGAGGTGTTCCGCAAAGCGTTCGCCCAATCTGCGTTTGGTCTCCCCAATGTAGAGGAGACCGCATTGTGAGCAGCGAATACAGTATACTAGATTGCAAGAAGTACAAGTGAATCACTGTTTCACCTGGAAGGGGTGTTTGGGGCCCTGGACGGTGGGAATGGGGGGGAGGTATAAGGGCAGGTGTTGCATCTCCTGCGCTTGCACGGGAAGGTGCCAGGCGAAGGGGAAGGGGTGCTGGGGGTGAAAGAGGAGTGGACTAGGGTGTTGTTAAGTATGTGTATTGTATTGAACAATTAACACAAAGACTTAAACGTATAACTCAAACAGGTCTTTACTGGTTGGAGGTAGGGACTATACGTAGGTCTTTACTTCATGCCCACAGGCGGGAACTGAGGGGAGATCAGTACCCACAGTACTATTTATACCCCTATGGCCAGGAGTGATACTGCGTATCACTACGCCCTACAAGTAGTGCAGTCCTGTCCATAGGTCCAAAGTAGCACACATATTACATACACAACATTCCTCCCTTCCTAGCTTTACAGTCATCTCCCCATTTAACATAACGTAATAACATATATACATATATAACTTCAGGTTTACATAACAGAATAACATAGATACATAGATAACTTCATGTCAAAACAGATCACAGATTCAGTCTCTGCGGAAAACAGTTCACAGATTCAATCTCTGTGGTGTAGTCGGTTCACGTTGCTGGAGTGACTCATTCAATAGTCCTTCCATGGATTTAACAGTTTGAACTTCCGAACTGAATTGGCTCCGTTCGGAGGGACCACGTGTGTGATCTGGTAGAGGTAATAATGGTTCAGATGGGTCATCTTCTGTTTCGACTTTTCCTTTTCTGCTTCTTGGAGACTCTCTGGGCTCCACTGTCAGCTGCCAGCTGCATGCGCAGTTCCTCCTTCTCTTCCTCCTTTTTCTGTAGTAGAGCCACCTTCTCCCGATGTTCCGTAGACTTTCGGTGCTCCTCCATGATTTCTGTATGGTGGGAGTCGAAGTTACAAGTTGGGCAGGACAGGACATAGTAATATTCGGTGTCGTCCTGATCTAGGCCAGCGAGAGGGTCTTCTATTTCCTCCATACCCAGCTGGGCGTTAGCCAGCTTTTGTTCCAAGTCCAGACATCTTCCCTGAAGAGACTTCTTCATGCGTACCTCTTCATCCAGCTTTTTCTGGGCTTTCAGCAAGTCGTTTACTAATGACCTCATTTGAGATTTTACTACTTCAACTTCTTTTGGAGATTGATTGATCGGACTATTCAATCCCTCTACCGGAGCAGCTGTTTCAGCGGTCTGTTGTTCTACGTTGACGTGAGTCAGCGTACTTTTGGCATCCAAGGGCTGCTCTGTTGCAGTCATCTCAGTCTGTGTTGCCACCTCAGCTCTTCCAATAACCTTTGAGAGCTCCGAACCCCTTTCGTTTGAATATTGAAGTTCGTGTTCAAGTTTTTCCCATTTCAGAGTCCTGTCCTTCAGCATATGCAGGAGTTGGCTGACCGTTAACTCCTCTGACATCAGACGTTTTGTGTGCTCCTGCTCCATTTTCTCCATCAGCTGCTTCTGTTGTCTTTCCAGATTCTCCAACTCTATATCAAAGAACTCTTTTGTTGCATTCAACTCTTGCTCAAAACGGCGAAGCATTTGTTCTAATTGCTGTTGTGGTTTGAAATGGAGTTGAGTTCGAGCCCAGTGTCCCTCAAAAATGTGCATATCAGTAGACTTGACAGACTCAGAATTCTCTGTTAAACTATGTTGTTGTTGCTCAGTGGAATTCTGTGCTGAAACTTTGTCTTTTGCACATGGGTTGGTCTTACCATCATCAGTTCTAGAGTCTGGGCTGATTATCTGCACCGAGTTCTCACTCTTTATGGCTTTTAGCGAATGCCAGTCCATATTTATGTTTCTAAACCACTCCCGGCCTAGTAGTGGTGGACCTCCCTCCGGTAGCACATATAAGTCCATTATTTGACTTCCTTCGCCCTTGTTGGCCACTGCAACCTTTATTGTCCCGATGGGGTACACTCTCTGCCCCGTGTAGGTTGTCAATATAATCTCCATATCCTGTAGGGGAATATGTTGGAATAACCTTCTGTAATCTCTCTTATTCATGACCGACAATGCCGATCCAGTGTCCAATTCCATTTTTACTTGGACTCCTTCTATCTGAAGAGTAACCCAAATTGTCTGGAGGTCTGCACCCTTACCAATGTTGAGTACCCTTAAGCTAGCCAGTTCAATACTGCTTAAGCCAGCCAGTTCATTACTGCTAGCGTCTGAATCGGACTCCTGTTCGGCCACCTTGTGTACTTTTGCGTATTTTCCTTGCGGTGACTTCTTGTTGCTGGTCTTCTTGCCTGACCTGCATACTCTAGCTATATGTCCAAGCCTACCACAAGTTCTACATTCTTGGTTTTTAAACCAACACTGGTTCTGATCATGCGTTGTCTTTCCACAACGATAACATTTGCCAGAACTCACACCCAATTTGTGTGCACTGAGCTCCGGTGACCGTAGCTGCATTACTGCCGTGCCTCTCGCTGCGGCTTCGTGTGCTGCTGCCATAGTGACCGCCTTCTCAAGCATCAGCTCATTCTCCTCGAGCAGTCGCTTTTGTGTATCTTGTTTAAATAAACCACACACAAATTTGTCTCGTAGTGCATCTGTCAGTCCCGTTCCAAACTGGCAATATTTCGCTAATTTACGCAATTCCAGCAAATATTCAGCATTGCTTTCATGCTGTAGCTGCCTTCTGTCGTAAAATTTAAATCGTTCCGCTAGCATCAGCGGCGTGGGGTTTAGATGATCTTTCAGGACAGTAACAATCTCATCGAACGTCTTATCCGCCGGTTCATCTGGTGATAACAGGTGTTTCAATTGCCCGTATGTCTTCGCACCCATTAAATTTAATAATGTTAGTGCTTGATCAGCCTCACGAATTTTATTGGCCTTACAATAATTTTTAACTCGTTCAACATATATGGCCCAATCTTCGATGTCACTATCAAAGTTGCTAATATTCCCCTGTTTAGGCATTGTAGTACTTTATCAGATTTGCAATTTCTCAGATTTTATTTTGTTTACTTGTTATCAAAGATGGCGGCTTCCCGCTCTTGCCGTCGTCCTCCGCCCACAAAATGGCGGTTTTCCCGCGCTTGGCGGTCTTCACCCGTCCCCCGATGCCGTCTCCCTTCAGCCCCCGAGTGCGGCCCTTATCTTCGCCGCGATCGCCCGAGTGCGGCCCTTATCAGCGGATGCGATCGCTGGATCGCGAAGTGGCTCCCGACCGAAGCGGCTCTTGCTCGCTCCCTCCCGGGCTCTGGCTTACCCGCTCGCGCGTTTCACCGCGGCTCTTATCAGGGATTGCGATCGCCCTTATCTTCTCCAACTTCCCCAGCCCTGTCTTTGCAGCCAACGCTGCACGGCTTACCCCACCACCTAGGTTGAACAAGGAAACTGCAGAAAGACTTCTGTCAGTCGCTGGAAGCTGTCAGGATGGCTGCTGCACTCCAGTGCTCAGTCGGTGATGGAGGCTTCAGAGTCCTAAAGCCTGTCGCTTCTAGTGGGGTGGTGATGTTTGAAACCTCTCTTCAACTGCCGCAGGGTAAGAACCTGACTCGTCGCCAGTGTTAAGTATGTGTATTGTATTGAACAATTAACACAAAGACTTAAACGTATAACTCAAACAGGTCTTTACTGGTTGGAGGTAGGGACTATACGTAGGTCTTTACTTCATGCCCACAGGCGGGAACTGAGGGGAGATCAGTACCCACAGTACTATTTATACCCCTATGGCCAGGAGTGGTACTGCGTATCACTACGCCCTACAAGTAGTGCAGTCCTGTCCATAGGTTCAAAGTAGCACACATATTACATACACAACAGGTGTCTCGGAGGGAGCGGTCCCTACAGAATGCTGAAAGGGGAGGTGAAGGGGAAGATGCGTTTGGTGGTGGGATCACGCTGGAGGTGGCGGAAATGGCGGAGGATGATCCGTTGAATGTGGAGACTGGTGGGTGGCAATCTTTCGGTCTCAGTCTTGAGAGCTCCAATTCACCCCCAGTATCCACAGATTATTAGGAGAGAGTTCCCGATTTCCACTGCCCTTCGTGTGAGGAAGTGCTTCCTGACATCACCCCTGAACGGCCTGGCTCTAATTTTAAGGTTCTGCCCCCCCTTGTTCCAGACTCCTCCTCACCAGAGGAAATAGTTTCTCTCTATCGACCCAATTGACTCCTTTAATCATCTTCAACACCTCGATTAGATCCCCCCCTTAATCCCCCCCTTAATCCCCCCCTTAATCTTCTATGCTCCAGGGAATACAAGCCCGGTCTGTGCAACCTGTCCTATTCGTAGGTGTCCAACCCGGCACAGGCACGATGGGTCGAATGGCCTCCTTCTGTGCTCTAAAGCTCTAGGGGGAAAAGTTGAGCCGCACCCCCTTTGGCCGAAACTTTTAGCGCCCCGAAAAAATTAGCGCCCCCTGTGGCCGAAACTCACCGGTCGTGCCCCAAGAGGGAAGCGGGGTGCTGCTGGAAGCGCCCCGCCTCCCACTTGGGGCGCTGCGAGTGAATATCGCGGGGCGACGTGCTGCGGTATTGCAGGCCTTCCTCCCCTTCTTAAAGGGGAGGGGCCTAGCGCAGCGTGACTCGGGGCCCAGCTGGGCCCCCGGGGATCAGGAGTGCCGGCAAAAGAGCCCGGCACTCAAGAGAAGTGCCGGGCTCACGGAGAGCAGCCGGCACTCCGCGGGGGGGCTGCTCAGGAGGCCGGGGACGGCAATGGGGGCTGTTAAACATTCACTCCCTCCACCACTGGCGCACCGTGGCTGCAGTGTGCACCATCTACAAGATGCACTGCAGCCACTCGCCAAGGCTTCTTCGGCAGCACCTCCCAAACCCGCGACCTCTTCCACCTAGAAGGACAAGGGCAGCAGGCGCATGGGAACACCACCACCTCCAAGTTCCCCTCCAAGTCACACACCATCCTGACTTGGAAGTATATCGGCCGTTCCTTCATTGTGGCTGGATCAAAATCCTGGAACTCCCTCCCTAACAGCACTGTGGGAGCACCTTCACCACACGGACTGCAGCGGTTCAAGAAGGCGGCTCACCACCACCTTCTCAAGGGCAACTAGAGATGGGCAATAAATGCTGGCCTTGCCAGCGACGCACACATCCCATAAGCGAATTAAAAAAAGGTCGAAGATCAGCCACGATCTTATTGAATGGCGGAGCAGGCTCGAGGGGCCGAATGGCCTACTCCTGCTCCTAATTCTTATGTTCTTACCCCCCGTCTGCGCTCTCAGGTGGACGTAATAGATCCCAAGGGCACTGTTCTGAAGAGGAGCAGGAGGGAGTTCTCGCCGGTGTCCTGGGGCCAATATTTATCCCACAATCAACATCACTAAAAACAGATGATCTGGTCATCATCACAATGCTGCTTGCAGGAGCTTGCTGTGCGCAAATTAACTGCCGCGCTTGCTACATTACAACAGCGACTACACTTCAAAAATAACTTCATTGGCTATAAAGCGCTTTGGGGCGTCCTGAGGTCGTGAAAGGCGCTATAGAAATGCAAGTCTGTCTTTGTCTTTAAGTGAGCCAGTCTGACTTATGAGAACTGTCCCTCTAAAACTGAGGCGCTAATTCATACTGAAAAAGGGGCAAAGGCATCGTCGCACTTTCAGGCAAAGGTTGGACAGAGACCTTTGCTGTCGGCTGCGGCGAGCGCGGTTCAAGGACCCGTCTCCGTGGCAACGGCCCCTCCCCCGTGACCAAGCAATCAAAGTTCAGTGACGCAGCGAGATTTACTGCAGACGACAGCACAGCGCCGGCCTTTCCGACGCAGACAGTGACGGCACAGATGAAGAGGTTCAATTACCACGGCCTGCGAACCTGCCGACCCCCTGCGCAGCACTAGGCCACGATCCTATTATCCCTTTCGATACAAGGCCTCTTCTTGTACAAAGGCCCTGCCAGTCAGTCATCTTTCACAGGCAGCTCAGTCTAAAAGGCCCCCCCCATCCCCGAGCCCTCTTCCCCTCACAAACAGCCCTTAAGACTTGCCTTATTGATATTCTGTCTGTCTGTCCATTCGGTTCTTTCACCCATAATGCTCGCAGTCAATAATGACACTAAAAGAGGCCTCTTGGGATCGCATGGCCATGTTTTTTTTTATTCGTTTATGGGATGTGGGCATCGCTGGCAATGCCAGCATTTATTGCCCATCCCTAGTTGCCCTTGAGAAGGTGGTGGTGAGCCGCCTTCTTGAACCGCTGCAGTCCGTGTGGTGAAGGTGCTCCCACAGTGCTGTTAGGGAGGGAGTTCCAGGATTTTGACCCAGCGACGATGAAGGAACAGCGATATATTTCCAAGTCAGGATGGTGTGTGACTTGGAGGGGGATCTTGGAGGTGGTGGTGTTCCCATGCGCCTGCTGCCCTTGTTCTTCTAGGTGGAAGAGGTCGCCGGTTTGGGAGGTGCTGCCAAAGAAGCCTTGGCGAGTTGCTGCAGTGCATCTTGTAGATGGTACACACTGCAGCCACGGTGCGCCGGTGGTGGAGGGAGTGAATGTTTAAGGTGGTGGATGGGGTGCCAATCAAGCGGGCTGCTTTATCCTGGATGGTGTCGAGCATCTTGAGTGTTGTTGGAGCTGCACTCATCCAGGCAAGTGGAGAGTATTCCGTCGCACTCCTGACTTGTGCCTTGTAAATGGTGGAAAGGCTTTGGGGAGTCAGGAGGTGAGACACTCATTGCAGAATACCCAGCCTCTGACCTGCTCTTGTAGCCACAATATTTATGTGGCTGGTCCAGTTAAGTTTCTGGTCAGTGGTGATCCTCAGGATATTGATGGTGGGGGTTTCAGCGATGGCAATGCCATTGAATGTCAAGGGGCGGTGGTTAGATGCTCACTTGTTGGAGATGGTCATTGCCTGGCACTTGTGTGGCGCGAATGTTACCTGCCACTTACCAGCCCAAACCTGAATGTTGACCAGGTCTTGTTGCATGTGGGCATGGACTGCTTCATTATCTGAGGAGTTGCGACTGGCACTGAACACCATGCAGTCATTAACGGCACAGGCAGTATTTCCGACAAGATTATCTTCATTCACTCTCAACAATCTCCCCCCACCCCGCAACCCACCCCACACCCCCCAAGCACAGCATAAGAACATAAGAAGTAGGAGCAGGAGTAGGCCATACGGCCCCTCGGGCCTGCTCCGCCATTCAATAGGATCATGGCTGATCCGAACCTAGACTCGCGTCCACTTCCCTGCCCGCTCCCCGTAACCCCTAATTCCCTATCATCTAGGAAACTGTCTATCTCCGTTTTAAATCTATTTAATGTTGCAGCTTCCACAGCTCTCTGGGGTAGCAAATTCCATAGATTTACTACCCTCTGAGTGAAGAAGTTTCTCCTCATCTCAGTTTTGAAAGGGCAGTCCCTTATTCTAAGATTATGCCCCCTAGTTCTAGTCTCACCCATCAGTGGAAACATCCTCACCGCATCCACCCGATCAAGCCCCCTCACAATCTTATATGTTTCGATATGATCGCCTCTCATTCTTCTGAACTCCAATGAGTAGAGGCCCAACCTACTCAACCTTTCCTCATAAATTGTTAACTCCTCGCCGTCAATGAGGAGGATCTACCCCTACCTTGGGGGATCAGGGTTCGCTGCTTTAGGAGACTAAACACGCCGGTCAGTCTATCACTTTCTCAGTAATACACAAAGTCAGAAACTGTAAAATAAGTAAAGTTTTATTAAGGTAATCCGGTACCTGGACTCACTCTGAGAAACCCTTTGTGTCTGCACACAAGTATGCCTCCCCAAGAGTGAGCCCCGAGACCCACGGAGCTACAACATTTATACATTTTCATACACTGCAAGTCATGGGAAAACAGGAAACTAGGCGATCACGCGTTCCGTGAGTTACTTGTTTTTTTTACAGAGTTTTGCTTAAGTTTCACATTTTTTTTAGACATAAGTGGGCGAACTTTCAACAGGTAGTGACCATGAGACTGCTACACCAGTTATCTTATGTCACCTTGAGTGTGGTTAGGGAGTAGAACATTCTGCTCCTTCTGTTCCTTCTTTTCTACTTCTACTGCATTCCAATAGTCCTGCATCAGTTTTTTTTTTACATTTAAACTTTTAACCCATGTCAACTAGTCCATCGTGCCTTGCAAGGCATTTGTAAGGCAGTATATGATTAATCTAACTTATCAACGTCAACCCCCTCATCTCTGGAATCAACCGAGTGAACCTTCTCTGAACCGCCTCGAGAGCAAGTATATCTTTTCTTAAATATGGAAACCAAAACTGCACGCAGTATTCCAGGTGTGGCCTCACCAATACCCTGTATAACTGCAGCAAGACGTCCCTGTTTTTATACTCCATCCCCCTTGCAATAAAAGCCAAGATTCCATTGATACAGCCTGCTTAAACACCAGCCATTGTGATCTTCAGTGGCTTAAAGTGGGACAAAGATTTTCATGCAGAGTGCCGTGCATGATTTTCATGCAGACACTGCCAGAGAGACATGACACCGTCACACAGCCCATAATATACACCCCACTGTAAACACTGATACACCCCACACACCCCACTGCAACACTCTATGATATACCCCACACCCCTCAACACATCGCATTTATATAGCGCCTTTAACATAGTAAAACGCCCCAAGGTGCTTCACAGGAGCGATTATCAGACAAAGTTTGACACCGAGCCACATATTAGGGCAGGTGACCAAAAGCTTGGTCAAAGAGGTAGGTTTTAAGGAGCGTCTTAAAGGAGGAGAGAGAGGCGCAGAGGTTTAGGGAGGGAATTCCAGAGCTTAGGGGTCCAGGCAGCCGAAGGCACGGCCGCCAATGGTGGAGCGGCTGAAATCAGGGATGCGCCAGAGGCCAGAATTGGAGGAACGCAGAGATCTCGGAGGGTTGTAGGGCTGGAGAAGGTTACAGAGATAGGGAGGCCATGGAGGGATTTGAACACAAGGATGAGAATTATAAAATCGAGGTGTTGCTTAACCGGGAGCCAATGTAGGTTAGCGAGCACTGGGGTGATTGGTGAATGGGACTTGGTGCGAGTTAGGACACGGGGCAGCAGAGTTCTTCCCAGACTCCAGGCTTGTGCCCAGTCCCGGTCACTGAGACTCAAAGTGCCGGAGGTAGAGCGGAGAGTCACGAGACCGATCCCTAACCTCAGGGGGTCCGAGTTATGGGGAAGGAAGGGAAAGAAAGACTTGCATTGAAATAACGCCTTTCACCACCTCAGTACATCCCAAAGCGCTTTACAGCCAATGAAGTACTTTTTGAAGTGTAGTCACTGTTGTAATGTAGGAAACACAGCAGCCAATTTACGCACAGCAAGCTCCCACAAACAGCAAGGTGATAATGACCAGATAATCTGGCTTTTTTTAAGTAATGTTGATTGATTATGTTCTTAATAGTCATAGTCACAGAGTCATAACGGCACAGAAGGAGGCCATTCGGCCCATCGAGTCCGTGCCGGCTCTCTGTAGAGCAATCCAGTCAGTCCCATTCCCCCGCTCTATCCCCGTAGCCCTGCAAGTTTATTTCCCTCAAGTGCCTATCCAGTCTCCCCTTGAAAACATTGAGTGTCTCCGCTTCCACCACTTCCGTCGGCAGCGAGTTCCAGGTCCTCACCACTCGCTGCGTAAAAACGTTTTTCCTCACATCCCCCCTGTATCTCTTGCCTAAAACCTTAACTCTGTGTCCCCTAGTCCTTGTACCATCAACTAGTGGGAACAGCCTTTCCCCGTCTAGCCTATCCAAACCCGTCATAATCTTGTACACCTCGATCAAATCGCCCCTCAACCTCCTTTGCTCTAATGAAAACAAATCCAGCTTCTCCAACCTGTCCTTGTAGCTAAGATCCCCCATCCCCGGAACCATTCTGGTAAATCTCCTCTGCACCCTCTCAAGGGCCTTCACATCCTTCCTAAAGTGTGGCGACCAGAACTCCAGTTGTGGCCTAACCAGCGCTTTATAAACATTGTCCCAGGACACCAGGGATAACTCATGGGCCTAGAAATTCAGTTGTTTGCGCCAGCCGCTAGCGCCTTAGGAGGAGGAGATGTGGGGCGCTAGGCGGCTAGCGGCCGGGCGCAGCGCGATCTGCGCCTCTCCCCAACTTCAGTAAAGATTTAGCGGCGGCGCAAAGCCTTTGCGCGCGCTCAGCTGCGCGCGCAGATCCTGACGTCATTTCATCGTGCAACGCCCTTTGTGCGCCCCGAACCGGAAATTCAGTGGCGCCGCCCTTCTTTGCGCCTGGCGCCCCCAGCGACTGGTAGAGGGGAACGGTTCCCAGTCGCTGTGGGGCGCGGGGGGCGCTATTTAAAGGGGACTCCTCCTGCAATATAAGTGGCAGCCATTTTGTGCCAATCCCTCTGTGTGAGAGACGGATATTTGGAGAGAGACAAAGGCAGAGAGCTTTCTGCTTTGACTCAGCGCTTGCACAGGTACTTGTGGCTTCAGGCCAGAGCTTTGCACTTGGATTTCACTTTCAGTGCCATAGCCTTGAGTCGCCACACATAATGGGGGCTGCAATGGGTGGAAACATTGGCTTTCTGCATTGCATTCAAAGGGCTCAGAGACGCCGTGAGAGAGTGCCAGTCATGGCCAGACGGAGATTGGCCAACAGGCGTCGGCAAAGGAGGCCTTACCTACCCAGGGTATACCGCCAGCAGTTCTCATATCTGAACATGTCTGAGGAGCAGTGTGTTCGGAGGATGCGATTCAGAAGGGAGGTGGTCACTGAGATCTGCCACCTGCTTCGCAGAGATCTGCAGCCACAGCTGAGGAGCAGGACGTCTCTGTCAGTGGCAGTGAAGGTGACGGTGGCTCTCAACTTCGATGCCACTGGCTCCTTCCAATCCGCTACCGGGGACATTGCCAACATCTCCCAGTTTGCAGTACATTGCTGCATCCGCCAGGTGAACAATGCCCTTTTCAGAAGGAGACGTCAGTACATCTCCTTCCCCATGACCCAGGACAAGCAGCAAGAGCGTGCAATCGGCTTTGGAAGAATAGCGGGCTTCCCCATGGTTGAGGGCGTAGAACTGATGAACCAGCAATGGTCAGGCCTTGCTTCAGGGCTGCAGTGTGCAGGGCATGGCAGCCAAACAAGTCGACCCTTCCCCTTTAAGAGCTGACCGGCGCCAGCGTGTCTGCCTTCATTGAGCAACTCGCCGCACCTGCGCTGCGCCCGTCCTTGGTGTTAGCGCCCCGGATCGCCGGCTTAGCGCCTAATGATAGTCGTGCATCGCCTGCTTTAGCGCAGCAGCAACCTCTTGGGGCGATGCCACTGAATATCGGCGAAGGTGGCGCGAAGTTGCGCCGGGCCCAAACTTTAGCGGCCGCCCGGCTGTAGCGCCCCAAACGTGGCTATACTGAATTTCTAGGCCATAGAGTCATAGAGTTATACAGCACAGAAAGAAGCCCTTCGGCCCGTCGTGTCCGCGCCAGCCATCAAGCCCTGTCTATTCTAATCCCATTTTCCAGCACTTGGTCCGTAGCCTTGTATGCTATGGCGTTTCAAGTGCTCATCTAAATGCTTCTTGAATGTTGTGAGTGTTCCTGCCTCTACCACCCTTTCAGGTAGTGAGTTCCAGATTCCAACCGCCCTCTGGGTGAAAAAGTTTTTCCTCAAATCCCCTCTAAACCTCCTGCCCCTTACCTTGAAACTATGGCCCCTGGTTATTGACCCCTCTACTAAGGGGAAAAGCTCCTTTCTATCTACCCTATCTATGCTCCTCTGCTCTTCTGCGAATAGTGGCCTTAGGATCTTTTAGGTCCACCTGAGAGGCCAGACGGGGCCCTTGGTTTAACGCCTCATCCAAAAGACGGCACCTCCGACAGTGCGGCGCTCCCTCAGCACTGGCACCGGGAGTGTCGGCCTGGACTTTTATGCTCAGTTGAACCCACGACCTTCCAGCTCAGAGGCAAGGGTGTTACCCGCTGAGCCGCGGCCGAAAGAAGGGAGAAACGTGGGATATTCGGCCCGCAACGGGAGGCACCTAAGAGTTGGGCCTTACAGGTGGGCAATAAATGCTAGCCTTGCCAGCCACGCCCATGCCCCATGAATGAATTTTAAAAAACCAGAGGTACAGGAAACTTTGGTTTATCCGGAGGTTAAAAGTCCGGAAAGCTCTATCTACCAGCAAAATTCAGGAGCCGTTTCCTATAAGTTTTTTGACTTCTCGTTGCTTTTTTTTTCCCAGTCCGGCTCTGCAAGGTCTGTAGCTAAGCAACAGCTTCAGCTAGAGATGCTTTTAAGCTGCAGCCGACTGTTTTGAAGCTGTTGCTAAGCAACAGGGTTTGTTGATTCACACGGAGCTGAAAAGCTCCGTATGTTTCAACGTTAGCGCTGGTTTGTCCGGCAGTTTTGATGGGACGGCAACAGCTCGGTCCCGTCGGTGCCGGACAGCACAAAGTTTCCTGTATATAGGAATTGTTGGGGGAATGCAAAAGGTTAATCTGGAATATTACTTGGAAATAAATTATGAGATAGGTTCAAACTAGCAAAAGGTAAATTGAGGCCAGATATTAGGAAATGAGCCTTCACAGCCAGAGTAATTGAACATGGAATGGGTAGCAATGGAGGCAAAAAAAAACATGGAATCATTTAAGACCCAATTAGACGCCGAGATGAGGGGATTTTTCAGGATGGTTGAATCTAGAGCACCAAATTGATCTTTGTCATCCGTAATTACCTGCCAAGTGAGCTTGAGTGTATTAAAATTGAAATTCAGCTAAGGTTCAGGACTGAGTCTGGGGCCTATAGTGATGGGCTTTAAAGGTCGTTGGGGTTGGGGGCGTGGGGAGGAGGAGTTGATGATAGCTGGGAGTGTGTGTGAGGGGCCATCCCCTCACATTGACTAGCCAAGAATGACAGGCGCCAACAGGCCCCTGATTAGAACAGGCCCCAAACAAACAGAGACAAGCTCTGATTGATTATGCTGATCGGCTAAGGATCAAAACACAGACAGCCTTACAAACCGCAAGGCCGCTGGGAGCCGGAGAATCGATACAATATTTCCAGTATAGATAGAGTCACTGTGTGTGGCACAACACAAAACATCAGCCGACCACAGGCACTCCCAACTCCCGCTGCAATGGTCAGCAGCATGTAACAGTGAGCAGACACTGCCAGAGAGACACGACACTGGCACACAGCCCATAATATACAGCCCACTGTAAACATTGATATACCCCACACACCCCACTGTAAACACTCTCTGGTATACCCCACACCCCTCACTGTAACACACTCTGATATACCCCACACCCCTCACTATAACACTCTCTGATATACCCCACACCCCTCACTGTAACACACTCTGATATACCCCACACCCCCTCACTGTAACACTCTGATACACCACACACCCCTCAGTGTAACACTCTCTGATATACCCCACACCCCTCACTGTAACACTCTCTGATATACCCCACACCCCTCACTGTAACACTCTCTGATATACACCACACCCCTCACTGTAACACTCTGATATACCCCACAACCCTCAGAGTAACACTCTCTGATATACCCCACACCCCCTCACTGTAACACTCTGATATACCCCACACCCCTCACTGTAACACTCTCTGATATACCCCACACCCCTCACTGTAACACACTCTGATATACCCCACACCCCTCACTGTAACACACTCTGATATACCCCACACCCCTCACTGTAACACACTCTGATATACACCACACCCCTCACTGTAACACTCTCTGATATACCCTACACCCCTCACTGTAACACACTCTGATATACCCCACACCCCTCACTGTAACACTCTCTGATATACCCCACACCCCTCACTGTAACACACTCTGATATACACCACACCCCTCACTGTAACACTCTGATACACCCCACACCCCTCAGTGTAACACTCTCTGATATACACCATACCCCTCACTGTAACACACTCTGATATACCCCACACCCCCTCACTGTAACACTCTGATATACCCCACACCCCTCACTGTAACACTCTCTGATATGCCCCACACCCCTCACTGTAACACTCTCTGATATACCCCACACCCCTCACTGTAACACTCTCTGATATACCCCACACCCCTTACTGCAACACTCTCTGATATACCCCACACCCCTCACTGTAACACTCTCTGAGATACCCCACAACCCTCACTGTAACAATCTCTGATATACCCCACACCCCTCACTGTAACACTCTGATACACCCCACACCCCTCATTGTAACACTCTCTGATATACCCCAAACCCCCTCACTGTAACACTCTGATATACCCCACACCCCTCACGGTAACACTCTCTGATATACCCCTCACTGTAACACTCTGATATACCCCACATCCCTCACAGTAACACACTCTGATATACCCCACATCCCTCACGGTAACACTCTCTGATATACCCCACACCCCTAACTGTAACACTCTATGATATACCCCACACCCCTCACTGTAACACTCTCTGATAAAGCCCACAACCCTCACTGTAACACTCTCTGATATACCCCACTCCCCTCACTGTAACACTCTCTGATATACCCCACACCACTCACTGTAACACTCTCTGATATACCCCACATCCCTCACGGTAACACTCTCTGATATACCCCACATCCCTCACTGTTACACTCTGATATACCCCACACCCCTCACGGTAACACTCTCTGATATACCCCACATCACTCACTGTAACACTCTCTGATATACCCCACACCCCTCACTGTAACACACTCTGATATACCCCAAACCCCTCACTGTAACACTCTCTGATATACCCCATACCCCTCACTGTAACACTCTCTGATATACCCCACACTCCTCACTGTAACACTCTCTGATATACCCCACACCCCTCACTGTAACAGTCTCTGATATACCCCACACCCCTTACTGTAACACTCTCTGATATACCCCACACCCCTCACTGTAACACTCTCTGATATACCCCACATCCCTCACTGTTACACTCTGATATACCCCACACCCCTCACGGTAACACTCTCTGATATACCCCACACCCCTCACTGTAACACTCTCTGATATACCCCACACCCCTCACTGTAACACTCTCTGATATACCCCACACCCCTCACTGTAACACTCTCTGATATACCCCACACCCCTCACTGTAACAATCTCTGATATACCCCACACCCCTCACTGTAACACTCTCTGATATACCCCACACCCCTCACGGTAACACTCTCTGATATACCCCACACGTCTCACTGTAACACTCTCTGATACACCCCACACCCTTCACTGTAACACTCTCTGATATACCCCACACCCCTCACTGTAACACTCTCTGATATACCCCACACCCCTCACTGTAACACACTCTGTTATACCCCACACCCGTCACTGTAACACTCTGATATAGCCCACCCCCTCACTTTAACACTGTGATATACCCCACACCACTCACTGTAAAACTCTCTGATATACCCCACACCCGTCACTGTAACACTCTCTGATATACTCCACACCCCTCACTGTAACACACTCTGATATACCCCACACCCCTCAATGTAACACTCTCTGATATACCCCACACCCCTCACTGTAACACTCTCTGATATACCCCACACCCCTCACTGTAACACTCTCTGATATACACCACACCCCTCACTGTAACACTCTCTGTTATATCCCACACCCCTCAATGTAACACTCTCTGATATACCCCACACCCCTCACTGTAACACTCTCTGATATACACCATACCCCTCACTGTAACGCTCTCTGATATACCCCTCACTGTAACACTTTGATATACCTCACATGCCTCACTGTAACACTGATATACCCCACATCCCTCACTGTAACTCTCTGATATACCCCACATCCCTCACAGTAACACTCTCTGATATACCCCACACCCCTCACGGTAACACTCTCTGATATACCCCTCACCCCTCACTGTAACACTCTCTGATATACCCCACACCCCTCACTGTAACACTCTCTGATATACCCCACAACCCTCACTGTAACAGTCTCTGATATACTCCACTCCCCTCACTGTAACACTCTCTGATATACCCCACACCACTCACTGTAACACTCTCTGATATACCCCACATCCCTCACGGTAACACTCTCTAATATACCCCACATCCCTCACTGTTACACTCTGATATACCCCACACCCCTCACTGTAACACTCTCTGATATACCCCTCACTGTAACACTTTGATATACCCCACATGCCTCACTGTAACACTGATATTCCCCACATCCCTCACCATAACACTCTGATATACCCCACATCCCTCACAGTAACAGACTCTGATATACCACACATCCCTCACGGTAACACTCTCTGATATATCCCACACCCCTCACTGTAACACTCTATGATATACCCCACACCCCTCACTGTAACACTCTCTGATATACCCCACAACCCTCACTGTAACACTCTATGATATACCCCACACCCCTCACTGTAACACTCTCTGATATACCCCACACCCCTCACTGTAACACTCTCTGATATACCCCACAACCCTCACTGTAACACTCTCTGATATACCCCACACCCCTCACTGTAACACTCTCTGATATACCCCACATCCCTCACGGTAACACTCTCTGATATACCCCACACCCCTCACTGTAACACTCTCTGATATACCCCACACCCCTCACTGTAACACTCTCTGATATACCCCACATCCCTCACGGTAACACACTCTGATACACCCCACATCCCTCACTGTTAGACTCTGATATACCCCACATCCCTCACGGTAACACTCTCTGATATACCCCACACCCCTCACTGTAACACTCTCTGATATACCCCACACCCATCACTGTAACACTCTCTGATATACCCCACACCACTCACCGTAACACTCTCTGATATACCCCACATCGCTCACTGTAACACTCTCTGATATACCCCACACCCCTCACTGTAACACTCTCTGATATACCCCACACCCATCACTGTAACACTCTCTGATATACCCCACACCCCTCACTGTAACACTCTCTGATATACCCCACACCCCTCACGGTAACACTCTCTGATATACCCCACACCCCTCACTGTAACACTCTCTGATATACCCCACACCCCTCACTGTAACACTCTCTGATATACACCATACCCCTCACTGTAACACTCTCTGATATACCCCTCACTGTAACACTTTGATATACCCCACATGCCTCACTGTAACACTGATATTCCCCACATCCCTCACTGTAACACTCTGATATACCCCACATCCCTCACAGTAACACACTCTGATATACCCCACATCCCTCACTGTAACATTCTCTGATATACCCCACACCCCTCACTGTAACACTCTATGATATACCCCACACCCCTCACTGTAACACTCTCTGATATACCCCACACCCCTCACTGTAACACTCTCTGATATTCCCCACATCCCTCACTGTAACACTCTGATATACCCCACATCCCTCACAGTAACACACTCTGATATAGCCCACATCCCTCACGGTAACACTCTCTGATATACCCCACACCCCTCACTGTAACACTCTATGATATACCCCACACCCCTCACTGTAACACTCTCTGATATACCCCACACCCCTCACTGTAACACTCTCTGATATACCCCACAACCCTCACTGTAACAGTCTCTGATATACTCCACTCGCCTCACTGTAACACTCTCTGATATACCCCACACCACTCACTGTAACACTCTCTGATATACCCCACATCCCTCACGGTAACACTCTCTAATACACCCCACATCCCTCACTGTTACACTCTGATATACCCCACACCCCTCACGGTAACACTCTCTGATATGCCCCACATCACTCACTGTAACACTCTCTGATATACCCCACACCCCTCACTGTAACACTCTCTGATATACCCCACACCCCTCACTGTAACACTCTCTGATATACCCCACACCCCTCACTGTAACACTCTCTGATATACCCCACACCCCTCACTGTAACACTCTCTGATATACCTCACACCCCTCACGGTAACACTCTCTGATATACCCCACACCCCTCACTGTAACACTCTCTGATATACACCATACCCCTCACAGTAACAGTCTCTGATATACCCCACACCCCTCACTGTAACACTCTCTGATATACCCCACACCCCTCACTGTAACACTCTCTGATATACCCCACACCCCTCACTGTAACACTCTCTGATATACCCCACACCCCTCACGGTAACACTCTCTGATATACCCCACACCCCTCACTGTAACACTGTCTGATATACCCCACACCCCTCACTGTAACACTCTCTGATATACACCATACCCCTCACTGTAACACTCTCTGATATACCCCTCACTTTAACACTTTGATATACCCCACATGCCTCACTGTAACACTGATATTCCCCACATCCCTCACTGTAACACTCTGATATACCCCACATCCCTCACAGTAACAGACTCTGATATACCCCACATCCCTCACGGTAACACTCTCTGATATATCCCACACCCCTCACTGTAACACTCTATGATATACCCCACACCCCTCACTGTAACACTCTCTGATATACCCCACACCCCTCACTGTAACACTCTCTGATATACCCCACACCCCTCACTGTAACACTCTTTGATATACCCCACAACCCTCACTGTAACACTCTCTGATATACCCCACACCCCTCACTGTAACACTCTCTGATATACCCCACATCCCTCACGGTAACACTCTCTGATATACCCCACACCCCTCACTGTAACACTCTCTGATATACCCCACACCCCTCACTGTGACACTCTCTGATATACCCCACAACCCTCACTGTAACACTCTCTGATATACCCCACACCCCTCTCTGTAACACTCTCTGATATACCCCACATCCCTCACGGTAACACTCTATGATATACCCCACATCCCTCACGGTAACACTCTATGATATACCCCACATCCCTCACGGTAACACTCTATGATATACCCCACACCCCTCACTGTTACACTCTGATATACCCCACATCCCTCACTGTAACACTCTCTGATATACCCCACACCCCTCACTGTTACACTCTGATATACCCCACATCCCTCACGGTAACACTCTCTGATATACCCCACATCCCTCACTGTTAGACTCTGATATACCCCACATCCCTCACTGTAACACTCTATGATATACCCCACATCCCTCACGGTAACACTCTATGATATACCCCACATCCCTCACGGTAACACTCTATGATATACCCCACACCCCTCACTGTTACACTCTGATATACCCCACATCCCTCACTGTAACACTCTCTGATATACCCCACACCCCTCACTGTTACACTCTGATATACCCCACATCCCTCACGGTAACACTCTCTGATATACCCCACATCCCTCACTGTTAGACTCTGATATACCCCACATCCCTCACTGTAACACTCTATGATATACCCCACATCCCTCACTGTAACACTCTATGATATACCCCACACCCCTCACTGTTACACTCTGATATACCCCACATCCCTCACTGTAACACTCTCTGATATACCCCACACCCCTCACTGTAACACTCTCTGATATACCCCACACCCCTCACTGTAACACTCTCTGATATACCCCACACTCCTCACTGTAACACTCTCTGATATACCCCACACCCCTCACTGTAACACTCTCTGATATACCCCACATCCCTCACGGTAACACTCTATGATATACCCCACACCCCTCACTGTTACACTCTGATATACCCCACATCCCTCACTGTAACACTCTCTGATATACCCCACACCCCTCACTGTAACACGCTCTGATATACCCCACACCCCTCACTGTAACACTCTCTGATATACCCCACACCCCTCACTGTAACACTCTCTGATATACCCCACACCCCTCACTGTAACACTCTCTGATATACCCCACACCCCTCACTGTAACACTCTCTGATATACCCCACACCCCTCACTGTAACACTCTCTGATATACACCATACCCCTCACTGTAACACTCTCTGATATACCCCTCACTGTAACACTTTGATATACCCCACATGCCTCACTGTAACACTGATATTCCCCACATCCCTCACTGTAACACTCTGATATACCCCACATCCCTCACAGTAACACACTCTGATATACCCCACATCCCTCACGGTAACACTCTCTGATATACCCCACACCCCTCACTGTAACACTCTATGATATACCCCACACCCCTCACTGTAACACTCTCTGATATACCCCACACCCCTCACTGTAACGCTCTCTGATATACCCCATACCCCTCACTGTAACACTCTCTGATATACCCCACACCCCTCACTGTAACACTCTCTGATATACCCCACAACCCTCACTGTAACACTCTCTGATATACCCCACTCCCCTCACTGTAACACTCTCTGATATACGCCACACCCCTCACTGTAACACTCTCTGATATACCCCACATCCCTCACGGCAACACTCTCTGATATACCCCACATCCGTCACTGTTACACTCTGATATACCCCACACCCCTCACCGTAACATTCTCTGATATACCCCACATCACTCACTGTAACACTCTCTGATATACCCCACACCCCTCACTGTAACACTCTCTGATATACCCCACACCCCTCACTGTAACACTCTCTGATATACCCCACACCCCTCACTGTAACACTCTCTGATATACCCCACACTCCTCACTGTAACACTCTCTGATATACCCCACACCCCTCACTGTAACAGTCTCTGATATACCCCACACCCCTTACTGTAACATTCTCTGATATACCCCACACCCCTCACTGTAACACTCTCTGATATACCCCACATCACTCACTGTTACACTCTGATATACCCCACACCACTCACGGTAACACTCTCTGATATACCCCACACCCCTCACTGTAACACTCTCTGATATACCCCACACCCCTCACTGTACCAGTCTCTGATATACCCCACACCCCTCTACTGTAACACTCTCTGATGTACCACACCCCTCACTGTAACACTCTCTGATATACCCCACACCCCTCACCGTAACACTCTCTGATATACCCCACATCACTCACTGTAACACTCTCTGATATACCCCACAACCCTCAGTGTAACACTCTCTGATATACCCCACACCCCCTCACTGTAACACTCTGATATACCCCACACCCCTCACTGTAACACTCTCTGATATACACCACACCCCTCACTGAAACACACTCTGATACACCCCACACCCCTCACTGTAACACTCTCTGATATACCCCACACCCCTCACTGTAACACACTCTGATATACACCACACCCCTCACTGTAACACTCTGATACACCCCACACCCCTCAGTGTAACACTCTCTGATATACACCATACCCCTCACTGTAACACACTCTGATATACCCCAAATCCCCTCACTGTAACACTCTGATATACCCCACACCCCTCACTGTAACACTCTCTGATATGCCCCACACCCCTCACTGTAACACTCTCTGATATACCCCACACCCCTTACTGCAACACTCTCTGATACACCCCACACCCCTCACTGTAACACTCTCTGAGATACCCCACAACCCTCACTGTAACACTCTCTGATATACCCCACACCCCTCACTGTAACACTCTGATACACCCCACACCCCTCAGTGTAACACTCTCTGATATACCCCACACCCCCTCACTGTAACACTCTGATATACCCCACACCCCTCACTGTAACACTCTCTGATATACCCCTCACTGTAACACTCTGATATACCCCACATCCCTCACAGTAACACACTCTGATATACCCCACATCCCTCACGGTAACACTCTCTGATATACCCCACACCCCTCAATGTAACACTCTCTGATAAAGCCCACAACCCTCACTGTAACACTTTCTGATATACCCCACTCCCCTCACTGTAACACTCTCTGATATACCCCACACCACTCACTGTAACACTCTCTGATATACCCCACATCCCTCACGGTAACACTCTCTGATATACACCACATCCCTCACTGTTACACTCTGATATACCCCACACCCCTCACGGTAACACTCTCTGATATACCCCACATCACTCACTGTTACACTCTCTGATATACCCCACACCCCTCACTGTAACACTCTCTGATATACCCCAAACCCCTCACTGTAACACTCTCTGATATACCCCATACCCCTCACTGTAACACTCTCTGATATACCCCACTCTCCTCACTGTAACACACTCTGATATACCCCACACCCCTCACTGTAACAGTCTCTGATATACCCCACACCCCTTACTGTAACACTCTCTGATATACCCCACACCCCTCACTGTAACACTCTCTGATATACCCCACACCCCTCACTGTAACACTCTCTGATATACCCCACACCCCTCACTGTAACACTCTCTGATATACCCCACACCCCTCACGGTAACACTCTCTGATATACCCCACACCCCTCACTGTAACACTCTCTGATATACCCCACACCCTTCACTGTAACACTCTCTGATATACCCCACACCCCTCACTGTAACACTCTCTGATATACCCCACACCCCTCACTGTAACACTCTCTGTTATACCCCACACCCGTCACTGTAACACTCTGATATAGCCCACCCCCTCACTTTAACACTGTGATATACCCCACACCACTCACTGTGAAACTCTCTGATATACCCCACACCCCTCACTGTAACACTCTCTGATATACCCCACACCCCTCACTGTAACACACTCTGATATACCCCACACCCCTCAATGTAACGCTCTCTGATATACCCCACACCCCTCACTGTAACACTCTCTGATATACCCCACACCCCTCACTGTAACACTCTCTGATATACACCACACCCCTCACTGTAACACTATCTGTTATATCCCACACCCCTCACTGTAACACTCTCTGATATACCCCACACCCCTCACTGTAACACTCTCTGATATACACCATACCCCTCACTGTAACACTCTCTGATATACCCCTCACTGTAACACTTTGATATACCCCACATGCCTCACTGTAACACTGATATACCCCACATCCCTCACTGTAACTCTCTGATATATCCCACATCCCTCACAGTAACACACTCTGATATAGCCCACATCCCTCATGGTAACACTCTCTGATATACCCCACACCCCTCACTGTAACACTCTATGATATACCCCACACCCCTCACTGTAACACTCTCTGATATACCCCACACCCCTCGCTGTAACACTCTCTGATATACCCCACAACCCTCACTGTAACAGTCTCTGATATACCCCACTCCCCTCACTGTAACACTCTCTGATATACCCCACACCACTCACTGTAACACTCTCTGATATACCCCACATCCCTCACGGTAACACTCTCTAATATACCCCACATCCCTCACTGTTACACTCTGATATACCCCACACCCCTCACGGTAACACTCTCTGATATGCCCCACATCACTCACTGTAACACTCTCTGATATACCCCACACCCCTCACTGTAACACTCTCTGATATACCCCACACCCCTCACTGTAACACTCTCTGATATACCCCACACCCCTCACTGTAACACTCTCTGATATACCCCACACCCCTCACTGTAACACTCTCTGATATACCCCACACCCCTCACGGTAACACTCTCTGATATACCCCACACCCCTCACTGTAACACTGTCTGATATACCCCACACCCCTCACTGTAACACTCTCTGATATACACCATACCCCTCACTGTAACACTCTCTGATATACCCCTCACTGTAACACTTTGATATACCCCACATGCCTCACTGTAACACTGATATTCCCCACATCCCTCACTGTAACACTCTGATATACCCCACATCCCTCACAGTAACAGACTCTGATATACCCCACATCCCTCACGGTAACACTCTCTGATATATCCCACACCCCTCACTGTAACACTCTATGATATACCCCACACCCCTCACTGTAACACTCTCTGATATACCCCACACCCCTCACTGTAACACTCTCTGATATACCCCACAACCCTCACTGTAACACTCTCTGATATACCCCACAACCCTCACTGTAACACTCTCTGATATACCCCACACCCCTCACTGTAACACTCTCTGATATACCCCACATCCCTCACGGTAACACTCTCTGATATACCCCACATCCCTCACTGTTACACTCTGATATACCCCACACCCCTCACCGTAACACTCTCTGATATACCCCACATCACTCACTGTAACACTCTCTGATATACCCCACACCCCTCACTGTAACACTCTCTGATATACCCCACACCCCTCACTGTAACACTCTCTGATATACCCCACACCCCTCACTGTAACACTCTCTGATATACCCCACACCCCTCACTGTAACACTCTCTGATATACCCCACACCCCTCACGGTAACACTCTCTGATATCCCCCACACCCCTCACTGTAACACTCTCTGATATACCCCACACCCCTCACTGTAACACTCTCTGATATACCCCACACCCCTCACTGTAACACTCTCTGATATACCCCACACCCCTCACTGTAACACTCTCTGATATACCCCACACTCCTCACTGTAACACTCTCTGATATACCCCACACCCCTCACTGTAACAGTCTCTGATATACCCCACACCCCTTACTGTAACATTCTCTGATATACCCCACACCCCTCACTGTAACACTCTCTGATATACCCCACATCACTCACTGTTACACTCTGATATACCCCACACCACTCACGGTAACACTCTCTGATATACCCCACACCCCTCACTGTAACACTCTCTGATATACCCCACACCCCTCACTGTACCAGTCTCTGATATACCCCACACCCCTCTACTGTAACACTCTCTGATGTACCACACCCCTCACTGTAACACTCTCTGATATACCCCACACCCCTCACCGTAACACTCTCTGATATACCCCACATCACTCACTGTAACACTCTCTGATATACCCCACAACCCTCAGTGTAACACTCTCTGATATACCCCACACCCCCTCACTGTAACACTCTGATATACCCCACACCCCTCACTGTAACACTCTCTGATATACACCACACCCCTCACTGAAACACACTCTGATACACCCCACACCCCTCACTGTAACACTCTCTGATATACCCCACACCCCTCACTGTAACACACTCTGATATACACCACACCCCTCACTGTAACACTCTGATACACCCCACACCCCTCAGTGTAACACTCTCTGATATACACCATACCCCTCACTGTAACACACTCTGATATACCCCAAATCCCCTCACTGTAACACTCTGATATACCCCACACCCCTCACTGTAACACTCTCTGATATGCCCCACACCCCTCACTGTAACACTCTCTGATATACCCCACACCCCTTACTGCAACACTCTCTGATACACCCCACACCCCTCACTGTAACACTCTCTGAGATACCCCACAACCCTCACTGTAACACTCTCTGATATACCCCACACCCCTCACTGTAACACTCTGATACACCCCACACCCCTCAGTGTAACACTCTCTGATATACCCCACACCCCCTCACTGTAACACTCTGATATACCCCACACCCCTCACTGTAACACTCTCTGATATACCCCTCACTGTAACACTCTGATATACCCCACATCCCTCACAGTAACACACTCTGATATACCCCACATCCCTCACGGTAACACTCTCTGATATACCCCACACCCCTCAATGTAACACTCTCTGATAAAGCCCACAACCCTCACTGTAACACTTTCTGATATACCCCACTCCCCTCACTGTAACACTCTCTGATATACCCCACACCACTCACTGTAACACTCTCTGATATACCCCACATCCCTCACGGTAACACTCTCTGATATACACCACATCCCTCACTGTTACACTCTGATATACCCCACACCCCTCACGGTAACACTCTCTGATATACCCCACATCACTCACTGTTACACTCTCTGATATACCCCACACCCCTCACTGTAACACTCTCTGATATACCCCAAACCCCTCACTGTAACACTCTCTGATATACCCCATACCCCTCACTGTAACACTCTCTGATATACCCCACTCTCCTCACTGTAACACACTCTGATATACCCCACACCCCTCACTGTAACAGTCTCTGATATACCCCACACCCCTTACTGTAACACTCTCTGATATACCCCACACCCCTCACTGTAACACTCTCTGATATACCCCACACCCCTCACTGTAACACTCTCTGATATACCCCACACCCCTCACTGTAACACTCTCTGATATACCCCACACCCCTCACGGTAACACTCTCTGATATACCCCACACCCCTCACTGTAACACTCTCTGATATACCCCACACCCTTCACTGTAACACTCTCTGATATACCCCACACCCCTCACTGTAACACTCTCTGATATACCCCACACCCCTCACTGTAACACTCTCTGTTATACCCCACACCCGTCACTGTAACACTCTGATATAGCCCACCCCCTCACTTTAACACTGTGATATACCCCACACCACTCACTGTGAAACTCTCTGATATACCCCACACCCCTCACTGTAACACTCTCTGATATACCCCACACCCCTCACTGTAACACACTCTGATATACCCCACACCCCTCAATGTAACGCTCTCTGATATACCCCACACCCCTCACTGTAACACTCTCTGATATACCCCACACCCCTCACTGTAACACTCTCTGATATACACCACACCCCTCACTGTAACACTATCTGTTATATCCCACACCCCTCACTGTAACACTCTCTGATATACCCCACACCCCTCACTGTAACACTCTCTGATATACACCATACCCCTCACTGTAACACTCTCTGATATACCCCTCACTGTAACACTTTGATATACCCCACATGCCTCACTGTAACACTGATATACCCCACATCCCTCACTGTAACTCTCTGATATATCCCACATCCCTCACAGTAACACACTCTGATATAGCCCACATCCCTCATGGTAACACTCTCTGATATACCCCACACCCCTCACTGTAACACTCTATGATATACCCCACACCCCTCACTGTAACACTCTCTGATATACCCCACACCCCTCGCTGTAACACTCTCTGATATACCCCACAACCCTCACTGTAACAGTCTCTGATATACCCCACTCCCCTCACTGTAACACTCTCTGATATACCCCACACCACTCACTGTAACACTCTCTGATATACCCCACATCCCTCACGGTAACACTCTCTAATATACCCCACATCCCTCACTGTTACACTCTGATATACCCCACACCCCTCACGGTAACACTCTCTGATATGCCCCACATCACTCACTGTAACACTCTCTGATATACCCCACACCCCTCACTGTAACACTCTCTGATATACCCCACACCCCTCACTGTAACACTCTCTGATATACCCCACACCCCTCACTGTAACACTCTCTGATATACCCCACACCCCTCACTGTAACACTCTCTGATATACCCCACACCCCTCACGGTAACACTCTCTGATATACCCCACACCCCTCACTGTAACACTGTCTGATATACCCCACACCCCTCACTGTAACACTCTCTGATATACACCATACCCCTCACTGTAACACTCTCTGATATACCCCTCACTGTAACACTTTGATATACCCCACATGCCTCACTGTAACACTGATATTCCCCACATCCCTCACTGTAACACTCTGATATACCCCACATCCCTCACAGTAACAGACTCTGATATACCCCACATCCCTCACGGTAACACTCTCTGATATATCCCACACCCCTCACTGTAACACTCTATGATATACCCCACACCCCTCACTGTAACACTCTCTGATATACCCCACACCCCTCACTGTAACACTCTCTGATATACCCCACAACCCTCACTGTAACACTCTCTGATATACCCCACAACCCTCACTGTAACACTCTCTGATATACCCCACACCCCTCACTGTAACACTCTCTGATATACCCCACATCCCTCACGGTAACACTCTCTGATATACCCCACATCCCTCACTGTTACACTCTGATATACCCCACACCCCTCACCGTAACACTCTCTGATATACCCCACATCACTCACTGTAACACTCTCTGATATACCCCACACCCCTCACTGTAACACTCTCTGATATACCCCACACCCCTCACTGTAACACTCTCTGATATACCCCACACCCCTCACTGTAACACTCTCTGATATACCCCACACCCCTCACTGTAACACTCTCTGATATACCCCACACCCCTCACGGTAACACTCTCTGATATCCCCCACACCCCTCACTGTAACACTCTCTGATATACCCCACACCCCTCACTGTAACACTCTCTGATATACACCATACCCCTCACTGTAACACTCTCTGATATACCCCTCACTGTAACACTTTGATATACCCCACATGCCTCACTGTAACACTGATATTCCCCACATCCCTCACTGTAACACTCTGATATACCCCACATCCCTCACAGTAACACACTCTGATATACCCCACATCCCTCACGGTAACACTCTCTGATATACCCCACACCCCTCACTGTAACACTCTATGATATACCCCACACCCCTCACTGTAACACTCTCTGATATACCCCACACCCCTCACTGTAACGCTCTCTGATATACCCCACAACCCTCACTGTAACACTCTCTGACATACCCCACTCCCCTCACTGTAACACTCTCTGATATACCCCACACCCCTCACTGTAACACTCTCTGATATACCCCACATCCCTCACGGCAACACTCTCTGATATACCCCACATCCCTCACTGTTACACTCTGATATACCCCACACCCCTCACCGTAACACTCTCTGATATACCCCACATCACTCACTGTAACACTCTCTGATATACCCCACACCCCTCACTGTAACACTCTCTGATATACCCCACACCCCTCACTGTAACACTCTCTGATATACCCCACACCCCTCACTGTAACACTCTCTGATATACCCCACACTCCTCACTGTAACACTCTCTGACATACCCCACACCCCTCACTGTAACAGTCTCTGATATACCCCACACCCCTTACTGTAACACTCTCTGATATACCCCACACCCCTCACTGTAACACTCTCTGATATACCCCACATCCCTCACTGTTACACTCTGATATACCCCACACCCCTCACTGTAACACTCTCTGATATACCCCACACCCCTCACTGTAACACTCTCTGATATACCCCACACCCCTCACTGTACAATCTCTGATATACCCCACACCCCTCACTGTAACACTCTCTGATGTACCACACCCCTCACTGTAACACTCTCTGATATACCCCACACCCCTCACCGTAACACTCTCTGATATACCCCACATCACTCACTGTAACACTCTCTGATATACCCCACACCACTCACTGTGAAACTCTCTGATATACCCCACACCCCTCACTGTAACACTCTCTGATATACCCCACACCCCTCACTGTAACACACTCTGATATACCCCACACCCCTCAATGTAACGCTCTCTGATATACCCCACACCCCTCACTGTAACACTCTCTGATATACCCCACACCCCTCACTGTAACACTCTCTGATATACACCACACCCCTCACTGTAACACTATCTGTTATATCCCACACCCCTCACTGTAACACTCTCTGATATACCCCGCACCCCTCACTGTAACACTCTCTGATATACACCATACCCCTCACTGTAACACTCTCTGATATACCCCTCACTGTAACACTTTGATATACCCCACATGCCTCACTGTAACACTGATATACCCCACATCCCTCACTGTAACTCTCTGATATACCCCACATCCCTCACAGTAACACACTCTGATATAGCCCACATCCCTCATGGTAACACTCTCTGATATACCCCACACCCCTCACTGTAACACTCTATGATATACCCCACACCCCTCACTGTAACACTCTCTGATATACCCCACACCCCTCGCTGTAACACTCTCTGATATACCCCACAACCCTCACTGTAACAGTCTCTGATATACCCCACTCCCCTCACTGTAACACTCTCTGATATACCCCACACCACTCACTGTAACACTCTCTGATATACCCCACATCCCTCACGGTAACACTCTCTAATATACCCCACATCCCTCACTGTTACACTCTGATATACCCCACACCCCTCACGGTAACACTCTCTGATATGCCCCACATCACTCACTGTAACACTCTCTGATATACCCCACACCCCTCACTGTAACACTCTCTGATATACCCCACACCCCTCACTGTAACACTCTCTGATATACCCCACACCCCTCACTGTAACACTCTCTGATATACCCCACACCCCTCACGGTAACACTCTCTGATATACCCCACACCCCTCACTGTAACACTGTCTGATATACCCCACACCCCTCACTGTAACACTCTCTGATATACCCCACATCCCTCACGGTAACACTCTCTGATATACCCCACACCCCTCACCGTAACACTCTCTGATATACCCCACATCACTCACTGTAACACTCTCTGATATACCCCACACCCCTCACTGTAACACTCTCTGATATACCCCACACCCCTCACTGTAACACTCTCTGATATACCCCACACCCCTCACTGTAACACTCTCTGATATACCCCACACCCCTCACTGTAACACTCTCTGATATACCCCACACCCCTCACGGTAACACTCTCTGATATACCCCACACCCCTCACTGTAACACTCTCTGATATACCCCACACCCCTCACTGTAACACTCTCTGATATACACCATGCCCCTCACTGTAACACTCTCTGATATACCCCTCACTGTAACACTTTGATATACCCCACATGCCTCACTGTAACACTGATATTCCCCACATCCCTCACTGTAACACTCTGATATACCCCACATCCCTCACAGTAACACACTCTGATATACCCCACATCCCTCACGGTAACACTCTCTGATATACCCCACACCCCTCACTGTAACACTCTATGATATACCCCACACCCCTCACTGTAACACTCTCTGATATACCCCACACCCCTCACTGTAACGCTCTCTGATATACCCCACAACCCTCACTGTAACACTCTCTGATATACCCCACTCCCCTCACTGTAACACTCTCTGATATACCCCACACCCCTCACTGTAACACTCTCTGATATACCCCACATCCCTCACGGCAACACTCTCTGATATACCCCACATCCCTCACTGTTACACTCTGATATACCCCACACCCCTCACCGTAACACTCTCTGATATACCCCACATCACTCACTGTAACACTCTCTGATATACCCCACACCCCTCACTGTAACACTCTCTGATATACCCCACACCCCTCACTGTAACACTCTCTGATATACCCCACACCCCTCACTGTAACACTCTCTGATATACCCCACACTCCTCACTGTAACACTCTCTGACATACCCCACACCCCTCACTGTAACAGTCTCTGATATACCCCACACCCCTTACTGTAACACTCTCTGATATACCCCACACCCCTCACTGTAACACTCTCTGATATGCCCCACACCCCTCACTGTAACACTCTCTGATATACCCCACATCCCTCACTGTACCAGTCTCTGATATACCCCACACCCCTCACTGTAACACTCTCTGATGTACCACACCCCTCACTGTAACACTCTCTGATATACCCCACACCCCTACACGTAACACTCTCTGATATACCCCACATCACTCACTGTAACACTCTCTGATATACCCCACACCCGTCACTGTAACACTGTCTGATATACCCCACACCCCTCACTGTAACACTCTCTGATATACCCCACACCCCTCACTGTAACACTCTCTGATATACCCCACACTCCTCACTGTAACACTCTCTGATATACCCCACACCCCTCACTGTAACAGTCTCTGATATACCCCACACCCCTTACTGTAACACTCTCTGATATACCCCACACCACTCACTGTAACACTCTCTGATATACCCCACATCCCTCACTGTTACACTCTGATATACCCCACACCCCTCATGGTAACACTCTCTGATATACCCCACACCCCTCACTGTAACATTCTCTGATATACCCCACACCCCTCACTGTAACAGTCTCTGATATACCCCACGCCCCTCACTGTAACACTCTCTGATATACCCCACACCCCTCACTGTAACACTCTCTGATATACCCCACACCCCTCACTGTAACACTCTCTGATATACCCCACACCCCTCACTGTAACAGAGCCCCTCCCTTTGCTCATAAGTATTCCACAAGCAGGTTTGCAGATTGATATTCTTGTTCTGGGCCAACGTTCCTCATTCAGACAGCGTGCTGAGCTATTCTTTACCCCATGACAGGTGTGAAAATGACTCACTGTCACCTACGACCAGGAGCTAAATTAGGAAAAAAAATTATCAAACAGACGTCTTTCTCGGCTAATGATGGAGGCCATTAACTGATTGTAATATTTTACCCATCTCAAAAATAATATGAGGTTGAGCGTGAGTAATACACCGTGCGAGGGATGTCATAATACTTACGCTCCGTCTCGCAATTTCCCACTACTCTCCTTCGATATTGTGTGTGTTAGTGCCATGGGGAGAGGTGGGTAAATGAGAGGGAAAAGCCAGTGGGAGAAATGGAGGAAGCGAGATGGAGAAAGAACCCACCCCCCCCGAACCGCTCGATTAGATTCCAGCCTGTAACTCACTCCAGCATATCTGTTATTGTATAAATAAACCACCCCGAACCCCTCGATTAGATTCCAGTCTGTAACTCACTCCCGGGTATCAGTTATTGTATAAATAAACCACCCCGAACCCCTCGATTAGAGTCCAGTCTGTAACTCACTCCCGGGTATCTGTTATTCTATAAATAAACCACCCCGAACCCCTCGATTAGAGTCCAGTCTGTAACTCACTCCCGGGTATCAGTTATTCTATAAATAAACCACCCCGAACCCCTCGATTAGATTCCAGTCTGTAACTCACTCCCGGGTATCAGTTATTCTATAAATAAACCACCCCGAACCCCTCGATTAAAGTCCAGTCTGTAACTCACTCCCGGGTATCAGTTATTCTATAAATAAACCACCCCGAACCCCTCGATTAGAGTCCAGTCTGTAACTCACTCCCGGGTATCTGTTATCTATCTATATATATAATAAAAGGATCCGTCCGTCTGTATGTCTGTCTGTCTGTATGTCTGTCTGTATGTCTGTCTGTCCGCTATACACTCAAAAATTATAGAGCGTACCTACACATATGTTATATCAAAAGAAAGCTTATGGTTACGGGAGTCTCTTAGGCATATTTACTTTTTGGTCAGACAAAAATTGTTCCGACAGTATACAAAAAACGTTCAGAAATCCGCTTATTAGCGGTTGACCAATCCTACCGCTCATTAGCGTTGAGTGACATGATGGGTGACCAATCCTACAGGTCAGTGACCTGATGGTTGACCAATAGGTGCATCACGGGGGGCGTTTCATTCTGTGTGTGGGCGGGACCTAATCCTGCAGCCTCCCGAAACGTAGCCGCCATTTTTTTCACTGCTTTTACTCAACAGCGAGCGGGGCAGCTGTGGCGGCCCGCCGGAGTGGGAGGTGAGTTGGGTTCACTCGGGCCGGGCCGGGCCTGACAACCGCTCGGCCTGAAACACAGAGTGGGGGAGCGGCAGCGGCCGGCCGTCAACCGCGCGGCCCTGTAAACTACCGTTTTACAAAAAAGCCTAGGCAACGCCGGGCCCCCCCAGCTAGTTCTATATATAAACCCCAGAACCCCTCGATTAGATCCCAGCCTGTAACTCACTCCCGGGTATCCGTTATTCTGTATATAAACCCCCTGAACTCCTCGGTTAGATTCCAACCTGTAACTCACTCCCGGGTATCTGTTATTCTATATATAAACCCGCCGAACCCCTCGATTAGATCCCAGCCTGTAACTCACTCCCGGGTATCTGTTATTCTATATATAAACCCCCCGAACCCCTCGGTTAAATTTAAGCCTGTAGCTCACTCCCGGGTATCTGTTATTCTATAAATAAACCCCCCAAACCCCTCGGTTAGATCCCAGCCAGTAACTCACTCCCGGGTATCTGTTATTCTATAAAAAAAAACCCGAACCCCTCGATTAGATTCCAGCCTTTAACTCAATCCCGGGTATCTGTTTTTCTGTAAATAAACCACCCGAACCCCTCGATTAGACTCCAGCCTGTAACTCACTCCCGGGTATCTGTTATTCTATATATAAACCCGCCAAACCCCTCGATTAGATCCCAGCCTGTAACTCACTCCTGGGTATCTGTTATTCTATATATAAACCCCCCAAACCCCTCGATTAGATTCCAGCCTGTAACTCACTCCCGGGTATGTTATTCTATATATAAACCCCCGAACCCCTCGATTAGATTCCAGCCTGTAACTCACTCCCGGGTAGCTGTTATTCTATATATAAACCCCTCGAAACCCTCGATTAGAGTCCAGCCTGTAACTCACTCCCGGGTATCTGTTATTCCCTATTTAAAGCACCCGAACACCTCGATTAAATTCCAGCCTGTAACTCACTCCCGGGTTTCTGTTATTCTATATATAAACACTCCGAACCCCTCGATTAGATTCCAGCCTGTAACTCACCCCTGGGTATCTGTTATTCTATATATAAACCCCCTGAACCCCTTGATTAGATTCCAGCCTTTAACTCACTCCCTGGTATCTGTTATTCTATATATAAACCCGCCAAACCCCTCGATTAGATCCCAGCCTGTAACTCACTCCTGGGTATCTGTTATTCTCTATATAAACCCCCGAACCCCTCGATTAGATTCCAGCCTGTAACTCACTCCTGGGTATCTGTTATTCTATATATAAACACCCGAACCCCTCGATTAGATTCCAGCCTGTAACTCACCCCTAGGTATCTGTTATTCTATATATAAACCCCGTGAACCCCCCCGATTAGATTCCAGCCTGTAACTCACTCCCGGGTATCTGTTATTCTATATATAAACACCCGAACCCCTCGATTAGATCCCAGCCTGTAACTCACTCCCGGGTATCTGTTATATATGTAAACCCCCTGAACCCCTTGATTAGATTCCAGCCTGTAACTCACTCCCGGGTATCTGTTATTTCTATATATAAACCCCCCGAACCCCTCGATTAGATTCCAGCCTGTAACTCACTCCCGGGTATCTGTTATTCTCTATATAAACCCCCCGAACACCTCGATTAGATTGCAGGCGCTAACTCACTTCCAATTTTATCAAACAGGCCTGCTAGTCGCGTCTCGCTGTCGAGGCAAAATAAAAAGGCGGGCCACAAAATTCAGCTCACCACCCCCGCCCCCACCGCCCCCCCACACCCCGCTCCCTCTCTCAGACTCTTCCTGTCGACAATGGGATGACCTTCACAAGAACAAGTCTGCCTTTGACCTTCTTAAAAGTCCCAGAGGATTTCCAAGTGACCCATCCGCACCCCCCCCCGCCCTCCCCTGCAACCTGTGAGCCCATCCTGTAACTGGGCCGCATGTCTGCCTGCCCTTTTTCTCTTCTCTGACTGAGCCGCTTCTCAATGTACACCGAGGAGAATTTTTTTAAAAAGCACGGTCTCGACGAGAACAACAAGCGCTGGGTCATATGATTCTCCAGTAAGCCTGTTTCCGTGGCAACCGGACAAAAATGGATTAGCTTCTCTCCCTGGCCCCCCTTCGCTAATTCTCCTGAGAGGTGTCCAGCTAATGTTTTGCAAAAATTTCTTTTCAGCGAAGGCCTTATCAGAGGAATAAAGTACCAAAAAAAAAATACGTGTTCAGGCTTCAATCGGGGCCTAGTTCAGGCCCCCCGCCCGGCCCGTGTGCTAATTGACTTGAAAACGAGCGGGAGGGTCTGTTTTCTTCAGTCTCGTCGATCTTGAGTCAAGTTTAGCAAATTATGAAAGGAACCGGGTGAACATGCGAGTCTTGACGACGTCGTGCCTCTCCCCACTCTCTGTCACTCCCACACGCCTGTAATGTCGCCAGACCCCATTTTATTTCCTCCTCCCCCCACTTCCGGAAGCCATAATGATCGTTAACGCGGGCAGAGTGACTCAGAGTGTGACCTATAGTAGGCTTCAGCAACCTTTCGCGCCACCTCTCCGATTCCAGCCTCTTGCTGACAAAATCCACAGCCCAGTAATCACGAGGACAATCAGGGGGGTTGGTGTTTAAAAACTAAAAATAACCCCGGCAGCTTGTAAATGACAAAACGGTTTTACACGCAATCGGCTAACCTTTCGCCCATTTATGTGGCGGAATGGTTTTTAATCTAAGTCAGAGTTGCCACAATGTGTAATCTGTCCTCTTATGTCGCGAGCCAAACTGCTGTATTGTTGCTTACAACAACAGCAACCACAATTTGCAGTTATACAGCGCCATTAACATAGTAAAACGTCCGAAGGCCCTTCACAGGAGCGATTATCAAACAAATCTGCCACCGAGCCACATAAGGAGAAATTAGGGCAGGTGACCAAAAGCTTGGTCAAAGAGGTAGGTTTTAAGGAGCGTCTTAAAGGAGGAAAGAGAGGAGAGAGAGGTTTAGGGAGGGAATTCCAGAGCTTAGGGCCCAGACAACAGAAGGCACGGCCGCCAATGGTTGAGCAATTAAAATCGGGGATGCGCAAGAGGCCAGATATAGAGGAGCGCAGAGATCTCATAGGGTTGTGGGGCTGGAGGTAATTACAGAGATAAGGAGGGGCGAGGCCACGGAGGGATTTGAAAACAAGAATGAGAATTTGGAAATCGAGGCATTGCTTAACCGGGTGCTAATGTAGGTCAGTGAGCACTGGGGGTGATGGGTGAACGGGACTTGGTGCGGGTTAGGACACGGGCAGAAGAGCTTTGGATTAGTTCAAGTTTATGGAGGGTGGAAGATGAGAGGCCGGCTCGGAGAGTTTTGGATTAGTCAAGGCTGGAGGTAATAAAGGCATGGATGAGGGTTTCAGCAGTAGATGTGCTGAGGTAGGGGTGGAGACGGGCGATGTAATGGAGCTGGAAGTAGGCAATCATGTACAGGAGCTGACACTGAGGCACACACGGGTCGTACAGTACTAGACAGGAGTGAATCGTTCCCTTTTACCCGCTGTGTGCTGTACATGTACAGGAGCTGACACTGAGGCACACACGGGCCGTACAGTACCAGACGGGAGTGAATTGTTCCCTTTTACCCGCTGTGTGCTGTACATGTACAGGAGCTGACACTGAGACACACGTGGGCCATACAGTACCAGACAGGAGTGAATCGTCCCCTTTTACCCGCTGTGTGCTGTCCATGTACAGGAGCTGACACTGAAACACACACAGGCCGTACAGTACCAGACGGGAGTGAATCGTCCCCTTTTACCCGCTGTGTACTGTACATGTACAGGAGCTGAGACTGAGACACACACGGACCGTACAGTACCAGACGGGAGTGAATCGTACCCTTTTACCCGCTGTGTGCTGTACGTGTACAGGAGCTGACACTGAGACACACACGGGCCGTACAGTACCAGGCGGGAGTGAATCATTCCCTTTTACCCGCTGTGTACTGTACATGTACAGGAGCTGACACTGAGACACACACGGGCCGTACTGTGCCAGATGGGAGTGAATCGTTCCCTTTTACCCGCTGTGTGCTGTACATGTACAGGAGCTGACACTGAGACACACACGGACCGTACAGTACCAGACGGGAGAGAATCGTTCCTTTTTCCCGCTGTGTGCTGTACATGTACAGGAGCTGACACTGAGACACACACGGACCGTACAGTACCAGACGGGAGTGAATCGTTCCTTTTTCCCGCTGTGTGCTGTACAAGTACAGGAGCTGACACTGAGACACACACGGGCCGTACAGTACCAGACGGGAGTGAATCGTTCCCTTTTACCCGCTGTGTGCTGTGCATGTACAGGAGCTGACACTGAGACGCACACGGGCCGTACAGTACCAGACGGGAGTGAATCGTCCCCTTTTACCCGCTGTGTGCTGTACACGTACAGGAGCTGACATGGTTACTTTGAAAAGCTTGCTGTAATAACATTAAACCACACAGAGACACTGACTTCAGTGACAATAGACAGCTTGTACCCAAAGCTCTGATACTCATCTCCCTTTGATGTTAACGTTAGATGCATTTTACTGCACAAACGGGCTGTCAGGTAGTTTTTGAATGAAAAGAACTAAAAGGAATAAAACACTTCGAAACCTAGAATTTGCAGCATTGAAGGCTTTGCCCCCTCCCCCACAGCAAAGGGTTTCTGTTGCCTGGGCCCCAGGCTCTGGAATTCCCTGCCTCAACCTCTCCGCCTCTCTACCTCTCTCCTCTTTTAAGATGCACCTTAAAACCTACATCTTTGACCAAGCTGCCCTAATCTCTCCTTATGTGGCTCAGTGTCAAATTTTTCTCTTATAACACAGCTGTGAAGCACCTTGGGGTGTTTTACTATGTTAAAGTTGCTATATAAATATAGGTTGTTGTTAGTGTCAGCCGTGACTCAGTGGGTAGCACACTCGCCTCTGAATCAGAAGGTTGTTTGGAAGATGCAGGAAGGATGTTCCCGATGGCCGGGGTGTCCAGAACCAGGGGTCACAGTCTAAGGATGAGGGATAAGCCATTTAGGACTGAAATGAGGAGGAATTTCTTCACCCAGAGAGTGGTGAACCTATGGAATTCTCTGCCACAGAGGGCGGTGGAGGCCAGTTCATTAAATATATTCAAAAAAGAGTTGGATATATTTCTTAAGGCTAAAGGGATCAAGGGATATGGGGAGAAGGCAGGGACAGGGTACTGAATTTGGATGATCAGCCATGATCTCATTGAATGGTGGAGCAGGCTCGAAGGGCCGAATGGCCTACTCCTGCTCCTATCTTCTATGTTTCTATGTTGTGGGTTCGTAGTCCCACTCCAGGGGCTTGAGCACATTAATCTAGGCTGACACTCCAGTGCAGTACTGAGGGAGTGCCACACTGTCGGAGGTGCCATTTTCCAGATGAGACGTTAAACCGAGGCCCCGTCTGCTCTCTCAGGTGAACGTCAAAGATCCCAGGGCCACTATTTCGAAGAAGAGCAGGGTGCGTTATCCCCGGTGTCCTGAGGCCAATATTTATCCCTGAAACAACATCACAAAAAAAACCCAGATCATTGGGTCATTTTCACATTGCTGTTTGTGGGAGCTTGCTGTGCGCAAATTGGCTGCCGCCATTCCCACATTACAACAGTGACTCCACTTCAAAAAGTACTTCATTGGCTGTAAAGTGCTTTGAGACGTCTGGTAGTCATGAAAGGCGCTATAGAAATGCAAGCCTTTCTTTGTTGGCCTGGAGTCTCCAGGAATCGAAGATTAATCTCCAGGGCACTACTGGCGAGCAACACCCGGGATAACAATCACAGGGGCCTTAAACAAAACTGCGTGTTTTACACTTCCTTTGACGACTTCTGCTGTTTATTAGTGATAAAAAATATCATAGATGGGGAGAGAAAGGCTGTTTGACCAATCGTCGAGTACCATCCAATCAGGTGACAAAAGGGGGGGAAATTGGGTCATGCCTCCTTCGGGACGATAACTCGGCCAGGGCGCGACTTTTAGTGCCCCGAATAAGTTAGCGCCCCCGAACCCGAAATTCAATGGTAGTGCATCAAGCAGGGGGCGGGGCGCTACTGGAATCGCCCCCCCTCCCTCTTGGGGTGCTCCCATGGAATATCGCGGCACTACGTGCAACTACGCCACACACGTCGGCATGTAGCGCCGTGGTACTGCAGGGCTCCCTCCCCTGATTAAAGGGGAGGAGCCGAGCGTGGGGCGCACCGGGGCCCTGCTGGACCACTGGGGAGCGGGGTGCCGGGAAAACAGCCCGACACTCCTGTTGTTACCCTATGCCTGTGTGCTCATATGTGCATGCACATATGTCAAGATAGCGTCCGTGGCGGTCGCAGGGTAAGCGCTCTCGCTGAGTCGGTCGGCCCACTCCCGCTACAGATGCCGTGCATCGGCGCCGATGAGTTCGGCGAGTCGGCGGGGAGGCAGCAGAAGCAGCGATGCAGGCCACGACGACCCGCTGTAGCACGGCGGCCGGCAGCTCCTCGGCGGGAGGCTCGGAGGTCGAACCGGTAGGAGGGGAGGCGGCCAGCGGACCGAGGGCGGGAAAAGCAGGCCCTGGTAGGTCGGACACCGCGGGAGGCTCGGAGGTCAGACCGGGTGGAAGGAGAGCCAGGGAGAAGCAGGCCCAGGGACGTCGGTACCACGGCGGCTGAAGATTGTCGGGCAGGAGTGCGGGAAAGGCGGAGCGAGGCGAGAGCGGAGCCTATTGTGATGGCGCCGATGAAAATGGCTGCCATCCTTGCGGGCTCCGTGCGTACCAGGCAGCTAAGTGTCCTTTGCTGCTTGCTGCGCTCGGCTCGTTAAGAAAAAAGCATTTCACTGACTGGATTTCACTTGTTCTATTTGGTTATGTGACAAATAAAATTGAAAATTGAAAAAATATACTAGTGCATGTACACACACCTTGACTGGATAGTGGTCAGGAGCAGAATGCCCGGTTAACGCTTCCCTTCCTGATCCGCACAACTCCCCTTGCTCTTCCTTGAACAGTGCCTTCCTGAGAGAGCAGACGGGGGCCTCGGTTTAACATCTCATCTCAATGACGGCACCTCCGACAGTGCTGCGCTCCCTCAGCACTGCACTGGGAGTGTCGGCCTGGGAACATGAGCTCAAGTATCCAGAGCAGGACTTGAACCCACGAACCTCTGTAGAATAACAACCTCCTGCCCTGGGGAAGGGGGGCAGCGGTTGGGGGCGGGGGAGCGTGCGGGCGAGTTACAGCAGCGAACCCAGCACAGGTCAGGGACCACAGCTTGTGATCCCCCTGCTATGTAAGGGTTAGGTTCGGCACCACACCGCGACTGGGAGATCTGGAGTACTGTGCACAGTTGTGGTCTCCTTATCTGAGGAAGGACCTAAGAGGCGATGCAACAAAGGTTCACTAGATTGATTCCTGGGATGAGAGGGTTGTCCTATGAGGAGAGACTGTGTAGATTGGGCCGATACTCTCTGGAGTTTAGAAGAATGAGAGGTGATCTCATTGAAACATACAAGATTCTGAGGGGATTGACAGGGTAGATGCTGAGAGCTTGTTTCCCCTGGCTGGAGAGTCTAGAACTAGGGGGCACAGTCTCAGGATAAGGGGTCGGCCATTTAAGACTTAGATGAGGAGGAATTTCTTCACACAGAGGGTGGTGAATCTTTGGAATTCTCTACCCCAGAGGGCTGTGGAGGCTGAGTCTTTGAGTATATTCAAGGCTGAGATCGATAGATTTTTGGACTCTCGGAGAATCAAGGGATATGGAGATCGGGAGGGCAAGTGGAGTCAAGGTCGAAGATCAGCCATGAAAGAAACATCGAAACATAGAAAAATAGGAGCAGGAGTAGGCCATTCGGCCCTTCGAGCCTGCTCCGCCATTCAATATGATCCTGGCTGATCCTCTATCTCAATACCATATTCCCGCTCTCTCCCCATACCCCTTCGATGCCATGATCTTATTGAATGGCGGACCATAGGGCCTACTCCTGCTCCTAATTCTTAATTCTTAAAGGAACTGACTTTGAGCGAATCCCGACAGGTGCCACCACCTCCTACACTGCGCGGGCTCAATTGTCTGGGGCTCTTTTCCTCGTGGCAGCCGGCGAAGAGGCTCAGAGAAGATTGCTCTTGCCAGCGGGCTGATCTCTCCTGCTAATGCACCATCACGCCACAGCCATCATCAGCTGACGGGCAGACTACTCCCTCAAGGCCACGTCACCACAGCGAGCTGGCTTTCGGATGAATCAGTCAGTGACTAAAGTAAGGTTAACCGTTCGAACAACCGCGAAATACGGCGGGCGCTGGAAATCGGAACTAAATACAGAAACCCGCTGGAAACGCTCAGCGGGTCAGGTCACATCTGTGGAGAGAGAGAGAGAAACAGAGTTAACGTTTCCGGTCAATGACCTTTCACCTGCTTCCCTCTCTCCACGTACGCTGGCTGGCCTGCCGAGCGTTTCCAGCAGTTACTGGTTTTTTTTTTTAAGATTAATCATTCATAAAGAGCATTTTTCCGCATTACAACAGGAAAGATTCGCATTTCTATAGCGCCTTTCACAACTTCAGGACGTCCCAAAGCGCTTCACGGCCAATGAAGTACATTTGAAGTGGAGTCACTGTTGCAATGTGGGAAACACGGCAGCCAATTTGTGCACAGCAAGCTCCCACAAACAGCAATGTGATAAATGACCAGACAATCTGTTTTTAGTGATGTTGGTTGAGGGATAAATATTGGCCCCAGGACACCTCCCCCTGCTCTTCTTCCAATAGTGGCCGTGGGATCTTTTACGTCCACTTGAGAGGGCAGACGAGGCCTCGGTTTAACGTCTCATCTGAAAGACGGCACCTCCGACAGTGCGGCACTCGCTCAGCACTGCACTGGGAGTGTCGGCCTAGATTTTTGTGCTCAAGTCTCTGGATTTGGATTTGAACCCACGACCTACCTGACTCAGAGGCGAGGGTACGACCCACTGAGCCACAGCTGACAAGTAATCGAAGGATCTGTTGATGGGGTGAGATGAAGAGGGGCGGGAGGAGGCTCGGGTGGAGCATGAATGCTGGCATGGACCAGCGGGGCCGAATGGCCTGTTTCTGTGCTCCAGACTCGATGTAAATTCACATTCTGATTGTGCCGGGTGGGCTTTTTGCTGGACTCTGCGGGCTCCCCACCCACCTGCTCTGCACCCCCCCGCCCCCCCCCCCCCGACCCTCTCCAACAGCACACAAGGCTCAGCTCAACAGGCAGGTTGTCCTCATCACGGCTCCTTAAAATGATTCCTTGTCGACTACAAGTCTTCAGAAGGAGGCACGGCAATGGGTGGCACGGGCAGATCTGGGAGCTGGGCTGAAATCCAGCCAACGGGCATCTCCCCTCGCCGATTCCGCTCTTACCGAATCACGGTAATTGATTCCCAACAGTGAAGGCTACGTCCGTACGGGTTAACCTCCGCACAGAGCCAGCGAGGTCAAGAATGTAGTGCGAGAGCACTAACCACTCGTACTCGACTAACCAACATCCCCAGCATTGAAGCTTTGACCACGCTCGATCCGCTCCGATGGATGGGTCACATCGTCCGCATGCCCGATATGAGACTCCCAAAACAAGCGCTCTACTCGGAGCTCCGACACAGCAAGAGAGCCCCAGGTGGGCAGAGGAAACGCTTCAAGGACACCCTCAAAGCCACCTTGAAAAAGTGCAACATCCCCACCGACACCTGGGAATCCCTGGCCCAAGACCGCACAAAGTGGAGGAGAAGCATCCGGGAAGGCGCCGAACACCTCGAGTCTCTTCACCGGGAGCAATCAGAAGCCAATACAAACAGTGGAAGGAGCGCCCGTCAACCCAAGCACCCCACCCACCCGCCCCTTCAACCACCGTCTGCCCCACCTGTGACAGAGACTGTAGGTCCCGCATTGGACTCATCAGTCACCTGACAACTCATTTTTAGTGTGGAAGCAAGTCATCCTCGGTTCCGAGGGACTGCCTAAGAAGAAGAAGAAGAAGAAGAAGACAAGAGCACTTACCACTCGTACGGGACCCGAGCACAATGTTTTTCTCTTTTCCACTCCCTGAAGACCCTCTACTTTATTGATACTGGTGTTCCTTCATGGTTGCCCCTCCCAAGCCTGCGACCTCTACAACCTAGAAGGACAAGGGCAGCGGGCACATGGGAACACCGCCACCTCCAGCGCTGAGGGAGCGCTGCACTGTCGGAGGTGCCGTCTTTCGGATGAGACGTTAAACCGAGGCCCCGTCTGCTCTCTCAGGTGGACATAAAAGATCCCATGGCACTATTTCGAAGAAGAGCAGGGGAGTTTTCCCTGGTGTCCTGGGGCCAATATTTATCCCTCAATCAACATAACAAAAAAAAAAACAGATTATCTGGTCATTATCACATAGAAACATAGAAACATAGAAGATAGGAGCAGGAGTAGACCATTCGGCCCCTCGAGCCTGCTCCGCCATTCAATGAGATCATGGCTGATCATCCAAGTTCAGTACCCGGTCCCTGCCTTCTCCCCATATCTCTTGATCCCTTTAGCCTTAAGAAATATATCCAACTCCTTCTTGAATATATTTAATGAATTGGCCTCAACCGCCCTCTGTGGTAGAGAATTCCACAGGTTCACCACTCTCTGGGTGAAGAAATTCCTCCTCATTTCAGTCCTAAATGGCTTACCCCTTATCCTTAGACTGTGACCCCTGGTTCTGGACTCCCCCGACCATCGGGAACATCCTTCCTGCATCTAGTCTGTCTAGTCCTGTCAGAATTTTATAAGTTTCAATGAGATACCCTCTCATTCTTCTAAACTCTAACGAATAGAAGCCTAATCGACCCAATCTCTCCTCATACATCATTCCTGCCATCCCAGGTATCAGCCTGGTGAATCTTTGCTGCACTCCCTCCATGGCAAGAAATCCTTCCTCAGATAAGGCGACCAAAACTGCACACAATACTCAAGATGTGGTCCCACCAAGGCCCTGTACAACTGTATCACATTTCTGTTCATGGGAGCTTGTTGTGCGCAAATTGGCTGCCGCGTTTCCCTACATTACAACAGCGGCTACACTTCAAAAAAGTACTTCAGTGGCTGTAAAGCGCTTTGAGACGTCCGGTGGTCGTGAAAGGTGCTATATAAATTCAAGTCTTTCTTTTGTTTCTTTCAGGTCACACGCACAAACCATCCCGACTTCGACATACATTGGCCGTTCCTTCATGGTCGCTGGGTCAGTATCATGGAACCCCCCCCCCAACATACCACCACCGTGGGAGCCCCTTCACCACACGGGACTGCAGCGGTTCAAGAAGAAGGCTCGCCACCACCTTCTCAAGGGACAACGAGGGATGGGCAATAAACGCCAGCCTTGCCAGCATCTCACAGAAACATAGAAACATAGAAACATAGAAGATAGGAGCAGGAGTAGGCCATTCGGCCCCTCGAGCCTGCTCCACCATTCAACGAGATCATGGCTGATCATCCAAATTCAGTACCCTGTCCCTGCCTTCTCCCCATATCCCTTGATCCCTTTAGCCTTAAGAAATATATCCAACTCTTTCTTGAATATATTTAATGAATTGGCCTCAACTGCCTTCTGTGGCAGAGAATTCCACAGGTTCACCACTCTCTGGGTGAAGAAATTCCTCCTCATCTCAGTCCTAATTGGCTTACCCCTTATTATATCTGAATAAACGGAAACTGCGCTGCCCAGTACGGTCTAGTTGTCTTCCTCCCAAGTTCTAACTAGCCGTCATACGCACCCTTCCTCCTCCTCGCTTCCTCAGTCAAGGCACACCGCACGATCTCCTACTCTGACCTGCTCTTTCCCCCCTTACCTCCAAAGGGACACTGAGGCTGGGAATTTTTTTTAAATTAAGCCCAGGAACTTTGAGCCTGTGCCGCTGCAACGTATACCAAAAAGGATACAGCGCCTCTGGTGAAGGCACAATAAAGATTCACAAGGATGATATCAGAGCTGTGAGGTTTCTAACGATCAGGAAAGGTTGAACAGGCGGGGGCTCTTTTCTCTAGAAGAGAGAAGGCTGAGGGGGGTGACCTGATAGAGGTCTTTAAAATTATGAAGGGGTTTGACAGAGTCGACGTAGAGAAGATGTTTCCACTTGTGGGGGAGACCAGAACTAGGGGGCACAAATATAAGATAGTCACTAATAAATCCAATGAGCAATTCAGGTGAAAGAATATAAGAACATCAGAATCAGGAGCAGGAGTTGGCCATACGGCCCCTCGAGCCTGCTCCGTCATTCAATGCGATCATGGCTGATCATCGACCTCAAATCTACCTTCCCGCCCGATCCCCATATTCCTCGATTCCCCTACAGTCCAAAAATCTATCGATCTCAGCCTTGGATATACTCAACGACTGAGCCTCCACAGCCCTCTGGGGCAGAGAATTCCAAAGATTCACCACCCTCTGAGTGAAGACATTCCTCCTCATCTCAGTCATAAATGGCCGACCCCTTTGTTATGTTCATAAATAAATAGACGTTTTCATTATGAACAGCTAGCTTGAGCTAGTCATTTATTCAGCCATGTGGACTAGTGTACAGGCATCCATCTTGACTACTGCCTTTGTGGGTAGCCCTTACGAAACATACAGCTCCACCTAGTGTACCATTCTAGAATGACATGTTACTGATCATTACACCCTTATCCTGAGACTGTGCCCCCTAGTTCTAGACTCTCCAGCCAGGGGAAACAGCCTCTCAGCATCTACCCTGTCAATCCCCCTCAGAATCTTATATGTTTCACTGAGATCACCTCTCATTCTTCTAAACTCCAGAGAGTATAGGCCCAATCTACTCAATCTCTCCTCATAGGACAGCCCTCTCATCCCAGGAATCAATCTAGTGAACCTTCATTGCACCGTCTCGAAGGCAAGTATATCCTTCCTCAGATAAGGAGACCAAAACTGTGCACAGTGCTCCAGGTGCGGTCTCACCAAAGCCCTGTACAAACTATAGCAAGTGTGGAACTCGCTACCACAGGGAGTGGTTGAGACGAATAGCACAGATGCCTTTAAGTGGAAGCTAGATAAACACACGGGGGAGAAAGGAATAGAAGGATATGTTGATCGGGTGAGATGAAGTAAGGGTGGGGGGAGGCTCGTGTGGAGCATAATCACCGGCACGGACCAGCTGGACTGAATGGCCTGTTTCAAAGGGATATAGACAGGCTAAGTGAGCGGGCAAACATTTGGCAGATGGAGTATAATGTGGGAAAGTGCGAGGTTATACACTTTAGCAGGAAAAATAAAAAAGCAAATTATTATTTAAATGGAGAGAGATTACAAAATGCTGCAGTTCAGAGGGATCTGGGGGTCCGAGTACATGAAACACAAAAAGTTAGCATGCAGGTACAGCAAGTAATCAAAAAGGCAAATGGAATGTTGGCCTTTATTTCAAGGGGGTTGGAGTATAAAAGCAGGGAAGTCCTGCTACAACTGTGCAGGGTATTGGTGAGACTGCACCTGGAGCACTGCGTACAGTTTTGGTCTCCTTATTGAAGGAAGGATATACTTGCATTGGAGGCAGTTCAGAGACGATTCACGAGGTTGATTCCTGAGATGAAGGGGTTTGACTTATGAGGAAAGGTTGAGCAGGTTGGGCCTATACTCATTGGAATTTAGAAGAATGAGAGGTGATCTTATTGAAACATATAAGATACTGAGGGGGCTCGACAATGTAGATGCAGAGAGGATGTTTCCCCTCGTGGGGAAATCTAGAACTCAGGGGCACAGTCTCAGAATAAAGGGTCGTCCTTTTAGAACTGAGATGAGGAGGAATTTCTTCTCTCAGAGGGTCGTAAATCTGTGGAATTCTCTGCCCCAGAGAGCCGTGGAGGCTGGGTCATTAAATACATTTAAGGTGGAGATAGACAGATTTTTACAAGATAAGGGAGTGAAGGGTTATGGGGAGCGGGTGGGGAAGTGGCTTTGAGCCCAAGATCAGCCATGATCTTATTGAATGGGGGAGCAGGCTCGAGGGGCCAAGTGGCCTATTCCTGCTCCTGTTTCTTATGTTCTTATGTTTCTGTGCTGTCGGTTCGATGTAATTCTCTGTAACCATGGGGCCGGGTTGAATTTCGGAGTCTCTGCTCATTCTGCAAAAGCAAGCAAGCATCGAGCCGCGAACACTTGACAGCCGATTACCATCTCAAACAAACATATCCCGCCGATCAATCTGACAGTGATTGCTGAGCAAATGTAAGCTGTCAGGCAGCAGGAGATGCAATCAGTCCTTGCATGGTTCATCAGAAAAAAAATTACCGATCATCTAGTCTACATCAAAGGAAGAATAAAAAACTGAAGGCACAGGCTGCACGTTGCCTTGTCAAGAGGAGTTAGATTGTGGCTCCCGCTGCCATGTGGAGTAGTTGTGATCCCGTGGCAGTGTCGCTGGAGCGCCTGGCTTGGCGAATTTAAAATAAGTCGACTTTTCAATTGGTTCTCGGGTATGTGGGCGTCGCTGGCAAGGCCGGCATTTTTTGCCCATTCCCCCTCGTTGCCCCGTGAGAAGGTGGCGGCTCTCCTTCTGCTTGATACGACTGTGTGGCTCGCTGGGCCACTTCAGCGGGCAGTTAAGAGTCAGCCACGCTGGGTGTGGGACTGGAGTCACCTATAGGCCCAAGACCGGTTAAGGACGGCAGGCCTAAACTAAAGAAGGGGGGGGCAAAATTCGGCTGGCTTTACGCCTCCCGTTGAGGGCGCTGACGGGGCGCAAAGCAACTAGCGCCCGCGCGCGGCGCCGCTAACGCCTCCCGCGAAATCCAGCGGGAGGTTAGAGGCGGCTTTAGCCAGCCGCCCCCAACCTGCTCGTGGCCCCGGCTGCAAACTTCGGTCGCGCCCCCTGACTAACCACCGGACGCTATGGCCGACGGGGTCAGGGGGTGGGGTGGTGGGGGGGGTCGTACGTGTGGCCGGGGCAGTGATAATTAAAGGGGAGTTGCCGGGCGGCCATTTTTTTGGGGCTCCCTCTGCCGTCCCCCCGAGCTGGGCCCCGGATCGCACAGCACCAGGCCCCTCCCCTTTAATAAGGGGAGAAAGGCCTGCAGTACCGCGGTGCGACGATATTCACTCGCAGCGTCCCAAGAGGGAGGGGGTGCGCTTCCAGTAGCGCCCCGCCTCCCTCTTGGGGCGCTACCATTGAATTTCGGGCGCGGGGGTGCTAACTTTTTCGGTGCTCTAAAAATAGTGCCCCGGCGAAGTTAGCACCCCAAAGGGGGGGGCGATCGATTTTTTGCCCAAAGGGATTTAATGAACCCATTGGGTTTTTACAACAATCCAATACCTTCGCGGTCACTTTTACTGACACCAGCATTTAAAAAAAAACTGATTTCAAATTCTCAAACCGCCACAGTGGGATTCGAACACACGTCTTCTTATTTTTCCAGGTTACTAGTGCAGTAGCATAACCACTATACTACACCGAGCCACATAAGGAGCTGCTGGGACAAGCGACCAAAAGCTTGGTCAAAGAATTAGGTTTTAAGGAGCGTCTTAAAGGAGGGGAGAGAGTTAGAGAGGCGGAGAGGTTTCGGGAGGGGATTCCAGAGCTTAGGGCCCAGGCAGCTGAAGGCACGGCCGCCAATGGTGGAGCGATGGAAACCGGAGGATGCGCAAGAGGCCGGAATTGGAGGAACGCAGAGATCTCAGAGGGTTGTAGGACTGGAGGAGGTTACAGATCTCTGTGGGGCCGAGGCCATGGAGGGATTTGAAAACAAGGATGAGAATGTTAAAATCGAGGCATTGCCGGACCGGGAGCCCATGTAGGTCAGCGAGCACAGGGGGCGATGGGGGAACGGGGCTTGGTGTGAGTGAGGGCACGGGGGCAGCCGAGTTTTGGATGAGCTCGAGAATATGGAGGGTGGAAGATGAGAGGCTGGCGAGGAGAGTGTTGGAATAGTTGAGACGACAGCTAACAAAGGCATGAACGAGTGCTTCAGCAGCAGATGAGCTGAGGCCGGGTGGAGACAGGCGGCGTTATGGAGGTGGAACTAGGCGGTCTTGGGGATGAAGCCGATACGGGGTCGGAAACTCATCTTGGGCTCAAATATGACTCCACGGGTTGCGAACAGTCTGGTCCAGCCTCAGACAGTGGCCAGGGAGAGGGAGGGAGTCGACGGCGAGGGAACAGAGTTTGTGGATGAGGACCGAAGTGCGACGGCTTCCATCTTCTCAATATTTAATATTGACTTCTGACTCAGAGGTGACAAAAGTAGGCGTGGAACCATGGGAGACTACAGCCTGCGCAGTACCTACTGACCTATCTGTGTGCAGTTTTGGTCCCCTTACCTAAGAAAGGATATACTTGCCATAGAGGGACTGCAGCGAAGGTTCACCAGACTGATTCCTGGGATGGCAGGACTGTCGTAGGAGGAGAGATTGGGTCGACCAGGCCTGTATTCACTAGAGTTTAGAAGAGTGAGAGGGGATCTCATTGAAACGTATAAAATTCTGACAGGGCTAGACAGACTGGATGCAGGGAGGATGTTTCCCCTGGCTGGGGGGGGGTCTAGAACGAGGGGTCACAGTCTCAGGATACGAGGTAGGACATTTAGGACTGAGATGAGGAGAAATTTCTTCACTCAGAGGGTGGTGAACCTGTGGAATTCTCTACCACAGAAGGCTGTGGAGGCCAAGTCACTGAATATATTTAAGAAGGAGATAGATAGATTTCTAGACACAAAAGGCATCAAGGGGTATGGGGAGAGAGCGGGAATATGGTATTGAGACAGAGGATCAGCCATGCTCATATTGAATGGCGGAGCAGGCTCGAAGGGCCGAATGGCCTACTCCTGCTCCTATTTTTCTATGTTTCTATGCCAATGCATGGTGGCTGTGAAAGGTCCCAGAAACATCCTTCGTCATGCGCAGTGGGCGCCTGCACTCAAAAGGTGCTCATTATATTCCCAGGTACATGGATAATGTATTATACACAGCGCCACCATATCAAGCTGAAAGCTTCTTTGTTGCAACACATTACTCATTTCAGACTTGGTCACCACCAGCTTCTCGAGGGCGATTAGGGCAATGGCAATAAATGCCGGCCTTGCCAGCGACACCCACATTCCGCGAATGAAGATGGCGCCCGAGACGATCCGGTGCTAGCGCGCTCTCCCTGCATTGGCCGGCCCGCTCTCGCCACTCGCTCGCAAAACCGGAGCGAGGTGTTCGGCGAGTCGGGCGGAGGCAGCACAGCGTGGCAAGCAGCAGCAGCCACTTCGACCCGCTAGGGCACGTCGGCCGGCCGCTCCTCAGCGGGAAGGGATTCCGACCGGGAGGAGGGGAGCTGAGCATGGCGGCCAGAGGCTGGACCGGAAGCGGGAGAAGCAGGCCTGGGCCGTTGGAGCGTGGAGCTGGTGACGGTGAGGTGGGGGCCGCGGCGACCGGAGGATGTGTTCGACGAGTCGGGCGGAGGCAGCGCAGCGCATCGGGACGCAGCAGCAGACTCGACGACTTGCAGCCCGACTGGGAGGAGGGGAGCCGGGAATGGTGGTCAGAGGGTGAGCGGGAGAAGCAGGCCACCGCACGTGGAGCGGAGCCGGCAACAGTGAGGAGGATGGAGGGGCTGAGGGACATCGTGCTCCCACTGCCACTGGATGCCAAAGAATTGACTTTCTGAACACGGCGCTGTAAAAATAGCTGACGTGTCTCGGTGAGCTCCCACAGCTTTACTGTGGGAGTGATTGGGGAGTAAGCATTCCATTGTACTAGTTACATATGGCAAATAAAGAATCTTGAATCTTGAATCGAAAAAAAAAAACCAAAACCAAAAACAAAAATTGGTGCGCGTCAGAAAATGTTAATAACAATCCAGGCTGTACACGTTTCCAAAAAGCTTGTGATCCTGAGATCCTTTCCTGGATTCTAGCCAGGCTTCACTGCCCTGGAAGTTGGAGATTGTCCAATTCCTGCCGCTCTGCTGGAATGGATGCTTTGCTTTTTGGAAAGACAAGTGTGTGTAAAATTGACACTTAATCTACGGACTCATCCGCTAATCGCCAATTGTTGCAAAGGCAGATATCGCTTGCGTTGAAATCATAGAAATGTAGAAAAATAGGAGCAGGAGTCGACCATTCGGCCCTTCGAGCCTGCTCCACCATTCAATATGATCATGGCTGATCCTCTATCTCAATACCATATTCCCGCTCTCTCCCCATACCCCTTGATGCCTTTTGTGTCTAGAAATCTATCGATCTCCTTCTTAAATATATTCAGTGACTTGGTCTCCACAGCCTCCTGTGGTAGAGAATTCCGCAGGTTCACCACCCTCTGAGTGAAGAAACTTCTCACCTCAGTCCTAAATGTCCTACCCCGTATCCTGAGACTGTGACCCCTGTTCTAGACCCCCCCCCCCCAGCCAGGGGAAACATCCTCCCTGCATCCAGTCTGTCTAGCCTGGTCAGAATTTTATACGTTTCAATGAGATCCCCTCTCATTCTTCTAAACTCCAGTGAATACAGGCCTAGTCGACCCAATCTCTCCTCATACGACAGTCCTGCCATCCCAGGAATCAGCCTGGTGAACCTTCGCTGCACTCCCTCTATGGCAAACATATCGTTCCTTAGGTAAGGAGACCAAAACTGCACACAGTGCTCCAGGTGTGGTCTCACCAAGGCCCTGTACAACTGTAGTAAGACATCCTTGCTCCTGTACTCAAATCCTCTTGCAATGAAGACCAACATACTATTTGCCTTCCTAACTGCTTGCTGCACCTGCATGTTTGCTTTCAGTGACTGGTGTACAGGGATACCCAGGTCCTTGAAACTCGAGGCTCATTGCGCAGTACGCCCTTGTGCATAGAAGATTAAGTGGTGATCTAATCGAGGTGTTTAAGATGATTAAAGGATTCGATAGGGTTGATAGAGAGAGGAACTATTTCCTCTTGTGGGGTGGGGAGGGGGAGGGGAGCCCAGAACAAGGAGGAGTGACCTTAAAATGAGAGCCAGGCTATTCAGGGGTGATGTCAGGAAGCACTTCTTCACACAAAGGGTCGTGGAAATCTGGAACTCTCTCCCCCAAAAAACTATGGATGCTGGGGGGGGGACAACTGAAACTTTCAAAACTGAGATCGATTGATTTTTGTTGGGTAAGGGGATTAAGGATTACGGAACCCAAGCGGGTCGATAGAGCTAAGATACAGATCTTATTTCAAGGTGTTGAGGTCCAAGGCAAGAAATACGTTATGGTAGGAGACTAGGAATAGGAGGAGGCCATTTGGCCCTTCGAGCCTGCTCCGCCATTCAATATGATCATGGCTCTAGTTGAGGCCGAACCAGTGTTTTATAAAGGTTCAGCATAACTTCCTTGTTATTGTACTCTATACCTCTATTCATGAAGCCCAGGATCCCATATGCTTTTTTAACCGCTTTCTCAACCTGCCCTGCCACCTTCAACGATTTGTGCACATATACCCCAGGGTCTCTCTGTTCATGCACCCCCTTTAGGATTGTACCCTTTAGTCTATATTTCCTCTCTTCATTCTTTCTACCAAAACGTATCACATCAACATTTTCTGCGTTAAATTTCATCTGCCACGTGTCCGCCCATTCCACCAGCCTATCTATGTCCTCTTGAAGTCTGTCACTATCCTCCTCACTGTTCACTATACTTCCAAGTTTTGTGTCATCTGCAAATTTTGAAATTGTGCCCTGTACACCCACAACCAAGTCATTAATATATATCAAGAAAAGCAGTGGTCCTAGAACAGGCCCCTGGGGAACACCACTGTGTACCTTCCTCATATCCGAAAAACAACCGTTCACCACTACTCTCTGTTTCCTGCCACTTCGTCAATTTTGGATCCATGCTGCCACTGTCCCTTTTATTCCATGGGCTTCAACTTTGCTGGCAAGCCTATTACAGTTTGTGGCACTTTATCAAACACCTTTTGGAAATCCAAGTACACCACGTTAACCGCATTGCCCTCATCAACCCTCTCTGTTACCTCATCAAAAAACTCGATCAAATTGGTTAAACACGATTTGCCTTTAACAAATCCGTGCTGGCTTTCCTTAATTAATCCACACTTGTCCAAGTGACTGTTAATTTTTTCCCTGATTATCATTTTTAAAAGTTTCCCCACTACCGAGGTTAAACTGACCGGCCTGTAGTTGCTGGGTTTATCTTTACACCCTTTTTTGAACAACGGTGTAACATTTGCAATTCTCCAGTCCTCTGACACCACCCCTGTTTCTAAGGAGGGTTGGAAGATTATGGCCAGTACCTCTGCAATTTCTTCCTTCACTTCCCTTAGCGTCCTAGGATGCATCCCATCCGGTCCTGGCGATTTATCTACTTTAAGTACAGCCAGCCTTTCCAGTACCTCCTCTCTATCAATTTTATCCCATCCAGTATCTCCACGACCTCCTCTTTCACTATGTCTATGGCAGCATTTTCTTCCTTGGTAAAGACAGATGCAAAATATTCATTTAGCACCTCAGCCATGCCCTCTGCCTCCATGTACAGGTCTCCTTTTTGGTCCCTAATCGGCCCCACCCCTCCTCTTACTACCCGTTTACTATTTATATGCCTAAAGATGACTTTGGATGACCTTTTATGTTGGCTGCCATTCTATTCTCATACCCTCTCTTTGCCCCTCTTATTTTCGTTGTCACTTCACCTCTGAACTGTCTATATTTAGTCTGATTCTCAGATGTATTCTCGACCTGACATCTGTCATACACACTCTTTTTCTGCTTCATCTTATTATCTATCTCGTTCGTCATCCAGGGAGCTCTGACTTTAGTTGCCCTATCTTTTCCCCTCGTGGGAATGTACCTCGACTGTACCCGAACTATTTCCTCTTTAAAGGCAGCCCATTGTTCCAGTACAGTTTTGCCTGCCAATCTTTGATTCCAATTTACCCGGGCCAGATCTGTTCTCATCCCACTGAAATTGGCCTTCCTCCGATTAAGTATGTTTACTCTAGATTGCTCTCTGTCCTTTTCCATAGCTAATCTAAACCTTATGATACTATGATCACTGTTCCCTAAATGTGCCCCTACTGACACTTGCTCCACTTGACCTACCTCATTCCCCAGAACCAGATCCAGCGATGCCTCCTTCCTCGTTGGGCCAAAAACATACTGATCAAGAAAGTCCTCCTGAGCATGCTTCAGAAATTCTTCCCCCTCCCTGTCCTAAGGCCATCCCCACGCCTCCACTACTCACCTTCAAACAGCCACCTAACCTCAAACAGACCATCGTTCGCAGCAAATTACCCAGCTTTCAGGAGAACAGCGACCACGACACCACACAACCCTGCCACAGCAACCACTGCAAGACATGCCAGACCATCAACACAGATACCATCATCACACGTGAGGACACCATCCAGCAGGTACATGGTACATACTCATGTGACTCGGCCAACGTTGTCTACCTCATACGTTGCAGGAAAGGATGCCCCGGAGCATGGTACATTGGCGAGACCATGCAGACACTGCGACAACAGATGAACGGACACCGCGCAACAATCGCCAGGCAGGAGTGTTCCCTCCCAGTCGGGGAACACTTCAGCAGTCAAGGACATTCAGCCTCCGATCTTCAGGTAAGCATTCTCCAAGGCGGCCTTCGAGACACACGACAACGCAAAATCGTCGAGTAGAAACTGATAGCCAAGTTCCGCACCCATGAGGACGGCCTCAACCAGGATCTTGGGTTCATGTCATGCTACATGTAACCCCACCTGACGTAGGGTCATCCAGACTCGAGTCGTCATTGGCTTGTTCTCTCCACACAGATGCGGCCGGACCTGCTGTGATTTCCAGCAAAAAAAATGTTTTTTGTCTGTTTTTTTGTTTTTCATACAGACCCCAGCATCTGCAACATTTGACCCCTTGTGACCCCACTTCATTGTTCTTTGATGCAATATTTTCCTGACTGACCTGTTTGGACACCATTCACAACTTTGATTGCTGTGATTATCTCTCTGCCGAGGTGTGATAAATGGCAGTTAGAAAGATTACCTGTAAACATCTGACATTATTCTCTGACTATATATGCTGTGTCTTTATGCATCTCTCCACTTCACCTGACGAAGGAGCAGCGCTCCGAAAGCTTGTGATTTCAAATAAAGCTGTTGGACTATAACCTGGTGTTGTGCGACTTCCTACATTTGTCCACCCCAGTCCAACACCGGCATCTCCACATCATGTCCTCAGAGGTGAGAAGTACTACCCACTGAGCCAAGGCTGACACCCACAAGGAAGGAAGGTTCTATGCATTGGCGACGGTGCGGGAAAGAGCAACCAGAATGATCCCAATTATAAAGGGAAAAGATGTGAGGAAAGATTAGGGAAACAACAGTTTTGAGGAGGGCCCGACACCATCCAGGACAAAGCAGCCCGCTTGATTGGCACCCCATCCACCACCTTAAACATTCACTCCCTCCACCACCGGCGCACCGTGACTGCAGTGTGTACCATCTACAAGATGCACTGCAGCAACTCGCCAAGGCTTCTTCGGCAGCACCTCCCAAACTCGCGACCTCTTCCACCTAGAAGGACAAGGGCAGCAGGCGCATGGGAACATCACCACCTCCAAGTTCCCCTCCAAGTCACACACCACCCTGACTTGGAAATATATCGGCCGTTCCTTCATCGTCGCTGGGTCAAAATCCTGGAACTCCCTCCCTAACAGCACTGTGGGAGTACCTTCACCACACGGACTGCAGCGGTTCAAGAAGGCGGCTCACCACCACCTTCTCAAGGGCAACTAGGGGTGGGCAATAAATGCTGGCCTTGCCAGCGATGCCCACATCACATAAATGAATTAAAAAAAATATATAGTGTAGAACTGGAGTCATCTGTAGCCCAGACTGGGTAGGAGTAGCAGGTTCCTTTTGCTGAAGGATTCTACATGCCTCTACACTATGTGCCCCCTTCAGTAATCTTACCATGCCAGGCCTGTGTGGTATCTTCTGTTTATCAAGAATATAATACTTCCTGTTAATATTCTGTGAAGACTTGATTTCACTACTGAATGAGTCACTTGGTACTGGTTAGATACAAGTGTTTCATATGACATTTTGTGTTTCTTGTTATTCAGGGCATAGTAAATATGACATAGCTCACTTACAATAGTGCTCTGTCAGGGCCTACGTGTTGTATTAATGTCAGATCACACCAAGATTAATGCGGAGTTCTGTTAGTGAAACAATTAAAGAGAAAGGGAGACAGCTAGACCAACGAGAGACTAAGGGGAGACCGAGAGAGCGAGGGGTAGACAGAGAGAGAGAGATAAAAGAAAAAGGTGGGGAGAGAGAGATGGAGACACAAGCAAACTGGTATACAGAGAGGGAGAGAGACAGAGGTGAAAGGATAGGGGAGACAGAAAGACAAAGAAAGACAGATAGACACTCAAAGAGAGATAGTAACAGCAAGAGAGAGAGACGAAGAGGTCATTTGGCCCATCGCACCTGTGCTGACTCTGGGAAAGATCTCTCCCCTTAGTCCCATTCCCCCTGCATGTTTCCCTCGGACACTTTTAATCTTCACTCAAAGGGTGGTGAATCTTTGGAATTCTCTACCCCAGAGGGCTGTGGATGCTCCGTCATTGAGTATATTCAAAAAAGGAAAGACTTGCATTTCTATAGCGCCTTTCACGACCACCGGACGTCTCAAAGCGCTTTACAGATAATGAAGTGCTTTTTTTGAGTGGAGTCACTGTTGTAATGTGGGAAAACACGGCAGCCAATTTGCGCACAGCAAGCTCCCACAAACAGCAATGTGATAATGACCAGCTCATCTGCTTTTTTTGTTATGTTGATTAAAGGATTGATTGGCCACGACGCCGGGGAGAACTCCCCCCCTGCTCTTCTTCGAAATAGTGGCCATGGGATCTTTTACGTCCACCTGAGCGAGCTCAGTTTAACATCTCATCTGAAAGACGGCACCTCCGACCGTGCAGCGCTCCCTCAGTACTGCACTGGAGTCAAAACAGAGATCGATAGATTGTTGGATGCTAAGAGAACCAAGGGATATGGGGATTGGGCCGGAGAGTGGAGCTGAGGTAGAAGATCAGCCATGATCTTATTGAATGACGGAGCAGGCTCGAGGGGCTGAAAGGCCGACTCCTGCTCCTATTTCTTACGTTCTTATGACAAGAAACGGGGGACGAGACACGGAAATAGAGACATAGAAGAGGGAGAAACTGGGAAAGAGAGAGATAGAGACACACAAAGAGAGACAGATATATAAAGCGAGAAAGAGACAAAGATGAGAGAAAAGGGGGGAGATCTTTTAGTATTAGCAACTTGAGATATCTGCAAGTTGATGGGAACAGGGCTTTAACCTTTATATGGGCCCTTCAAGGCTCCATGGTACAATCCTATATGGTCCAGAGAAAAAAAAACTTAGATACTCCTTCTTAATCCAATCATATCTGTCTCTTCTGTATCTCTGAGCACTGTGTCCGTGTCTCTCAATAATTAAACCAGACAAACCCAAAGTGGACTCCAAAACTAGACCATTCCCTTTTGGAAAATGGACTCTGAGTTGGACAGCTGACAATAAATAGTAAAGCAACTTTTGATTTGATGTGGAAATATATATCTGGATGAGATGAGAAGTCAAGATAGAGGCAGCGAATCTTACAGCACAGAAGGAGGCCATTCGGCCCATCGTGCCTGCGCCGGCTCTTTGAAAGAGTTCTCCAATTAATCCCGCTCCCCCCTGCTCTTCCCCCACAGCCCTGCAAAATTTATCCCCTTCAAGTATTTATCCAATTCCCTTTTGAAAGTTACCATTGAATCTGTTTCCCCCGGCCTTTCAGGCAGCGCATTCCAGGTCGCAACAACTTTCTGCGTAAAAAAACAATCTCCTCCTCTCCCCCTCTGGTTCTTTTGCCAATTACCTTAAATCTGTGTCCCCTGATTACCGACCCTCCTGCCAGTAGTAACAGTTTCTCCTTATTTACTCTATCAAAACCATTCGTAATTTTGAACGCCTCTATCAAATCTCCCCTTAACCTTCTCTGCTCCAAGGAGAACAACCCCAGCTTCTCCAGTCTCTCCACATAACTGAAGTCCCTCATCCCTGGTACCATTCTAGTAAATCTGTGGGAATAAATTTTTCCTAATTTTCCTTATAAAAACTCCTCATAATTGGAACCTCTATCAGATCTCCTCTTAACCTTTTTTCCAATGATAAAAGCTCAGTTTCTCTAGTCTCCGCTCATGGCTAAAACCTCTCATCCCACGGTTTTAGTCCTCTCTTCTGCAACCTCTCCATGGCTCTGACCTCCACCCTAAAGTAAGTTGTCTAAAACTGGACACAACACCCTCGCTGAAAGGCCTAACCCATGATACTGGTGCGGAAACCAGCCCAAACGTCGAAGGCAACCCTGGATTGTTATGGGAACAATGCAGTAGCCAGAAGGTCGAAGGAAGAGGAGAGGGTAACATGCACAACGGTGAACGGGTCTTACCGAGTACGCCCAGTCTGTAGTTTATGGTGACAACTATAACATTGCCGTAGCTTGCCAAAACGCTGCCCTCGAACATGTTCCCTGTGCCCTCCATATAGGATCCCCCATGAACAAACATCATCACAGGCTTCGGACCACTGTCTCGGATATCTGGAAGAGAGAGAGAAAGACACACCGTGTTACAGAAGTGCTCATCCGACCTGCTATGCCACAACTTCATGAGAATGGTCTGGATTGCTTTGGATCAAAGCTGGTATTGATCCTATTGGAGGTAACTATGGTGCATGCTGGATTTTTACAGAGAATTACATCGAATTTACAGCACAGAAACAGGCCGTTCGGCCCAACTGGTCTATGCTGATATTTATGCTCCACATGAACCTCCTCCACCCATACTTCATCTCACCCTATTTGTATATCCTTCTATTCCTTTCTCCCTCATGTATGTATCTCACTTCCCCTTAAATGCATCTATAACACCAGACTGATACCTGGGATGGCAGGAATGACGTATGAGGAGAGATTGGATTGATTGGGCTTGTAGTCGCTGGAGTTTAGAAGAATGAGAGGGGATCTCATTGAAACTTATAAAATTCTAACAGGACTGGACAAACTAGATGCAGGAAGGGTGTTCCCGATGGTGGGGGAGTCCAGAACCAGGGGTCACAGTCTAAGGATAAGGGGTAAGCCATTTAGGACTGAGATGAGGAGGAATTTCTTCACCCAGAGAGTGGTGAACCTGTGGAATTCTCTACCACAGAAGGCAGTTGAGGACAATTCATTAAATATATTCAAGAAGGAGTTAAATATATTTCTTAAGGCTAAAGGGATCAAGGGATATGGGGAGAAGGCAGGGACAGGGTACTGAATTTGGATGATCAGCCATGATCGCATTGAATGTCGGAGCAGGCTCGAGGGGCCGAATGGCCTACTCCTGCTCCTATCTTCTATGTTTCTATCCCTGCTATTCGCCTCAACCACTCCCTGTGGTGGCGAGTTCCACATTCTCATTAATCTCTGGGTAAAGAAGGTTCTCCTGAATTCCCTGCTGGATTTATTAGTGACTGTGTTATATTGATGGCCCCTAGTTCTGGTTTCCCCCACAAGTGGAAACATCTTCTCTACCTCTATCCTATCGAACCCCTTCATAATTTTAAAGACCACTATCAGGTCCCATTTCTAGAGAAAGAAGCCCCGGCCTGCTCAGTCTTTCCTGAGAGGTATAACCTCTCAGTTCTGGGATGATCCGAGTAAATCTTGTTTGTACTTTCTCCAGTGCCTCTATATCCCTATTGGAATATGGAGACCAGAACTGTGCACAGTGCTCCGAGTGTGGTCTAACCAAGGTTCGATACAAGTTGAACAAGTTTCAATCCTATTGTCTAGAACTGAACCCCAGTGCTTTGTTTGCATTTTATGTGGCAATTGGATCAATTATAACATTCACAAGCATGTTCTTTTCAGACTGGATGCAGGGAGGATGTTTCCCCTGGCTGGGGGGGTCGAGGACGAGGGGTCGCAGTCTCAGGATACGGGGTAGAACATTTAGGGCTGAGGTGAGGAGAAATTTCTTCACTCAGAGGGTGGTGAACCTGTGGAATTTTCTACCACAGAAGGCTGTGGAGGCCAAGTCACTGAATATATTTAAGAAGATAGATAGATTTCTAGACACAAAAGGCATCAAGGGGTATGGGGAGAGCGGGAATATGGTATTGAGATAGAGGATCAGCCATGATCATATTGAATGGCGGAGCAGGCTCGAAGGGCCGAATGGCCTACTCCTGCTCCTATTTTTCTAAGTTTCTATGTTTCTACACCCTCGCCATCCCCTTAGAGAAATGAGCTGGGACAAATTATAACAAGTGTTATAATTTACTTACTATCCATAAGCAAGCCAAACTTAGCTGGGGGTTTATGGTCATGGGAAGAGGAAGACGTTAATAATTCAACTTGTCTTTATAACGCACAAGTGAACAGATGAGGATTCCTTTTACCTTGTGTAGCCTGTTGTCGGTCAGCATGCACTCTGATCAAGGGGAGGGAGCGAGGGAGGCAAGGAGGGCAGGAGTGAAGGAGGGTGAGAGGGTGGGAGGGAGGGAAAGGGAGGAAATGAAGGAGGGAAGGAGGGTGAGAAAATGGGAGATAGTGGAAGGGAGGGAGGGGAGGTTAGGGAGATAGTGGAGGTGAGGGAGGGAGAGAGGGGAGGTTAGGGAGATAGTGGAGGTGAGGGAGGGAGAGAGGGGAGGTTAGGGAGATAGTGGAGGGGAGGGAGGGAGAGAGGGGAGGTTAGGGAGATAGTGGAGGTGAGGGAGGGAGAGAGGGGAGGTTAGGGAGATAGTGGAGGGGAGGGAGGGAGAGAGGGGAGGTTAGGGAGATAGTGGAGGTGAGGGAGGGAGAGAGGGGAGGTTAGGGAGATAGTGGAGGGGAGGGAGGGAGAGAGGGGAGGTTAGGGGCATAGTGGAGGTGAGGGAGGGAGAGAGGGGAGGATAGGGAGATAGTGGAGGTGAGGGAGGGAGAGAGGGGAGGTTAGGGAGATAGTGGAGGGGAGGGAGGGAGAGAGGGGAGGTTAGGGAGATAGTGGAGGTGAGGGAGGGAGAGAGGGGAGGTTAGGGAGATAGTGGAGGGGAGGGAGGGAGAGAGGGGAGGTTAGGGAGATAGTGGAGGTGAGGGAGGGAGAGAGGGGAGGTTAGGGAGATAGTGGAGGGGAGGGAGGGAGAGAGGGGAGGTTAGGGAGATAGTGGAGGTGAGGGAGGGAGAGAGGGGAGGAGAGGGAAGGAGGGAGGGAGAGAGGGGAGGAGAGAGGGGGAGGGAGATAGGGGAGGTTAGGGAGTCAGTGGAGGGGAGGGAGGGAGAGAGGGGAGGTTAGGGAGATAGTAGAGGGGAGAGAGGGAGGGAGGGGAGGGAGATAGGGAAGGTTAGGGAGATAGTGGAGGAGAGGGAGGGAGGGAGGGAGAGAGGGGAGGGATGGAGGGAGGGGAGGGAGATAGAGGAGGTTAGGGAGATAGTAGAGGGGAGAAAGGGAGAGAGGGGAGGGAGGAGAGGGGAGGGAGATAGTAGAGGTTAGGGAGATAGTAGAGGGGAGTGAGGGAGAGAGGGGAGGGAGGAGTGGGGAGGGAGGGAGGAGTGGGGAGGGAGATAGTAGAGGGGAGGGAGGGAGAGAGGGGAGGGAGGAGAGGGGAGGGAGATAGTAGAGGGGAGGGAGGGAGAGAGGGGAGGGAGATAAACTATATGCAAGGGGGGCAAAATTTGGTTGGTTAGCGCCTCCCGTTAGCTCCTGCGTGGGGCGCTAACAGGGCGCTAGGAACTTAGCGCCTGAGCGCGGCGATTTTATCGCCGCTCATGAAATTGGCCTGCCGTTTTGCGGTGGCGCTAAACACTACCACCACGATCTCCTGCGCCCGCAGATCGTGACATCAGTCAAGCGTGCAACGCCCCGGACTGGATATTGAGTCGCGCCCCCTGCCTTAGCACCCACCGCTAGGAACGACAGGTAGAGGGGAACGTTTTGCAGTCGGGAAGGGGCTGGGGGAGCGCTATTTAAAGGTGGGCGCTTCCTGCCTTTTCTTGTCGGCAAAGTTTTTTGGTACAGGCAGGTTGAGAGGGAGAGAGAGACGTCTGGAGAGATTTAACGCTGTCCTGAGGAGTTTCGGCCCTCGGCACCACTTTTGAGGTTCCTAAGCGTCGAGCTCTTTCCCTGGGCCTATCCATTAGTGCTTTTGAGGTCTCTCCAGACCGAGATTCAAGGCTGCAATGAGCAGGGTGTGGCTGGCCAGCAAGATGGCCTCTCCCCTATAAGAACTGGACAGCGCCAGTCTGTCTGGCTTCCATGGTAACGGTCATCGCCTGAGCTTCGGTAGCGTTCTGAGGTAGCGCCTCGCTCCCTGACGTTAGCACCTTCAGAGAGGTGTGTAGCGCCTGATTTAGCGCTCAAATCACCTCCAGAGGGGCGATAGAGGCGAATTTTGCAGTCGGAGGTGATAATTAGTGCCGGGCGCTAAACTTTGTGCCCAGCCGATATTAGCGCCCCAAAATGGGCGATACCCAATTTCTCCCCCACATTGTGCTCCAGTAGTAAGTGAATGATAGGATAGCCCAGTTGTTGTGGCTCCGAAATGGTTGCCCTGGTAACATAGAAAGCTTAATAATTAATTTTAAAGAAAAACACATTTCTGTAAACAAAAGCTATGGGCGCGATTTAGCCAGTCCTAGGGAGGCGGGTTTGGAGGTGGGACTGCCAGGAAAAGGGCAGAATCTGGGGGCGGGTGCCCATCCCGCCCCCAACCCGCCTCCGCGCCATCTTCCCGGGAGGCGGGTAGCCGACCCGCGCCGGGTCCCGTCTCCTGGGGGCGGGAAGGGGATTACAGCCACTTAACTGCCTGTTGACAGGTAGCTAACAGGCAGATTAAGAGGATTATCCCCATTTTACCCACACGAGTGCGGGCTTCCCGAAGGCTCCAAACCCCGCCAGGGTCACCGAGGTGAGTAGTGGGTCTGCGGGGGTCGGAGGGGTGCAAATGTGCGCTGTGGAGGTAAGTGATGGGTGCAAGTGTGGAGAGGTGGGTATGTGAGGTGAGTGGAAAGTGATAGAAAAAGTTAACTTACCTTTGTTTCTTCCTGCAGGCTTCACTCGTTGGGGATGCGAAGAGTCTCGCACCTCACCGGCAGAGATGACAAAATGGCTGCTGCATTCTCTGATGCAACATCCATCTAATTTCTGCGAAAAGAAAGTGGTTTGATGTAGTCTTGAATACAAGGACTCATCAAACTAGAGAGAATGTCAGTGTTTGACAGATGAAACGTCATACGCTGACATTCTCTGTAACCGACTTCCCCTTAATTGGCCTGCTAAGCCCCGCTGGGCGGGCTCAACAAGGACAATCAAGGGAAAATAGCGTGGGTTGGCCAGAAGTTGATGGAGGCGGGACTAAAACCCGACAAGTGGGAGTCCCGCCTCCAAAAGCTCCCCATTGGCCAAATCCAGCCCATTGTGTTAACAGATTATTCAGACAGGGTTTGGAGATCACATGAAGCTTCCGTGGTTTAAATTACACCATGGCGCTCGGTTAATGGAAGAACAAGACATGGCTGGGAGGATGCTGGGTAAGTAGGTGTTGGCCTGTTGGCCAGGGTTTAGCCCTTTGCTGGTCGGACACTGGGGCTCCACGCCAGTAATCGTGCGGACAGGCACTTTCACCATTCCACAATCTGCCACACACCAAGCTTTCGTTTTTACAACTTGCTTTTGTATAGTGCCTGCATCGAAGTAAAACCATCCCATGGTGCCCTCACAGGAGCGTTACCAAACAAAACTTGACACCGAGCCACATGAGGAGATATTAGGACAGGTAGACCCAAAACTTGGTCAAAGAGGTCGGTTTTAAGCAGCGTCTTAAAGGAGGAGGGAGAGGCGGAGAGGTTTAGGGAGGGAATTCCAGAGCTTAGGGACCCAGGCAGCTGAAGGCACGGCCGCCAATGGTGGAGCGATGGAAATCGGGGCTTCACAAGAGGCCATGATTGGAGGAGCGCAGAGATCACAGAAACAGAAACCCCACAGTGCAGATAGAGGCCATTTCGGCCCATCGAGCTTGCAGCGACACATATCCCACCCGATCCCCATAACCCCTACACCAACACATATCCCACCCTATCCCTGTAACCCCACGTATTTAATCCCCCTAACACTAAGGGTCAATTTATCATAGCCAATCAACCTAACCCGCACATCTTTGGACTGTGGGAGGAAACCGGAGCACCCGGAGAAAACCCACGCAAACACGGGGAGAATGTGCAAACTCCACACAGACAGTCACCCGAGGCCGGATTCGAACCTGGGTCTCTGGCGCTGTGAGGCAACAGTGCTAACCACTATGCCACCGTGCTGCCCTGATCGCGGAGGGTTGTAGGGGTTGAAGGAGGTTACAGAGATAGGGAGGGGTAAAGGTTGTGAACATGAAGATGAGAATTTTAAATTTGAGGTGTTGCCGGACCGAGAGCCAATGTAGGTCAGCGGGCGCACCGGGGGTGATGGGCGAACGGGACTTGGTGCGAGTTGGGATATGGGGCAGCAGAGTTTTAGATGAGCTGAAGTTTACGGAGGATGGGCGGTGGGAGGCCGGCCAGGGGAACATCGGAACACGATAGCAAAATACTGCGCATGCTGGAAATCCGAAATAACAACAGAAAATGCTGGAAAAACTCAGCAGGCAACATCCGTGGAGAGAAATTAGAGTCGACGTTTTGGGTCGAAACCCTTTTTCAAAACTGGAAAGGAAATGAAATAGATCGAAAGGCAGGGCTGGGACAGAACAAAAGAAGTGAAGAGACATTAAGAGGTATTCAAAACCAGACGAGATGGTGATCGGACTAGTGGAGACAAAAGACGGCTCAGATTAGGTGTGAAATGTTCTGGCAGAATGAGAGACAGCTGCCATGTGGGAGAGAGAAAAAAAAGGTGGGGGGGGGAAAAAGGGCCAAAACAAAGGTGTGGATAAAATATAAGCAAAAATGTAATAGGGGCCGAGGTTATGATCTGAAATTGTTGAACTCGATATTGAGTCCGGAAGGCTGTACAGTGCCTAATCGGAAGATGAGGTGCTGTTCCTCGAGTTTACGTTGAGCTTCCGTGGAACAATGCAAGAGGCCGAGGACGGTGAGGTCCGAGTGGGAATGGGGTGGTGAATTAAAGTGACAGGCGACCGGAAGGTGAACATCGGGATAGTCGAGTCCGGAGGTAACAAAGGCCTGGATGAGGGCTTCAGCAGCAACTGGACTGAGGCAGGGGCGGAGAGGGGCTTGAATTTTCAAAATATTTTAGTCTGATGCTTGGTACGTCTGATGTTCTCCGAGACCACTGCTCCTCCCTCTCCCCCTTCTTCAGGAACAAAAGTCAGGATGGTCATGAGGGAACCCCTCCCACGGGGACTGGACTCAACACAAGCAGACGCAGATTCAGGTCAATAGCTCTTATTGCCCGTCCTTCATTGCCCCGCAAGAAGGTGGTGGTGGGCCTCCTTCTTGTACCGCTGCAGCCCCGTGTAAAATTGGCCACTGCCATTGACACTGCCTCTGACTCAACTAGCAAACTAAGCGGGAAGAATTCGCTCAACTCATCGCAATATGAAGCCGTCCTGGAAAAGCCCACGTTGGCACCCGCTGACCTCTCCCTCCCTTTCTACCCGTGAGTTGGCCAATAGGCGACAAATATCTTCACCACTGAAAGCCACCCCACCCACCATCACCACGCCCCCGCACCCGCACCTCCCCCGACCCAACAACCAGTCACATTGCGGATCAAGACATCGCTTAACCTCTCAGCGCCAATCACTGTAGTGAGAGGGCAGTCAACCCGTAAGAAAATACGTCGGAACCAAACAGCATACTTGACTGGCTGTGCAGTGGCTGACTAGTTGACTTGGAGCCAAAGCGAGTAGATGCTTGGCTCCAACCAGGACTCTTTCTGCCCATCAGAGGAAGAGGGTCTGGAAAGAAAAGGGAAGAGAGGGAGAAAACTGAAAAAAGTAAGGAAAAAAATTATTTTGAAGAAAACAACAGTCCCCCCCACCCCCACCAACCTCGCACCTGCCCAACTGCAGTCTTCAAAGAGCATAATTGCAGGCTTATGTCTCAGCTCAGAATCTACTTCGATCAGATTCACATGGGGTAACGCTAACCTTTGCTGTCACTAAGCTCCACTCTCGCACACGCCGCTGCCTCAGAACCAAAATGCCTGGTTCGTAGACCAAATCAGCTGCTTCACGCTCACAGCAACGGCACACATCGCCAATCTAGGCATAATTAATCAGATGATAAATCACTGGTGCGAGTAAACATAACCGAGCTCTTCCGCAAGGTGGAAAGGGCCTGGAAGGTGAGCGTTGCTGAAGATTCTCGTGCGATTTAATTTCTCTTCCCCCCACCCCCCCAACCCCCTCACTTGAGATTGACAGGTTGATTCCTGGGATGAGAGGGTTGTCCCATGAGGAGAGATTGAGTAGGTTGGGCCTATACTCTCTGGAGTTTAGAAGAATCAGAGGTGATCTCATTGAAACATATACAATTCTTAGAGGGCTTGACAGGGTAGAAGCTGAGAGGTTGTTTCCCCTGGCTGGAGAGTCTAGAACTAGGGGGCACAGTCTCAGGATAAGGGGTCGGCCATTTAGGACTGAGATGAGGAGGAATTTCTTCACTCAGAAGGTGGTGAATCTTTGGAATTCTCTGCCCCAGAGGGCTGTGGATGCTCAGTCATTGGGTATATTCAAGGCTGAGATCGAGAGATGTTTGGACTCCAGGAGATATGGGGATCGGGCGGCAATGTGTGAGTTGAGGTCAAAGATCCGCCATGATCTTATTGAATGACGGAGTCGGCCCGAGGGGCCGTATGGCCTTCTCCTGCTCCTATTTCTTATGTTCTTATCATTTTATTTTTGTTAGGCCAGGGTGTGAAGGGTTACGGAACCAAGGCGGGTGGATGGAGTTAAGGTACAGATCAGCCGTGACTTAACTGAATGGCTCGAGGGGCTGAATGGCCTCCTCCTGTTCCTGTTCCCATGTTCTTCTCACGCATTGCAACGTACAACTGCTGCGCGTGGCGCTCTGCGTTGCTTCAGCCCCTTATACTAAGCACAGATAAACGGGTTGCCTTTCTCGAGTCACAAAATGCAATAAATGATACGCCTCCTCTAAGGTGTCTCCAATCTCACCCTTCAAAGCCAAGGGCCCTGATTGGTGGAAAGGCAACTTCTGTGATTAGAGCAGGGGCGGTGATCTGGGAAGCGTCCACTTTAGTGATGGCATATGTTCGAGCAGTACCTTAGTTGGGAAGACAAGAGGAGTTTTCCCCCGAAGACCTTGGTGAATATTCTGCACACAACCACCGCCACCAAAAAAGGATTATCTGGCCATTACTATTTATGGGCTCTTGCTGTGTGACTACACTTCAAAAAGTACTTCATTGGCTCTGAAGCGCTTTGGGACGTCCTGAGGACATGAAAGGCACGATATAAATGCAAGCCCTTCTTCTATTGAGGACAAAACTCCAGGACCATGGGATGAAACCTTTATTCCTGCCCCTAGAACATTAGGAATGGAGTCCCAACTTTTTTTAAATGTAGTTTGTTTTTTCACTGGTGCCCGACTGTGGTAAACCACTGTTCTACCTGTCTGTATGTGTATGTGTATTCCACCAGGTACAGGTCTGGACATGCCTCGGCTGACTCCTCCCACTATTCCAGGTATATAAGTGACTACCTCCCAGTCCCTTAGTATTCTGGACAGGTCGACCACTCGAGACTAGACCTTCATTCTTTAGTTAATAAAAGCCTGGTTGTTACTCGCTTAACCTCAGTCTTTTGAGTAATTGATGGCGCATCACCGACGCTGTGGCAATTGACCCCAGGAGGACCCTGGGTTACCTGTGCTAACTGACTAACACTGCAGCAGCAAGAATCCACCTCCATAGTCTGGGTGGGGTGGTCTTGTGATACTTAAAACCACACGCACATGCGCAATCCCAAAGCCTAAGTCATATTCAGAACTGAACAACTGTTAGTCGGAACTCAATTATTCCAGATCTTGATTGGGCCGAGTTTGGACTGATCTTGACTGGGCCGAGTGTGGCCTGATTTGGAATGGGAGAGTTTGGACTGATCTTGAATGGGCCGAGTTTGGACTGATCTTGACTGGGCCGAGTTTGCACTGATCTTGACTGGGCCGAGTTTGGACTGATCTTGACTGGGCCAAGTTTGGACTGATCTTTACTGGGAGAGTTTGGACTGATCTTGACTGGGCCGAGTTTGGACTGATCTTGATTGCGCCGAGTTTGGGCTGATCTTGACTGGGCCGAGTTTGGACTGATCTTGACTGGGAGTGTTTGGACTGATCTTGATTGGGCCGAGTTTGGACTGACCTTCACTGGGAGAGTTTGGACTGATATTGACTGGGCCGAGTTTGGACTGATTTTCACTGGGCCGAGTTTGGACTGATCTTTACTGGGCCGAGTTTGGACTGATCATGACTGGGCCGAGTTTAGACTGATCTTTACTGGGCTGAGTTTGGACTGATCTTGACTGGACCGAGTTTGGACTGATCTTGACTGGGCTGAGTTTTGACTGATATTGTCTGGGCCGAGTTTGAACTGATCTTGACTGGGCTGAGTTTCAACTGATCGAGTCTGGGCAGAGTATGGACTGATCTTGACTGGGCCGAATTTGGAAAGATCTTGACTGGGCCGAGCTTGGACTGATCTTGACTGGGCCAAGTTTGGACTGATCTTCACTGGGCCAAATTTCGACTGATCTTGACTAGGCCGAGTGTGAACTGATCTTGACTGGGCCGAGTTTGGACTGATCTTGACTGGGCCGAGTTTGGAATGATCTTGACTGGACCGAGTGTGAACTGATCTTGACTGGGCCGAGTTTGGACTGATCTTAACTGGGGTGAGTTTGGACTGATCTTGACTGGACCGAGTGTGAACTGATCTTGACTGGGCCGAGTTCGGACTGATCTTAACAGGGGCGAGTTTGGACTGATTTTGACTTGACCGAGTGCGGCCTGATCTTCACTAGGTCGACTTTGGACTGATCTTGATTGTGCTGGGTTTGGACTGATCTTGACTGTGCTGAGTTTGGATTGATCTTGACTGGGCCGAGTTTGGACTGAACTTCACTGGGAGAGATTGGAGTGATCTTGACTGGGCAGAGATTGGACTGATCTTGACTGGTCCGAGTTTGGACTGATCTTGACTAGGCCGAATTTGGACTGATCTTGACTGGGCCGAGTTTGGACTGATCTTGACTGGGCCGAGTTTGGACTGATCTACACTTGGCCGAGTTTGGAATGATCTTCACTGGGGGAGTTTGGACTGATCTTGACTGGGCCGAGTTTGGACTGATCTTGACTGGGCCGAGTTTGGACTGACCTTCACTGGGGGAGTTTGGACTGATCTTGTTAGGACTGAGTTTGGACTGATCTTGACTGGACCGAGTTTGGACTGATGTTGACTGGGCCGAGTTTGGAATGATCTCGACTGGGCCGAGTTTGGACCGTTATTCACTGGGCCGAGTTTGGACTGATATTTCTGGGTCAAGTTTGGGCTGATATTGACTGGGCCGATTTGGGCTGATCTTGTCTGGACCGAGTTTGGACTTATCTTGACTGGACCGGTTTTGGACTGATGTTGACTGGGCCGAGTTTGGACTGATCTTGACAGGGCCGAATTTGGACTGATCTTGACTGGGCCGAGTTTGGACTGATCTTGACTGGGCCAAGTTTGGACTGATGTTGACTGGGCTGAATTTGGACTGATCTTGACTGGGCCGAGTTTGGACTGATCTTGTCTGGGGCGAGTTTGGACTGATCTTGAGTGGACCGAGTTTGGACTGATCTTGACTGGACCGAGTTTGGACTGACCTTGACTGGGAAGTGTTTGGACTGATCTTGACTGGGCCGAGTTTGGACTGATGTTGGCTGGGCTGGGCTTGGACTGAAATTGACTGGGCCGTGTTTGGACTGAACATCACTGGGCTGAGTTTGGACTGATCTTGACTGGGCCGAGTTTGGACTGTTCTTCACTGGGCTGAGTTTGGGCTGTTCTTGACTGGGCCAAATTTGGACTGATCTTGACTGGGCCGAGTTTGGACTGATCTTGACTGGGCCAAGTTTGGACTGATGTTGACTGGGCTGAATTTGGACTGATCTTGACTGGGACGAGTTTGGACTGATCTTGTCTGGGGCGAGTTTGGACTGATCTTGAGTGGACCGAGTTTGGACTGATCTTGACTGGACCGAGTTTGGGCTGACCTTGACTGGGAAGTGTTTGGACTGATCTTGACTGGGCTGAGTTTGGACTGATGTTGGCTGGGCCGAGCTTGGACTGATATTGACTGTGCCAAGTTTGGACTGATCTTGACTGGGCCAAATTTTGACTGTTCTTGTCTGGGCCGAGTTTGGACTGATCTTGACTGGGCCGAGTTTGGACTGATGTTGTCTGGGCCGAGTTTGGACTGATCTTGACTGGGCTGTGTTTGGACTGACATTGACTGGGCTGAGTTTGGACTGATCTTGACTGGGCCGAGTTTGGACTGATGTTGACTGGGCCGAGTTTGGACTGATGTTGACTTGGCCGAGTTTGGACTGATCTTGATTGGGCCGAGTTTGGGCTGATCTTGACTGGACCAAGTTTGGAATGATCTTGACTGGACCGAGTTTCGACTGATATTGACTGGGCGGAGTTTGGACTGATCTTGACTGGGCCGAGTTTGGACTGATGTTGACTGGGCCGAGTTTGGACTGATGTTGACTTGGCCGAGTTTGGACTGATTTTGATTGGGCCGAGTTTAGGCTGATCTTGACTGGACCGAGTTTGGAATGATCTTGACTGGGCCGAGTTTGGACTGATATTGACTGGGCGGAGTTTGGACTGATCTTGACTGGGCCGAGTTTGGACTGATGTTGACTGGGCCGAGTTTGGACTGACGTTGACTTGGCCGAGTTTGGACTGATGTTGACTGGGCCGAGTTTGGACTGATGTTGACTGGGCTGAGTTTGGACTGATCTTGACTGGGCCGAGTTTGGACTGATCTTGACTGGGCCGAGTTTGGACTGATCTTGACTGGGCCAAGTTTGGACTGATGTTGACTGGGCTGAATTTGGACTGATCTTGACTGGGCCGAGTTTGGACTGATCTTGTCTGGGGCGAGTTTGGACTGATCTTGAGTGGACCGAGTTTGGACTGATCTTGACTGGACCGAGTTTGGACTGACCTTGACTGGGAAGTGTTTGGACTGATCTTGACTGGGCCGAGTTTGGACTGATGTTGGCTGGGCCGGGCTTGGACTGAAATTGACTGGGCCGTCTTTGGACTGAACATCACTGGGCTGAGTTTGGACTGATCTTGACTGGGCCGAGTTTGGACTGTTCTTCACTGGGCTGAGTTTGGGCTGTTCTTGACTGGGCCAAATTTGGACTGATCTTGACTGGGCCGAGTTTGGACTGATCTTGACTGGGCCAAGTTTGGACTGATGTTGACTGGGCTGAATTTGGACTGATCTTGACTGGGACGAGTTTGGACTGATCTTGTCTGGGGCGAGTTTGGACTGATCTTGAGTGGACCGAGTTTGGACTGATCTTGACTGGACCGAGTTTGGGCTGACCTTGACTGGGAAGTGTTTGGACTGATCTTGACTGGGCCGAGTTTGGACTGATGTTGGCTGGGCCGAGCTTGGACTGATATTGACTGTGCCAAGTTTGGACTGATCGTCACTGGGCTGAGTTTGGATTTATCTTGACTGGGCCGATTGTGGACTGATCTTGTCTGGGCCGAGTTTGGACTGATCTTGACTGGGCCGAATTTGGACTGATATTGACTGTGCCGAGTTTGGACTGATCTTGACTGGGCCAAATTTTGACTGTTCTTGACTGGGCCGAGTTTGGACTGATCCTGACTGGGCCGAGTTTGGACTGATGTTGTCTGGGCCGAGTTCGGACTGATCTTGACTGGGCTGTGTTTGGACTGACATTGACTGGGCGGAGTTTGGAATGATGTTGACTGGGCCGAGTTTGGACTGATGTTGACTTGGCCGAGTTTGGACTGATCTTGATTGGGCCGAGTTTGGGCTGATCTTGACTGGACCAAGTTTGGAATGATCTTGACTGGACCGAGTTTGGACTGATATTGACTGGGCGGAGTTTGGACTGATCTTGACTGTGCCGAGTTTGGACTGATGTTGACTGGGCCGAGTTTGGACTGATGTTGACTTGGCCGAGTTTGGACTGATTTTGATTGGGCCGAGTTTAGGCTGATCTTGACTGGACCGAGTTTGGAATGATCTTGACTGGGCCGAGTTTGGACTGATATTGACTGGGCGGAGTTTGGACTGATCTTGACTGGGCCGAGTTTGGACTGATGTTGACTGGGCCGAGTTTGGACTGATCTTGACTGGGCCGAGTTTGGACTGATCTTGACTGGGCCGAGTTTGGACTGATCTTGATTGGGCCGAGTTTGGAATGATCTTGACTGGGGCGAGTTTGGACTGATCTTGACTGGGCCGAGTTTGGACTGATCTTGACTGGGCCGAGTTTGGCCTGATCTTCACTGGGCGGAGATTGGACTGATCTTGACTGGGCCGAGTTTGGACTGATGTTGACTGGGCCGAGTTTGGATTGATGTTGACTTGGCCGAGTTTGGACTGATCTTGATTGGGCCGAGTTTGGGCTGATCTTGACTGGACCAAGTTTGGAATGGTCTTGACTGGGCCGAGATTGGACTGATATTGACTGGGCGGAGTTTGGACTGATCTTGACTGTGCCGAGTTTGGACTGATGTTGACTGGGCCGAGTTTGGACTGATGTTGACTTGGCCGAGTTTGGACTGATTATGATTGGGCCGAGTTTAGGCTGATCTTGACTGGACCGAGTTTGGAATGATCTTGACTGGGCCGAGTTTGGACTGATATTGACTGGGCGGAGTTTGGACTGATCTTGACTGGGCCGAGTTTGGACTGATGTTGACTGGGCCGAGTTTGGACTGATCTTGACTGGGCCGAGTTTGGACTGATCTTGACTGGGCCGAGTTTGGACTGATCTTGATTGGGCCGAGTTTGGAATGATCTTGACTGGGGCGAGTTTGGACTGATCTTGACTGGGCCGAGTTTGGACTGATCTTGACTGGGCCGAGTTTGGCCTGATCTTCACTGGGCGGAGATTGGACTGATCTTGACTGGGCCGAGTTTGGACTGATGTTGACTGGGCCGAGTTTGGATTGATGTTGACTTGGCCGAGTTTGGACTGATCTTGATTGGGCCGAGTTTGGGCTGATCTTGACTGGACCAAGTTTGGAATGGTCTTGACTGGGCCGAGATTGGACTGATATTGACTGGGCGGAGTTTGGACTGATCTTGACTGGGCCGAGTTTGGACTGATGTTGACTGGACCAAGTTTGGAATTATCTTGACTGGGCGGAGTTTGGACTGATATTGACTGGGCGGAGTTTGGACTGATCTTGACTGGGCCGAGTTTGGACTGATGTTGACTGGGCGGAGTTTGGACTGATCTTGACTGGGCCGAGTTTGGACTGATATTGACTGGGCGGAGTTTGGACTGATCTTGACTGGGCCGAGTTTGGACTGACGTTGACTTGGCCGAGTTTGGACTGATGTTGACTGGGCCGAGTTTGGACTGATGTTGACTGGGCCGAGTTTGGACTGATCTTGACTGGGCCGAGTTTGGACTGATCTTGACTGGGCCGAGTTTGGACTGATCTTGATTGGGCCGAGTTTGGACTGATCTTGACTGGGCCGAGTTTGGACTGATCTTCACTGGGCGGAGATTGGACTGATCTTGACTGGGCCGAGTTTGGACTGACCTTCACTGGGGGAGATTGGACTGATCTTGACTGTGCCGAGTTTGGACTGATCTTGATTGGGCCGAGTTTGGGCTTATCTTGACTGGACCGAGTTTGGACTGATACTGACTGGGCCAAGTTTGGTCTGATCTTGACTGGGCCGAGTTTGGACTGGTCTCGACTGGGCTGAGTTTGAACTGTTCTTCACTGGGCCGAGTTTGGACTAATCTTTACTGGGCCAAGTTTGGACAGATATTGACTGGGCCGCGTTTGGGCGGTTCTAGTCTGGGCCGAGTTTGGACTGATCTTGACTGGACCGAGTTTGGACTGATCTTTGCTGGGCTGAGTTTGGACTGATCTGGACTGGGAAGAGTTTGGAATGATCTTGTCTGGGCCGAGTTTAGACTGATCTTGACTGGCCTGAGTTTGGACTGATCTTGACTGGACCGAGTTTGGAATGATCTTGTCTCGGCCGAGTTTGGACTGATCCTGACTGGGCCGAGTGTGGACTGTTATTCACTGGGCCGAGTTTGGACTGATATTTCTGGGCTAAGTTTGGACTCATATTGACTGGGCCGATTTGGGCTGATCTTGTCTGGGCCGAGTTTGGACTTATCTTGACTGGACCGAGTTTGGACTGAAGTTGACTGGGCCGAATTTGGACTGATCTTGACTCGGCCGAGTTTGGATTTATGTTGGCTGGGCCGGGCTTGGACTGAAATTGACTGGGCCGTGTTTGGACTGAACATCACTGGGCTGAGTTTGGACTGATCTTGACAGGGCCGAGTTTGGACTGTTATTGACTGGGCTGAGTTTGGACTGATCTTGACTGGGCCAAGTTTGGACTGTACTTGACTGGGCCAAGTTTGGACTGATGTTGACTGGGCTGAATTTGGACTGATCTTGTCTGGGGCGAGTTTGGCCTGATCTTGAGTCGACCGAGTTTGGACTGATCTTGACTGGACCGAGTTTGGACTGATGTTGGCTGGGCCGAGTTTGGACTGACGTTGACTGGGCCGAGTTTGGACTGATCTTGACTGGGGCGAGTTTGGACTGATCTTGATGGGCCGAGTTTGGACTGATCTTGACTGGGCTGAGTTTGGAATAATCTTGACTGGTCCGAGTTTGGACTGATCTTGAATGGGCCGAATGTGAACTGATCTTGACTGGGCCGAGTTTGGGCTGATCTTGACTGGCCTGAGTTTGGACTGATCTTGACTGGGCCGAGTTTGGACTGATCTTGACTGGGCCGAGTTTAGATTGATCTTGACTGGGCCGAGTTTGGACTGATCTTGACTGGGCCGGGTTTGGACTGATCTTGACAGGGCCGAGTTTGGATTGATGTTGGCTGGGCCGGGCTTGGACTGAAATTGACTGGGCCGAGTTTGGACTGAACGTCACCGGGCTGAGTTTGGACTGATCTTGACTGGGCCGAGTTTGGACTTTCCTTCACTGGGGGAGTTTGGACTGATCTTCACTGGGCTGAGTTTGGACTGATCTTGACTTTGTCGAGTTTGGACTGATCTTGACTGGGCCGAGTTTGGACTTACATTCACTGGGGGAGTTTGGACTGATTTGACTGGGCTGAGTTTGGACTGATGTTGACTGGGCCGAGTTTGGACTGATCTTGATTGGGCAGAGTTTGGACTGATCTTGATTCGGCCGAGTTTGGACTGATGTTGACTGGGCCGAGTTTGGACTGATCTTGACTGGGCCGAGTTTGGACTTTTCTTGACTGGGCCGAGTTTGGACTGATCTTGACAGTGCCGAGTTTGGACTGATGTTGACTGGGCCGAGTTTGGACTGATTTTGACTGAGCCGAGTTTGGACTGATTTTGACTGGGCCGAGTTTGGACTGATTTTGACTGGGCCGAGTTTGGACTGATCTTGACTGGACCGAGTTTGGACTGATCTTGACTGTGCCGATTTTGGACTGATCTTCACTGAGCCGAGTTTGGACTGATCTTGAGTGGACCGAGTTTGGACTGATCTTGACTGGACCGAGTTTGGACTGATCTTGACCGGGCTGAGGTTCGACTGATCTTGACTGGGCAACGTTTTGACTGATCTTGACTGGGCCGAGTTTTGACTGATCTTGACTGGACCGAGTTTGGAATGATGTTGTCTGGGCCGAGTTTGGACTGATCTTGACTGGGCCGAGATTGGACTGATCTTGACTGTGCCGAATTTGGACTGATCTTGACTGGGCCAAATTTTGACTGTTCTTGTCTGGGCCGAGTTTGGACTGATGTTGACTGGGCCGAGTTTGGACTGATCTTGACTGGGCAGAGTTTGGACTGATGTTGACTGGGCCGAGTTTGGACTGATGTTGACTGTGCCGAATTTGGACTGATCTTGACTGGGCCAAATTTTGACTGTTCTTGTCTGGGCCGAGTTTGGACTGATGTTGTCTGGGCCGAGTTTGGACTGATCTTGACTCGGCTGTGTTTGGACTGATATTGACTGGGCGGAGTTTGGACTGATCTTGACTGGGCCGAGTTTGGACTGATGTTAACTGGGCCGAGTTTGGACTGATGTTGACTTGGCCGAGTTTGGACTGATCTTGATTGGGCCGAGTTGGGGCTGATCTTGACTGGACCAAGTTTGGAATGATCTTGACTGGGCCGCGTTTGGACTGATATTGACTGGGCGGAGTTTGGACTGATCTTGACTGGGCCGAGTTTGGGCTGATCTTGACTGGGCCGAGTTTGGACTGATGTTGACTTGGCCGAGTTTGGACTGATTTTGATTGGGCCGAGTTTAGGCTGATCTTGACTGGACCAAGTTTGGAATGATCTTGACTGGGCCGAGTTTGGACTGATATTGACTGGGCGGAGTTTGGACTGATCTTGACTGGGCCGAGTTTGGACTGATGTTGACTGGGCCGAGTTTGGACTGACGTTGACTTGGCCGAGTTTGGACTGATGTTGACTGGCCCAGTTTGGACTGATGTTGACTGGGCCGAGTTTGGACTGATCTTGACTGGGCCGAGTTTGGACTGATCTTGACTGGGCCGAGTTTGGACTGATCTTGATTGGGCCGAGTTTGGAATGATCTTGACTGGGGCGAGTTTGGACTGATCTTGACTGGGCCAAGTTTGGACTGATCTTGACTGGGCCGAGTTTGGACTGATCTTCACTGGGCGGAGATTGGACTGATCTTGACTGGGCCGAGTTTGGACTGATGTTGACTGGGCCGAGTTTGGACTAATGTTGACTTGGCCGAGTTTGGACTGATCTTGATTGGGCCGAGTTTGGGCTGATCTTGACTGGACCAAGTTTGGAATGATCTTGACTGGGCCGAGTTTGGACTGATATTGACTGGGCGGAGTTTGGACTGATCTTGACTGGGCCGAGTTGGGACTGATGTTGACTTGGCTGAGTTTGGACTGATCTTGATTGGGCCGAGTTTGGGCTGATCTTGACTGGACCAAGTTTGGAATTATCTTGACTGGGCCGAGTTTGGACTGATATTGACTGGGCGGAGTTTGGACTGATCTTGACTGGGCCGAGTTTGGACTGACGTTGACTTGGCCGAGTTTGGACTGATGTTGACTGGGCCGAGTTTGGACTGATGTTGACTGGGCCGAGTTTGGACTGATCTTGACTGGGCCGAGTTTGGACTGATCTTGACTGGGCCGAGTTTGGACTGATCTTGATTGGGCCGAGTTTGGACTGATCTTGACTGGGCCGAGTTTGGACTGATCTTCACTGGGCGGAGATTGGACTGATCTTGACTGGGCCGAGTTTGGACTGACCTTCACTGGGGGAGATTGGACTGATCTTGACTGTGCCGAGTTTGGACTGATCTTGATTGGGCCGAGTTTGGGCTTATCTTGACTGGACCGAGTTTGGACTGATACTGACTGGGCCAAGTTTGGTCTGATCTTGACTGGGCCGAGTTTGGACTGGTCTCGACTGGGCTGAGTTTGAACTGTTCTTCACTGGGCCGAGTTTGGACTAATCTTTACTGGGCCAAGTTTGGACAGATATTGACTGGGCCGCGTTTGGGCGGTTCTAGTCTGGGCCGAGTTTGGACTGATCTTGACTGGACCGAGTTTGGACTGATCTTTGCTGGGCTGAGTTTGGACTGATCTGGACTGGGAAGAGTTTGGAATGATCTTGTCTGGGCCGAGTTTAGACTGATCTTGACTGGCCTGAGTTTGGACTGATCTTGACTGGACCGAGTTTGGAATGATCTTGTCTCGGCCGAGTTTGGACTGATCCTGACTGGGCCGAGTGTGGACTGTTATTCACTGGGCCGAGTTTGGACTGATATTTCTGGGCTAAGTTTGGACTCATATTGACTGGGCCGATTTGGGCTGATCTTGTCTGGGCCGAGTTTGGACTTATCTTGACTGGACCGAGTTTGGACTGAAGTTGACTGGGCCGAATTTGGACTGATCTTGACTCGGCCGAGTTTGGATTTATGTTGGCTGGGCCGGGCTTGGACTGAAATTGACTGGGCCGTGTTTGGACTGAACATCACTGGGCTGAGTTTGGACTGATCTTGACAGGGCCGAGTTTGGACTGTTATTGACTGGGCTGAGTTTGGACTGATCTTGACTGGGCCAAGTTTGGACTGTACTTGACTGGGCCAAGTTTGGACTGATGTTGACTGGGCTGAATTTGGACTGATCTTGTCTGGGGCGAGTTTGGCCTGATCTTGAGTCGACCGAGTTTGGACTGATCTTGACTGGACCGAGTTTGGACTGATGTTGGCTGGGCCGAGTTTGGACTGACGTTGACTGGGCCGAGTTTGGACTGATCTTGACTGGGGCGAGTTTGGACTGATCTTGATGGGCCGAGTTTGGACTGATCTTGACTGGGCTGAGTTTGGAATAATCTTGACTGGTCCGAGTTTGGACTGATCTTGAATGGGCCGAATGTGAACTGATCTTGACTGGGCCGAGTTTGGGCTGATCTTGACTGGCCTGAGTTTGGACTGATCTTGACTGGGCCGAGTTTGGACTGATCTTGACTGGGCCGAGTTTAGATTGATCTTGACTGGGCCGAGTTTGGACTGATCTTGACTGGGCCGGGTTTGGACTGATCTTGACAGGGCCGAGTTTGGATTGATGTTGGCTGGGCCGGGCTTGGACTGAAATTGACTGGGCCGAGTTTGGACTGAACGTCACCGGGCTGAGTTTGGACTGATCTTGAATGGGCCGAGTTTGGACTTTCCTTCACTGGGGGAGTTTGGACTGATCTTCACTGGGCTGAGTTTGGACTGATCTTGACTTTGTCGAGTTTGGACTGATCTTGACTGGGCCGAGTTTGGACTTACATTCACTGGGGGAGTTTGGACTGATTTGACTGGGCTGAGTTTGGACTGATGTTGACTGGGCCGAGTTTGGACTGATCTTGATTGGGCAGAGTTTGGACTGATCTTGATTCGGCCGAGTTTGGACTGATGTTGACTGGGCCGAGTTTGGACTGATCTTGACTGGGCCAAGTTTGGACTTTTCTTGACTGGGCCGAGTTTGGACTGATCTTGACAGTGCCGAGTTTGGACTGATGTTGACTGGGCCGAGTTTGGACTGATTTTGACTGAGCCGAGTTTGGACTGATTTTGACTGGGCCGAGTTTGGACTGATTTTGACTGGGCCGAGTTTGGACTGATCTTGACTGGACCGAGTTTGGACTGATCTTGACTGTGCCGATTTTGGACTGATCTTCACTGAGCCGAGTTTGGACTGATCTTGAGTGGACCGAGTTTGGACTGATCTTGACTGGACCGAGTTTGGACTGATCTTGACCGGGCTGAGGTTCGACTGATCTTGACTGGGCCACGTTTTGACTGATCTTGACTGGGCCGAGTTTTGACTGATCTTGACTGGACCGAGTTTGGAATGATGTTGTCTGGGCCGAGTTTGGACTGATCTTGACTGGGCCGAGATTGGACTGATCTTGACTGGGCGGAGTTTGGACTGATCTTGACTGGGCAGAGTTTGGACTGATGTTGACTGGGCCGAGTTTGGACTGATGTTGACTGTGCCGAATTTGGACTGATCTTGACTGGGCCAAATTTTGACTGTTCTTGTCTGGGCCGAGTTTGGACTGATCTTGACTGGGCCGAGTTTGGACTGATGTTGTCTGGGCCGAGTTTGGACTGATCTTGACTCGGCTGTGTTTGGACTGATATTGACTGGGCGGAGTTTGGACTGATCTTGACTGGGCCGAGTTTGGACTGATGTTAACTGGGCCGAGTTTGGACTGATGTTGACTTGGCCGAGTTTGGACTGATCTTGATTGGGCCGAGTTGGGGCTGATCTTGACTGGACCAAGTTTGGAATGATCTTGACTGGGCCGCGTTTGGACTGATATTGACTGGGCGGAGTTTGGACTGATCTTGACTGGGCCGAGTTTGGACTGATCTTGACTGGGCCGAGTTTGGACTGATGTTGACTTGGCCGAGTTTGGACTGATTTTGATTGGGCCGAGTTTAGGCTGATCTTGACTGGACCAAGTTTGGAATGATCTTGACTGGGCCGAGTTTGGACTGATATTGACTGGGCGGAGTTTGGACTGATCTTGACTGGGCCGAGTTTGGACTGATGTTGACTGGGCCGAGTTTGGACTGACGTTGACTTGGCCGAGTTTGGACTGATGTTGACTGGCCCAGTTTGGACTGATGTTGACTGGGCCGAGTTTGGACTGATCTTGACTGGGCCGAGTTTGGACTGATCTTGACTGGGCCGAGTTTGGACTGATCTTGATTGGGCCGAGTTTGGAATGATCTTGACTGGGGCGAGTTTGGACTGATCTTGACTGGGCCGAGTTTGGACTGATCTTGACTGGGCCGAGTTTGGACTGATCTTCACTGGGCGGAGATTGGACTGATCTTGACTGGGCCGAGTTTGGACTGATGTTGACTGGGCCGAGTTTGGACTAATGTTGACTTGGCCGAGTTTGGACTGATCTTGATTGGGCCGAGTTTGGGCTGATCTTGACTGGACCAAGTTTGGAATGATCTTGACTGGGCCGAGTTTGGACTGATATTGACTGGGCGGAGTTTGGACTGATCTTGACTGGGCCGAGTTGGGACTGATGTTGACTTGGCCGAGTTTGGACTGATCTTGATTGGGCCGAGTTTGGGCTGATCTTGACTGGACCAAGTTTGGAATTATCTTGACTGGGCCGAGTTTGGACTGATATTGACTGGGCGGAGTTTGGACTGATCTTGACTGGGCCGAGTTTGGACTGATGTTGACTGGGCCGAGTTTGGACTGATGTTGACTTGGCGGAGTTTGAACTGATCTTGATTGGGCCGAGTTTGGAATGATCTTGTCTGGGCCGAGTTTGGACTGATCTTGACTGGGCCGAGTTTGGACTGATATTGACTGGGCGGAGTTTGGACTGATCTTGACTGGGCCGAGTTTGGACTGATGTTGACTGGGCCGAGTTTGGACTGACGTTGACTTGGCCGAGTTTGGACTGATGTTGACTGGGCCGAGTTTGGACTGATGTTGACTGGGTCGAGTTTGGACTGATCTTGACTGGGCCGAGTTTGGACTGATCTTGACTGGGCCGAGTTTGGACTGATCTTGATTGGGCCGAGTTTGGACTGATCTTGACTGGGCCGAGTTTCGACTGATCTTCACTGGGCGGAGATTGGACTGATCTTGACTGGGCCGAGTTTGGACTGATCTTGATTGGGCCGAGTTTGGGCTTATCTTGACTGGAGCGAGTTTGGACTGATACTGACTGGGCCAAGTTTGGTCTGATCTTGACTGGGCTGAGTTTGGACTGGTCTCGACTGGGCTGAGTTTGGACTGTTCTTCACTGGGCCGAGTTTGGACTGATCTTTACTGGGCCAAGTTTGGACAGATATTGACTGGGCCGCGTTTGGGCGGTTCTAGTCTGGGCCGAGTTTGGACTGATCTTGACTGGACCGAGTTTGGACTGATCTTTGCTGGGCTGAGTTTGGACTGATCTGGACTGGGAAGATTTTGGAATGATCTCGTCTGGGCCGAGTTTAGACTGATCTTGACTGGCCTGAGTTTGGACTGATATTGACTGGACCGAGTTTGTAATGATCTTGTCTAGGCCGAGTTTGGACTGATCCTGACTGGGCCGAGTTTGGACCGTTATTCACTGGGCCGAGTTTGGACTGATATTTCTGGGCTACGTTTGGACTCATATTGACTGGGCCGATTTGGGCTGATCTTGTCTGGGCCGAGTTTGGACTTATCTTGACTGGACCGAGTTTGGACTGAAGTTGACTGGGCCGAATTTGGACTGATGTTGACTCGGCCGAGTTTGGATTTATGTTGGCTGGGCCGGGCTTGGACTGAAATTGACTGGGCCGTGTTTGGACTGAACATCACTGGGCTGAGTTTGGACTGATCTTGACAGGGCCGAGTTTGGACTGTTCTTGACTGGGCTGAGTTTGGACTGATCTTGACTGGGCCAAGTTTGGACTGTACTTGACTGGGCCAAGTTTGGACTGATGTTGACTGGGCTGAATTTGGACTGATCTTGTCTGGGGCGAGTTTGGACTGATCTTGAGTGGACCGAGTTTGGACTGATCTTGACTGGACCGAGTTTGGACTGAAGTTGGCTGGGCCGAGTTTGGACTGACCTTGACTGGGCCGAGTTTGGACTGATCTTGAGTGGACCGAGTTTGGACTGATCTTGACTGGACCGAGTTTGGACTGATGTTGGCTGGGCCGAGTTTGGACTGACCTTGACTGGGCCGAGTTTGGACTGATCTTGACTGGGGCGAGTTTGGACTGATCTTGATGGGCCGAGTTTGGACTGATCTTGACTGGGCTGAGTTTGGAATAATCTTGACTGGTCCGAGTTTGGACTGATCTTGAATGGGCCGAATGTGAAATGATCTTGACTGGGCCGAGTTTGGGCTGATCTTGACTGGCCTGAGTTTGGACTGATCTTGACTGGGCCGAGTTTGGACTGATCTTGACTGGGCCGAGTTTAGATTGATCTTGACTGGGCCGAGTTTGGACTGATCTTGACTGGGCCGAGTTTGGACTGATCTTGACAGGGCCGAGTTTGGATTGATGTTGGCTGGGCCGGGCTTGGACTGAAATTGACTGGGCCGAGTTTGGACTGAACGTCACCGGGCTGAGTTTGGACTGATCTTGACTGGGCCGAGTTTGGACTTTCCTTCACTGGGGGAGTTTGGACTGATCTTCACTGGGCTGAGTTTGGACTGATCTTGACTTTGTCGAGTTTGGACTGATCTTGACTGGGCCGAGTTTGGACTTACATTCACTGGGGGAGTTTGGACTGATTTGACTGGGCTGAGTTTGGACTGATGTTGACTGGGCCGAGTTTGGACTGATCTTGATTGGGCAGAGTTTGGAATGATCTTGATTCGGCCGAGTTTGGACTGATGTTGACTGGGCCGAGTTTGGACTGATCTTGACTGGGCCGAGTTTGGAATTTTCTTGACTGGGCCGAGTTTGGACTGATCTTGACAGTGCCGAGTTTGGACTGATGTTGACTGGGCCGAGTTTGGACTGATTTTGACTGAGCCGAGTTTGGACTGATTTTGACTGGGCCGAGTTTGGACTGATTTTGACTGGGCCGAGTTTGGACTGATCTTGACTGGACCGAGTTTGGACTGATCTTGACTGTGCCGAGTTTGGACTGATCTTCACTGAGCCGAGTTTGGACTGATCTTGACTGGGCCGAGTTTGGACTGATCTTGTCTGGGGGGAGTTTGGACTGATCTTGAGTGGACCGAGTTTGGACTGATCTTGACTGGACCGAGTTTGGACTGATCTTGACCGGGCTGAGGTTCGACTGATCTTGACTGGGCCACGTTTTGACTGATCTTGACTGGGCCGAGTTTCGACTGATCTTGACTGGACCGAGTTTGGAATGATGTTGTCTGGGCCGAGTTTGGACTGATCTTGACTGGGCCGAGATTGGACTGATCTTGACTGGGCGGAGTTTGGACTGATCTTGACTGGGCAGAGTTTGGACTGATGTTGACTGGGCCGACTTTGGACTGATGTTGACTGTGCCGAGTTTGGACTGATCTTGATTGGGCCGAGTTTGGGCTGATCTTGACTGGACCAAGTTTGGAATGATCTTGACTGGGCCGAGTTTGAACTGATATTGACTGGGCGGAGTTTGGACTGATCTTGACTGGGCCGAGTTGGGACTGATCTTGACTGGACCGAGTTTGGACTGATCTTGTCTGTGCCGAGTTTGGTCTGATCTTCACTGAGCCGAGTTTGGACTGATCTTGACTGGGCCGAGTTTGGACTGATCTTGTCTGGGGGGAGTTTGGACTGATCTTGAGTGGACCGAGTTTGGACTGATCTTGACTGGACCGAGTTTGGACTGATCTTGACCGGGCTGAGGTTCGACTGATCTTGACTGGGCCACGTTTTGACTGATCTTGACTGGGCCGAGTTTCGACTGATCTTGACTGGACCGAGTTTGGAATGATGTTGTCTGGGCCGAGTTTGGACTGATCTTGACTGGGCCGAGATTGGACTGATCTTGACTGGGCGGAGTTTGGACTGATCTTGACTGGGCAGAGTTTGGACTGATGTTGACTGGGCCGAGTTTGGACTGATGTTGACTGTGCCGAGTTTGGACTGATCTTGTCTGGGCCAAATTTTGACTGTTCTTGTCTGGGCCGAGTTTGGACTGATCTTGACTGGGCCGAGTTTGGACTGATGTTGTCTGGGCCGAGTTTGGACTGATCTTGACTGGGCTGTGTTTGGACTGATATTGACTGGGCGGAGTTTGGTCTGATCTTGACTGGGCCGAGTTTGGACTGATGTTGACTGGGCCGAGTTTGGACTGATGTTGACTTGGCCGAGTTTGGACTGATCTTGATTGGGCCGAGTTTGGGCTGATCTTGACTGGACCAAGTTTGGAATGATCTTGACTGGGCCGCGTTTGGACTGATATTGACTTGGCGGAGTTTGGACTGATCTTGACTGGGCCGAGTTTGGACTGACCTTGACTGGGCCGAGTTTGGACTGATCTTGACTGGGGCGAGTTTGGACTGATCTTGATGGGCCGAGTTTGGACTGATCTTGACTGGGCTGAGTTTGGAATAATCTTGACTGGTCCGAGTTTGGACTGATCTTGAATGGGCCGAATGTGAAATGATCTTGACTGGGCCGAGTTTGGGCTGATCTTGACTGGCCTGAGTTTGGACTGATCTTGACTGGGCCGAGTTTGGACTGATCTTGACTGGGCCGAGTTTAGATTGATCTTGACTGGGCCGAGTTTGGACTGATCTTGACTGGGCCGAGTTTGGACTGATCTTGACAGGGCCGAGTTTGGATTGATGTTGGCTGGGCCGGGCTTGGACTGAAATTGACTGGGCCGAGTTTGGACTGAACGTCACCGGGCTGAGTTTGGACTGATCTTGACTGGGCCGAGTTTGGACTTTCCTTCACTAGGGGAGTTTGGACTGATCTTCACTGGGCTGAGTTTGGACTGATCTTGACTTTGTCGAGTTTGGACTGATCTTGACTGGGCCGAGTTTGGACTTCCATTCACTGGGGGAGTTTGGACTGATTTGACTGGGCTGAGTTTGGACTGATGTTGACTGGGCCGAGTTTGGACTGATCTTGATTGGGCAGAGTTTGGAATGATCTTGATTCGGCCGAGTTTGGACTGATGTTGACTGGGCCGAGTTTGGACTGATCTTGACTGGGCCGAGTTTGGACTTTTCTTGACTGGGCCGAGTTTGGACTGATCTTGACAGTGCCGAGTTTGTACTGATGTTGACTGGGCCGAGTTTGGACTGATTTTGACTGAGCCGAGTTTGGACTGATTTTGACTGGGCCGAGTTTGGACTGATTTTGACTGGGCCGAGTTTGGACTGATCTTGACTGGACCGAGTTTGGACTGATCTTGACTGTGCCGATTTTGGACTGATCTTCACTGAGCCGAGTTTGGACTGATCTTGACTGGGCCGAGTTTGGACTGATCTTGTCTGGGGGGAGTTTGGACTGATCTTGAGTGGACCGAGTTTGGACTGATCTTGACTGGACCGAGTTTGGACTGATCTTGACCAGGCTGAGGTTCGACTGATCTTGACTGGGCCACGTTTTGACTGATCTTGACTGGGCCGAGTTTCAACTGATCTTGACTGGACCGAGTTTGGAATGATGTTGTCTGGGCCGAGTTTGGACTGATCTTGACTGGGCCGAGATTGGACTGATCTTGACTGGGCGGAGTTTGGACTGATCTTGACTGGGCAGAGTTTGGACTGATGTTGACTGGGCCGACTTTGGACTGATGTTGACTGTGCCGAGTTTGGACTGATCTTGATTGGGCCGAGTTTGGGCTGATCTTGACTGGACCAAGTTTGGAATGATCTTGACTGGGCCGAGTTTGAACTGATATTGACTGGGCGGAGTTTGGACTGATCTTGACTGGGCCGAGTTGGGACTGATCTTGACTGGACCGAGTTTGGACTGATCTTGTCTGTGCCGAGTTTGGACTGATCTTCACTGAGCCGAGTTTGGACTGATCTTGACTGGGCCGAGTTTGGACTGATCTTGTCTGGGGGGAGTTTGGACTGATCTTGAGTGGACCGAGTTTGGACTGATCTTGACTGGACCGAGTTTGGACTGATCTTGACCGGGCTGAGGTTCGACTGATCTTGACTGGGCCACGTTTTGACTGATCTTGACTGGGCCGAGTTTCGACTGATCTTGACTGGACCGAGTTTGGAATGATGTTGTCTGGGCCGAGTTTGGACTGATCTTGACTGGGCCGAGATTGGACTGATCTTGACTGGGCGGAGTTTGGACTGATCTTGACTGGGCAGAGTTTGGACTGATGTTGACTGGGCCGAGTTTGGACTGATGTTGACTGTGCCGAGTTTGGACTGATCTTGTCTGGGCCAAATTTTGACTGTTCTTGTCTGGGCCGAGTTTGGACTGATCTTGACTGGGCCGAGTTTGGACTGATGTTGTCTGGGCCGAGTTTGGACTGATCTTGACTGGGCTGTGTTTGGACTGATATTGACTGGGCGGAGTTTGGACTGATCTTGACTGGGCCGAGTTTGGACTGATGTTGACTGGGCCGAGTTTGGACTGATGTTGACTTGGCCGAGTTTGGACTGATCTTGATTGGGCCGAGTTTGGGCTGATCTTGACTGGACCAAGTTTGGAATGATCTTGACTGGGCCGCGTTTGGACTGATATTGACTTGGCGGAGTTTGGACTGATCTTGACTGGGCCGAGTTTGGACTGATGTTGACTGGGCCGAGTTTGGACTGATGTTGACTTGGCCGAGTTTGGACTGATTTTGATTGGGCCGAGTTTAGGCTGATCTTGACTGGACCAAGTTTGGAATGATCTTGACTGGGCCGAGTTTGGACTGATATTGACTGGGCGGAGTTTGGACTGATCTTGACTGGGCCGAGTTTGGACTGATGTTGACTGGGCCGAGTTTGGACTGACGTTGACTTGGCCGAGTTTGGACTGATGTTGATTGGCCCAGTTTGGACTGATGTTGACTGGGCCGAGTTTGGACTGATCTTGACTGGGCCGAGTTTGGACTGATCTTGACTGGGCCGAGTTTGGACTGATCTTGATTGGGCCGAGTTTGGAATGATCTTGACTGGGGCGAGTTTGGACTGATCTTGACTGGGCCGAGTTTGGACTGATCTTGACTGGGCCGAGTTTGGACTGATCTTCACTGGGCGGAGATTGGACTGATCTTGACTGGGCCGAGTTTGGACTGATTTTGACTGGGCCGAGTTTGGACTAATGTTGACTTGGCCGTGTTTGGACTGATCTTGATTGGGCCGAGTTTGGGCTGATCTTGACTGGACCAAGTTTGGAATGATCTTGACTGGGCCGAGTTTGGACTGATATTGACTGGGCGGAGTTTGGACTGATCTTGACTGGGCCGAGTTGGGACTGATGTTGACTTGGCCGAGTTTGGACTGATCTTGATTGGGCCGAGTTTGGGCTGATCTTGACTGGACCAAGTTTGGAATTATCTTGACTGGGCCGAGTTTGGACTGATATTGACTGGGCGGAGTTTGGACTGATCTTGACTGGGCCGAGTTTGGACTGATGTTGACTGGGCCGAGTTTGGACTGATGTTGACTTGGCGGAGTTTGAACTGATCTTGATTGGGCCGAGTTTGGAATGATCTTGTCTGGGCCGAGTTTGGACTGATCTTGACTGGGCCGAGTATTGGACTGATATTGACTGGGCGGAGTTTGGACTGATCTTGACTGGGCCGAGTTTGGACTGATGTTGACTGGGCCGAGTTTGGACTGACGTTGACTTGGCCGAGTTTCGACTGATGTTGACTGGGCCGAGTTTGGACTGATGTTGACTGGGCCGAGTTTGGACTGATCTTGACTGGGCCAAGTTTGGACTGATCTTGACTGGGCCGAGTTTGGACTGATCTTGATTGGGCCGAGTTTGGACTGATCTTGACTGGGCCGAGTTTGGACTGATCTTCACTGGGCGGAGATTGGACTGATCTTGACTGGGCCGAGTTTGGACTGATCTTGATTCGGCCGAGTTTGAGCTTATCTTGACTGGACCGAGTTTGGACTGATACTGACTGGGCCAAGATTGGTCTGATCTTGACTGGGCCGAGTTTGGACTGGTCTCGACTGGGCTGAGTTTGGACTGTTCTTCACTGGGCCGAGTTTGGACTGATCTTTACTGGGCCAAGTTTGGACAGATATTGACTGGGCCGCGTTTGGGCGGTTCTAGTCTGGGCCGAGTTTGGACTGATCTTGACTGGACCGAGTTTGGACTGATCTTTACTGGGCTGAGTTTGGACTGATCTGGACTGGGAAGAGTTTGGAATGATCTTGTCTGGGCCGAGTTTAGACTGATCTTGACTGGCCTGAGTTTGGACTGATCTTGACTGGACCGAGTTTGGAATGATCTTGTCTAGGCCGAGTTTGGACTGATCCTGACTGGGCCGAGTTTGGACCGTTATTCACTGGGCCGAGTTTGGACTGATATTTCTGGGCTACGTTTGGAATCATATTGACTGGGCCGATTTGGGCTGATCTTGTCTGGGCCGAGTTTGGACTTATCTTGACTGGACCGAGTTTGGACTGAAGTTGACTGGGCCGAATTTGGACTGATCTTGACTCGGCTGAGTTTGGATTTATGTTGGCTGGGCCGGGCTTGGACTGAAATTGACTGGGCCGTGTTTGGACTGAACATCACTGGGCTGAGTTTGGACTGATCTTGACAGGGCCGAGTTTGGACTGTTCTTGACTGGGCTGAGTTTGGACTGATCTTGACTGGGCCAAGTTTGGACTGTACTTGACTGGGCCAAGTTTGGACTGATGTTGACTGGGCTGAATTTGGACTGATCTTGTCTGGGGCGAGTTTGGACTGATCTTGAGTGGACCGAGTTTGGACTGATCTTGACTGGGCCGAGTTTGGAATTTTCTTGACTGGGCCGAGTTTGGACTGATCTTGACAGTGCCGAGTTTGGACTGATGTTGACTGGGCCGAGTTTGGACTGATTTTGACTGAGCCGAGTTTGGACTGATTTTGACTGGGCCGAGTTTGGACTGATTTTGACTGGGCCGAGTTTGGACTGATCTTGACTGGACCGAGTTTGGACTGATCTTGACTGTGCCGAGTTTGGACTGATCTTCACTGAGCCGAGTTTGGACTGATCTTGACTGGGCCGAGTTTGGACTGATCTTGTCTGGGGGGAGTTTGGACTGATCTTGAGTGGACCGAGTTTGGACTGATCTTGACCGGGCTGAGGTTCGACTGATCTTGACTGGGCCACGTTTTGACTGATCTTGACTGGGCCGAGTTTCGACTGATCTTGACTGGACCGAGTTTGGAATGATGTTGTCTGGGCCGAGTTTGGACTGATCTTGACTGGGCCGAGATTGGACTGATCTTGACTGGGCGGAGTTTGGACTGATCTTGACTGGGCAGAGTTTGGACTGATGTTGACTGGGCCGAGTTTGGACTGATGTTGACTGTGCCGAGTTTGGACTGATCTTGACTGGGCCAAATTTTGACTGTTCTTGTCTGGGCCGAGTTTGGACTGATCTTGACTGGGCCGAGTTTGGACTGATGTTGTCTGGGCCGAGTTTGGACTGATCTTGACTGGGCTGTGTTTGGACTGATATTGACTGGGCGGAGTTTGGACTGATCTTGACTGGGCCGAGTTTGGACTGATGTTGACCGGGCCGAGTTTGGACTGATGTTGACTTGGCCGAGTTTGGACTGATCTTGATTGGGCCGAGTTTGGGCTGATCTTGACTGGACCAAGTTTGGAATGATCTTGACTGGGCCGAGTTTGGAATGATATTGACTGGGCGGAGTTTGGACTGATCTTGACTGGGCCGAGTTTGGACTGATGTTGACTGGGCCGAGTTTGGACTGATGTTGACTTGGCCGAGTTTGGACTGATTTTGATTGGGCCGAGTTTAGGCTGATCTTGACTGGACCGAGTTTGGAATGATCTTGACTGGGCCGAGTTTGGACTGATATTGACTGGGCGGAGTTTGGACTGATCTTGACTGGGCCGAGTTTGGGCTGATCTTGACTGGACCAAGTTTGGAATGATCTTGACTGGGCCGAGTTTGGACTGATATTGACTGGGGGAGTTTGGACTGATTTGACTGGGCTGAGTTTGGACTGATGTTGACTGGGCCGAGTTTGGACTGATCTTGATTGGGCAGAGTTTGGACTGATCTTGATTCGGCCGAGTTTGGACTGATGTTGACTGGGCCGAGTTTGGACTGATCTTGACTGGACCAAGTTTGGACTGATCTTGACTGGGCCGAGTTTGGACTGATATTGACTGGGCGGAGTTTGGACTGATCTTGATTGGGCCGAGTTTGGGCTGATCTTGACTGGACCAAGTTTGGAATGATCTTGACTGGGCCGAGTTTGGACTGATATTGACTGGGCGGAGTTTGGACTGATCTTGACTGGGCCGAGTTGGGACTGATGTTGACTTGGCCGAGTTTGGACTGATCTTGATTGGGCCGAGTTTGGGCTGATCTTGACTGGACCAAGTTTGGAATTATCTTGACTGGGCCGAGTTTGGACTGATATTGACTGGGCGGAGTTTGGACTTATCTTGACTGGGCCGAGTTTGGACTGATGTTGACTGGGCCGAGTTTGGACTGATGTTGACTTGGCGGAGTTTGAACTGATCTTGATTGGGCCGAGTTTGGAATAATCTTGTCTGGGCCGAGTTTGGACTGATCTTGACTGGGCCGAGTTTGGACTGATATTGACTGGGCGGAGTTTGGACTGATCTTGACTGGGCCGAGTTTGGACTGATGTTGACTGGGCCGAGTTTGGACTGACGTTGACTTGGCCGAGTTTGAACTGATGTTGACTGGGCCGAGTTTGGACTGATGTTGACTGGGCCGAGTTTGGACTGATCTTTACTGGGCCAAGTTTGGACAGATATTGACTGGGCCGCGTTTGGGCTGTTCTAGTCTGGGCCGAGTTTGGACTGATCTTGACTGGACCGAGTTTGGACTGATCTTTGCTGGGCTGAGTTTGGACTGATCTGGACTGGGAAGAGTTTGGAATGATCTTGTCTGGGCCGAGTTTAGACTGATCTTGACTGGCCTGAGTTTGGACTGATCTTGACTGGACCGAGTTTGGAATGATCTTGTCTAGGCCGAGTTTGGACTGATCCTGACTGGGCCGAGTTTGGACCGTTATTCACTGGGCCGAGTTTGGACTGATATTTCTGGGCTACGTTTGGACTCATATTGACTGGGCCGATTTGGGCTGATCTTGACTGGGCCGAGTTTGGACTTATCTTGACTGGACCGAGTTTGGACTGAAGTTGACTGGGCCGAATTTGGACTGATCTTGACTCGGCTGAGTTTGGATTTATGTTGGCTGGGCCGGGCTTGGACTGAAATTGACTGGGCCGTGTTTGGACTGAACATCACTGGGCTGAGTTTGGACTGATCTTGACAGGGCCGAGTTTGGACTGTTCTTGACTGGGCTGAGTTTGGACTGATCTTGACTGGGCCAAGTTTGGACTGTACTTGACTGGGCCAAGTTTGGACTGATGTTGACTGGGCTGAATTTGGACTGATCTTGTCTGGGGCGAGTTTGGACTGATCTTGAGTGGACCGAGTTTGGACTGATCTTGACTGGACCGAGTTTGGACTGATGTTGGCTGGGCCGAGTTTGGACTGACCTTGACTGGGCCGAGTTTGGACTGATCTTGACTGGGGCGAGTTTGGACTGATCTTGATGGGCCGAGTTTGTACTGATCTTGACTGGGCTGAGTTTGGAATAATCTTGACTGGTCCGAGTTTGGACTGATCTTGAATGGGCCGAATGTGAACTGATCTTGACTGGGCCGAGTTTGGGCTGATCTTGACTGGCCTGAGTTTGGACTGATCTTGACTGGGCCGAGTTTGGACTGATCTTGACTGGGCCGAGTTTAGATTGATCTTGACTGGGCCGAGTTTGGACTGATCTTGACTGGGCCGAGTTTGGACTGATCTTGACAGGGCCGAGTTTGGATTGATGTTGGATGGGCCGGGCTTGGACTGAAATTGACTGGGCCGAGTTTGGACTGAACGTCACCGGGCTGAGTTTGGACTGATGTTGACTGGGCCGAGTTTGGACTTTCCTTCACTGGGGGAGTTTGGACTGATCTTCACTGGGCTGAGTTTGGACTGATCTTGACTTTGTCGAGTTTGGACTGATCTTGACTGGGCCGAGTTTGGACTTACATTCACTGGGGGAGTTTGGACTGATTTGACTGGGCTGAGTTTGGACTGATGTTGACTGGGCCGAGTTTGGACTGATCTTGATTGGGCAGAGTTTGGACTGATCTTGATTCGGCCGAGTTTGGACTGATGTTGACTGGGCCGAGTTTGGACTGATCTTGACTGGGCCGAGTTTGTACTTTTCTTGACTGGGCCGAGTTTGGACTGATCTTGACAGTGCCGAGTTTGGACTGATGTTGACTGGGCCGAGTTTGGACTGATTTTGACTGAGCCGAGTTTGGACTGATTTTGACTGGGCCGAGTTTGGACTGATTTTGACTGGGCCGAGTTTGGACTGATCTTGACTGGACCGAGTTTGGACTGATCTTGACTGTGCCGAGTTTGGACTGATCTTCACTGAGCCGAGTTTGGACTGATCTTGACTGGGCCGAGTTTGGACTGATCTTGTCTGGGGGGAGTTTGGACTGATCTTGAGTGGACCGAGTTTGGACTGATCTTGACTGGACCAAGTTTGGACTGATCTTGACCAGGCTGAGGTTCGACTGATCTTGACTGGGCCACATTTTGACTGATCTTGACTGGGCCGAGTTTCGACTGATCTTGACTGGACCGAGTTTGGAATGATGTTGTCTGGGCCGAGTTTGGACTGATCTTGACTGGGCCGAGATTGGACTGATCTTGACTGGGCGGAGTTTGGACTGATCTTGACTGGGCAGAGTTTGGACTGATGTTGACTGGGCCGAGTTTGGACTGATGTTGACTGTGCCGAGTTTGGACTGATCTTGACCGGGCCAAATTTTGACTGTTCTTGTCTGGGCCGAGTTTGGACTGATCTTGACTGGGCCGAGTTTGGACTGATGTTGTCTGGGCCGAGTTTGGACTGATCTTGACTGGGCTGTGTTTGGACTGATATTGACTGGGTGGTGTTTGGACTGATCTTGACTGGTCCGAGTTTGGACTGATGTTGACTGGGCCGAGTTTGGACTGATGTTGTCTTGGCCGAGTTTGGACTGATCTTGATTGGGCCGAGTTTGGGCTGATCTTGATTGGACCAAGTTTGGAATGATCTTGACTGGGCCGAGTTTGGACTGATATTGACTGGGCGGAGTTTGGACTGATCTTGACTAGGCCGAGTTTGGACTGATGTTGACTGGGCCGAGTTTGGACTGATGTTGACTTGGCCGAGTTTGGACTGATTTTGATTGTGCCGAGTTTAGGCTGATCTTGACTGGACCGAGTTTGGAATGATCTTGACTGGGCCGAGTTTGGACTGATATTGACTGGGCGGAGTTTGGACTGATCTTGACTAGGCCGAGTTTGGACTGATGATGACTGGGTCGAGTTTGGACTGACGTTGACTTGGCCGAGTTTGGACTGATGTTGACTGGGCCGAGTTTGGACTGATGTTGACTGGGCCGAGTTTGGACTGATCTTGACTGGGCCGAGTTTGGACTGATCTTGACTGGGCCGAGTTTGGACTGATCTTGATTGGGCCGAGTTTGGAATGATCTTGACTGGGGCGAGTTTGGTCTGATCTTGACTGGGCCGAGTTTGGACTGATCTTGACTGGGCCGAGTTTGGACTGATCTTCACTGGGCGGAGATTGGACTGATCTTGACTGGGCCGAGTTTGGACTGATGTTGACTGGGCCGAGTTTGGACTGATGTTGACTTGGCCGAGTTTGGACTGATCTTGATTGGGCCGAGTTTGGGCTGATCTTGACTGGACCAAGTTTGGAATGATCTTGACTGGGCCGAGTTTGGACTAATATTGACTAGGCGGAGTTTGGACTGATCTTGACTGGGCCGAGTTTGGACTGATGTTGACTTGGCCGAGTTTGGACTGATCTTGATTGGGCCGAGTTTGGGCTGATCTTGACTGGACCAAGTTTGGAATTATCTTGACTGGGCCGAGTTTGGACTGATATTGACTGGGCGGAGTTTGGACTGATCTTGACTGGGCCGAGTTTGGACTGATGTTGATTGGGCCGAGTTTGGACTGATGTTGACTTGGCGGAGTTTGAACTGATCTTGATTGGGCCGAGTTTGGAATGATCTTGTCTGGGCCGAGTTTGGACTGATCTTGACTGGGCCGAGTTTGGACTGATATTGACTGGGCGGAGTTTGGACTGATCTTGACTGGGCCGAGTTTGGACTGCTGCTGACTGGGCCGAGTTTGGACTGACGTTGACTTGGCCGAGTTTGGACTGATGTTGACTGGGCCGAGTTTGGACTGATGTTGACTGGGCCGAGTTTGGACTGATCTTGACTGGGCCGAGTTTGGACTGATCTTGACTGGGCCGAGTTTGGACTGATCTTGATTGGGCCGAGTTTGGACTGATCTTGACTGGGCCGAGTTTGGACTGATCTTCACTGGGCGGAGATTGGACTGATCTTGACTGGGCCGAGTTTGGACTGACCTTCACTGGGGGAGATTGGACTGATCTTGACTGTGCCGAGTTTGGACTGATCTTGATTGGGCCGAGTTTGCGCTTATCTTGACTGGACCGAGTTTGGACTGATACTGACTGGGCCAAGTTTGGTCTGATCTTGACTGGGCCGAGTTTGGACTGGTCTCGACTGGGCTGAGTTTGGACTGTTCTTCACTGGGCCGAGTTTGGACTGATCTTTACTGGGCCAAGTTTGGACAGATATTGACTGGGCCGCGTTTGGGCGGTTCTTGTCTGGGCCGAGTTTGGACTGATCTTGACTGGACCGAGTTTGGACTGATCTTTGCTGGGCTGAGTTTGGACTGATCTGGACTGGGAAGAGTTTGGAATGATCTTGTCTGGGCCGAGTTTAGACTGGTCTTGTCTGGCCTGAGTTTGGACTGTTCTTGACTGGACCGAGTTTGGAATGATCTTGTCTAGGCCGAGTTTGGACTGATCCTGACTGGGCCGAGTTTGGACCGTTATTCACTGGGCCGAGTTTGGACTGATATTTCTGGGCTAAGTTTGGACTCATATTGACTGGGCCGATTTGGGCTGATCTTGTCTGGGCCGAGTTTGGACTTATCTTGACTGGACCGAGTTTGGACTGAAGTTGACTGGGCCGAATTTGGACTGATCTTGACTCGGCCGAGTTTGGATTTATGTTGGCTGGGCCGGGCTTGGACTGAAATTGACTGGGCCGTGTTTGGACTGAACATCACTGGGCTGAGTTTGGACTGATCATGACAGGGCCGAGTTTGGACTGTTCTTGACTGGGCTGAGTTTGGACTGATCTTGACTGGGCCAAGTTTGGACTGTACTTGACTGGGCCAAGTTTGGACTGATGTTGACTGGGCTGAATTTGGACTGATCTTGTCTGGGGCGAGTTTGGACTGATCTTGAGTGGACCGAGTTTGGACTGATCTTGACTGGACCGAGTTTGGACTGATGTTGGCTGGGCCGAGTTTGGACTGACCTTGACTGGGCCGAGTTTGGACTGATCTTGACTGGGGCGAGTTTGGACTGATCTTGATGGGCCGAGTTTGGACTGATCTTGACTGGGCTGAGTTTGGAATAATCTTGACTGGTCCGAGTTTGGACTGATCTTGAATGGGCCGAATGTGAACTGATCTTGACTGGGCCGAGTTTGGGCTGATCTTGACTGGCCTGAGTTTGGACTGATCTTGACTGGGCCGAGTTTGGACTGATCTTGACTGGGCCGAGTTTAGATTGATCTTGACTGGGCCGAGTTTGGACTGATCATGACTGGGCCGAGTTTGGATTGATGTTGGCTGGGCCGGGCTTGGACTGAAATTGACTGGGCCGAGTTTGGACTGAACGTCACCGGGCTGAGTTTGGACTGATCTTGACTGGGCCGAGTTTGGACTTTCCTTCACTGGGGGAGTTTGGACTGATCTTCACTGGGCTGAGTTTGGACTGATCTTGACTTTGCCGAGTTTGGACTGATCTTGACTGGGCCGAGTTTGGACTTACATTCACTGGGGGAGTTTGGACTGATTTGACTGGGCAGAGTTTGGACTGATGTTGACTGGGCCGAGTTTGGACTGATCTTGAATGGGCAGAGTTTGGACTGATCTTGATTCGGCCGATTTTGGACTGATGTTGAGTGGGCCGATTTTGGACTCATCTTGACTGGGCCGAGTTTGGACTTTTCTTGACTGGGCCGAGTTTGGACTGATCTTGACAGTGCCGAGTTTGGACTGATGTTGACTGGGCCGAGTTTGGACTGATTTTGACTGAGCCGAGTTTGGACTGATTTTGACTGGGCCGAGTTTGGACTGATTTTGACTGGGCCGAGTTTGGACTGATCTTGACTGGACCGAGTTTGGACTGATCTTGTCTGTGCCGAGTTTGGACTGATCTTCACTGAGCCGAGTTTGGGCTGATCTTGTCTGAGCCGAGTTTGGACTGATCTTGTCTGGGGGGAGTTTGGACTGATCTTGAGTGGACCGAGTTTGGACTGATCTTGACTGGACCGAGTTTGGACTGATCTTGACCGGGCTGAGGTTCGACTGATCTTGACTGGGCCCCGTTTTGACTGATCTTGACTGGGCCGAGTTTCGACTGATCTTGACTGGACCGAGTTTGGAATGATGTTGTCTGGGCCGAGTTTGGACTGATCTTGACTGGGCCGAGATTGGACTGATCTTGACTGGGCGGAGTTTGGACTGATCTTGACTGGGCAGAGTTTGGACTGATGTTGACTGTGCCGAGTTGGGACTGATCATAATTGGGCCGAGTTTGGACAGATCTTTACTGGGCCGAGTTTTACTAATCTTGACTGGGCCCAGTTTGGACTGATCTGGATTTGGCCGAGTTTGGGCTGATCTTGACTGGGTCGAGTTTGGACTAATCTAGACTGGCCTGAGTTTGGACTGATCTTGACTGGGCTGAGTTTGGTCTGATCTTGACTGGGCCGAGTTTGGACTGGTCTTGACTGGGCCGGGTTTGGACTGATCGTGACTGGGGCGAGTTTGGACTGATCTTGACTGGACCGAGTTTGGACTGATCTTGACTGTGCCGAGTTTGGACTGATCTTCACTGAGCCGAGTTTGGACTGATCTTGACTGGGCCGAGTTTGGACTGATCTTGTCTGGGGGGAGTTTGGACTGATCTTGAGTGGACCGAGTTTGGACTGATCTTGACTGGACCGAGTTTGGACTGATCTTGACCGGGCTGAGGTTCGACTGATCTTGACTGGACCACGTTTTGACTGATCTTGACTGGGCCGAGTTTCGACTGATCTTGACTGGACCGAGTTTGGAATGATGTTGTCTGGGCCGAGTTTGGACTGATCTTGACTGGGCCGAGATTGGACTGATCTTGACTGGGCGGAGTTTGGACTGATCTTGACTGGGCAGAGTTTGGACTGATGTTGACTGGGCCGAGTTTGGACTGATGTTGACTGTGCCGAGTTTGGACTGATCTTGATTGGGCCGAGTTTGGGCTGATCTTGACTGGACCAAGTTTGGAATGATCTTGACTGGGCCGAGTTTGGACTGATATTGACTGGGCGGAGTTTGGACTGATCTTGACTGGGCCGAGTTGGGACTGATCTTGACTGGACCGAGTTTGGACTGATCTTGACTGTGCCGAGTTTGGACTGATCTTCACTGAGCCGAGTTTGGACTGATCTTGACTGGGCCGAGTTTGGACTGATCTTGTCTGGGGGGAGTTTGGACTGATCTTGAGTGGACCGAGTTTGGACTGATCTTGACTGGACCGAGTTTGGACTGATCTTGACCGGGCTGAGGTTCGACTGATCTTGACTGGGCCGAGATTGGACTGATCTTGACTGGGCGGAGTTTGGACTGATCTTGACTGGGCCGAGTTTCGACTGATCTTGACTGGACCGAGTTTGGAATGATGTTGTCTGGGCCGAGTTTGGACTGATCTTGACTGGGCCGAGATTGGACTGATCTTGACTGGGCGGAGTTTGAACTGATCTTGACTGGGCAGAGTTTGGACTGATGTTGACTGGGCCGAGTTTGGACTGATGTTGACTGTGCCGAGTTTGGACTGATCTTGTCTGGGCCAAATTTTGACTGTTCTTGTCTGGGCCGAGTTTGGACTGATCTTGACTGGGCCGAGTTTGGACTGATGTTGTCTGGGCCGAGTTTGGACTGATCTTGACTGGGCTGTGTTTGGACTGATATTGACTGGGCGGAGTTTGGACTGATCTTGTCTGGGCCGAGTTTGGACTGATGTTGACTGGGCCGAGTTTAGACTGGTCTTGTCTGGCCTGAGTTTGGACTGTTCTTGACTGGACCGAGTTTGGAATGATCTTGTCTAGGCCGAGTTTGGACTGATCCTGACTGGGCCGAGTTTGGACCGTTATTCACTGGGCCGAGTTTGGACTGATATTTCTGGGCTAAGTTTGGACTCATATTGACTGGGCCGATTTGGGCTGATCTTGTCTGGGCCGAGTTTGGACTTATCTTGACTGGACCGAGTTTGGACTGAAGTTGACTGGGCCGAATTTGGACTGATCTTGACTCGGCCGAGTTTGGATTTATGTTGGCTGGGCCGGGCTTGGACTGAAATTGACTGGGCCGTGTTTGGACTGATCATCACTGGGCTGAGTTTGGACTGATCATGACAGGGCCGAGTTTGGACTGTTCTTGACTGGGCTGAGTTTGGACTGATCTTGACTGGGCCAAGGTTGGACTGTACTTGACTGGGCCAAGTTTGGACTGATGTTGACTGGGCTGAATTTGGACTGATCTTGTCTGGGGCGAGTTTGGACTGATCTTGAGTGGACCGAGTTTGGACTGATCTTGACTGGACCGAGTTTGGACTGATGTTGGCTGGGCCGAGTTTGGACTGATCTTGACTGGGCCGAGTTTGGACTGATCTTGACTGGGGCGAGTTTGGACTGACCTTGATGGGCCGAGTTTGGACTGATCTTGACTGGGCTGAGTTTGGAATAATCTTGACTGGTCCGAGTTTGGACTGATCTTGAATGGGCCGAATGTGAACTGATCTTGACTGGGCCGAGTTTGGGCTGATCTTGACTGGCCTGAGTTTGGACTGATCTTGACTGGGCCGAGTTTGGACTGATCTTGACTGGGCCGAGTTTAGATTGAGCTTGACTGGGCCGAGTTTGGACTGATCATGACTGGGCCGAGTTTGGACTGATCTTGACAGGGCCGAGTTTGGATTGATGTTGGCTGGGCCGGGCTTGGACTGAAATTGACTGGGCCGAGTTTGGACTGAACGTCACCGGGCTGAGTTTGGACTGATCTTGACTGGGCCGAGTTTGGACTTTCCTTCACTGGGGGAGTTTGGACTGATCTTCACTGGGCTGAGTTTGGACTGATCTTGACTTTGCCGAGTTTGGACTGATCTTGACTGGGCCGAGTTTGGACTTACATTCACTGGGGGAGTTTGGACTGATTTGACTGGGCAGAGTTTGGACTGATGTTGACTGGGCCGAGTTTGGACTGATCTTGAATGGGCAGAGTTTGGACTGATCTTGATTCGGCCGATTTTGGACTGATGTTGACTGGGCCGAGTTTGGACTGATCTTGACTGGGCCGAGTTTGGACTTTTCTTGACTGGGCCGAGTTTGGACTGATCTTGACAGTGCCAAGTTTGGACTGATGTTGACTGGGCCGAGTTTGGACTGATTTTGACTGAGCCGAGTTTGGACTGATTTTGACTGGGCCGAGTTTGGACTGATTTTGACTGGGCCGAGTTTGGACTGATCTTGACTGGACCGAGTTTGGACTGATCTTGTCTGTGCCGAGTTTGGACTGATCTTCACTGAGCCGAGTTTGGGCTGATCTTGTCTGGGCCGAGTTTGGACTGATCTTGTCTGGGGGGAGTTTGGACTGATCTTGAGTGGACCGAGTTTGGACTGATCTTGACTGGACCGAGTTTGGACTGATCTTGACCGGGCTGAGGTTCGACTGATCTTGACTGGGCCACGTTTTGACTGATCTTGACTGGGCCGAGTTTCGACTGATCTTGACTGGACCGAGTTTGGAATGATGTTGTCTGGGCCGAGTTTGGACTGATCTTGACTGGGCCGAGATTGGACTGATCTTGACTGGGCGGAGTTTGGACTGATCTTGACTGGGCAGAGTTTGGACTGATGTTGACTGTGCCGAGTTGGGACTGATCATAATTGGGCCGAGTTTGGACAGATCTTTACTGGGCCGAGTTTTACTAATCTTGACTGGGCCCAGTTTGGACTGATCTGGATTTGGCCGAGTTTGGGCTGATCTTGACTGGGTCGAGTTTGGACTAATCTAGACTGGCCTGAGTTTGGACTGATCTTGACTGGGCTGAGTTTGGTCTGATCTTGACTGGGCCGAGTTTGGACTGGTCTTGACTGGGCCGGGTTTGGACTGATCGTGACTGGGGCGAGTTTGGACTGATCTTGACTGGACCGAGTTTGGACTGATCTTGACTGTGCCGAGTTTGGACTGATCTTCACTGAGCCGAGTTTGGACTGATCTTGACTGGGCCGAGTTTGGACTGATCTTGTCTGGGGGGAGTTTGGACTGATCTTGAGTGGACCGAGTTTGGACTGATCTTGACTGGACCGAGTTTGGACTGATCTTGACCGGGCTGAGGTTCGACTGATCTTGACTGGGCCACGTTTTGACTGATCTTGACTGGGCCGAGTTTCGACTGATCTTGACTGGACCGAGTTTGGAATGATGTTGTCTGGGCCGAGTTTGGACTGATCTTGACTGGGCCGAGATTGGACTGATCTTGACTGGGCGGAGTTTGGACTGATCTTGACTGGGCAGAGTTTGGACTGATGTTGACTGGGCCGAGTTTGGACTGATGTTGACTGTGCCGAGTTTGGACTGATCTTGATTGGGCCGAGTTTGGGCTGATCTTGACTGGACCAAGTTTGGAATGATCTTGACTGGGCCGAGTTTGGACTGATATTGACTGGGCGGAGTTTGGACTGATCTTGACTGGGCCGAGTTGGGACTGATCTTGACTGGACCGAGTTTGGACTGATCTTGACTGTGCCGAGTTTGGACTGATCTTCACTGAGCCGAGTTTGGACTGATCTTGACTGGGCCGAGTTTGGACTGATCTTGTCTGGGGGGAGTTTGGACTGATCTTGAGTGGACCGAGTTTGGACTGATCTTGACTGGACCGAGTTTGGACTGATCTTGACCGGGCTGAGGTTCGACTGATCTTGACTGGGCCGAGATTGGACTGATCTTGACTGGGCGGAGTTTGGACTGATCTTGACTGGGCCGAGTTTCGACTGATCTTGACTGGACCGAGTTTGGAATGATGTTGTCTGGGCCGAGTTTGGACTGATCTTGACTGGGCCGAGATTGGACTGATCTTGACTGGGCGGAGTTTGGACTGATCTTCACTGGGCAGAGTTTGCACTAATGTTGACTGGGCCGAGTTTGGACTGATGTTGACTGTGCCGAGTTTGGACTGATCTTGTCTGGGCCAAATTTTGACTGTTCTTGTCTGGGCCGAGTTTGGACTGATCTTGACTGGGCCGAGTTTGGACTGATGTTGTCTGGGCCGAGTTTGGACTGATCTTGACTGGGCTGTGTTTGGATTGTTATTGACTGGGCGGAGTTTGGACTGATCTTGACTGGGCCGAGTTTGGACTGATGTTGACTGGGCCAACTTTAGACTGGTCTTGTCTGGCCTGAGTTTGGACTGTTCTTGACTGGACCGAGTTTGGAATGATCTTGTCTAGGCCGAGTTTGGACTGATCCTGACTGGGCCGAGTTTGGACCGTTATTCACTGGGCCGAGTTTGGACTGATATTTCTGGGCTAAGTTTGGACTCATATTGACTGGGCCGATTTGGGCTGATCTTGTCTGGGCCGAGTTTGGACTTATCTTGACTGGACCGAGTTTGGACTGAAGTTGACTGGGCCGAATTTGGACTGATCTTGACTCGGCCGAGTTTGGATTTATGTTGGCTGGGCCGGGCTTGGACTGAAATTGACTGGGCCGTGTTTGGACTGAACATCACTGGGCTGAGTTTGGACTGATCATGACAGGGCCGAGTTTGGACTGTTCTTGACTGGGCTGAGTTTGGACTGATCTTGACTGGGCCAAGTTTGGACTGTACTTGACTGGGCCAAGTTTGGACTGATGTTGACTGGGCTGAATTTGGACTGATCTTGTCTGGGGCGAGTTTGGACTGATCTTGAGTGGACCGAGTTTGGACTGATCTTGACTGGACCGAGTTTGGACTGATGTTGGCTGGGCCGAGTTTGGACTGACCTTGACTGGGCCGAGTTTGGACTGATCTTGACTGGGGCGAGTTTGGACTGATCTTGATGGGCCGAGTTTGGACTGATCTTGACTGGGCTGAGTTTGGAATAATCTTGACTGGTCCGAGTTTGGACTGATCTTGAATGGGCCGAATGTGAACTGATCTTGACTGGGCCGAGTTTGGGCTGATCTTGACTGGCCTGAGTTTGGACTGATCTTGACTGGGCCGAGTTTGGACTGATCTTGACTGGGCCGAGTTTAGATTGATCTTGACTGGGCCGAGTTTGGACTGATCATGACTGGGCCGAGTTTGGACTGATCTTGACAGGGCCGAGTTTGGATTGATGTTGGCTGGGCCGGGCTTGGACTGAAATTGACTGGGCCGAGTTTGGACTGAACGTCACCGGGCTGAGTTTGGACTGATCTTGACTGGGCCGAGTTTGGACTTTCCTTCACTGGGGGAGTTTGGACTGATCTTCACTGGGCTGAGTTTGGACTGATCTTGACTTTGCCAAGTTTGGACTGATCTTGACTGGGCCGAGTTTGGACTTACATTCACTGGGGGAGTTTGGACTGATTTGACTGGGCAGAGTTTGGACTGATGTTGACTGGGCCGAGTTTGGACTGATCTTGAATGGGCAGAGTTTGGACTGATCTTGATTCGACCGATTTTGGACTGATGTTGACTGGGCCGAGTTTGGACTGATCTTGACTGGGCCGCGTTTGGACTTTTCTTGACTGGGCCGAGTTTGGACTGATCTTGACAGTGCCGAGTTTGGACTGATGTTGACTGGGCCGAGTTTGGACTGATTTTGACTGAGCCGAGTTTGGACTGATTTTGACTGGGCCGAGTTTGGACTGATTTTGACTGGGCCGAGTTTGGACTGATCTTGACTGGACCGAGTTTGGACTGATCTTGTCTGTGCCGAGTTTGGACTGATCTTCACTGAGCCGAGTTTGGGCTGATCTTGTCTGGGCCGAGTTTGGACTGATCTTGTCTGGGGGGAGTTTGGACTGATCTTGAGTGGACCGAGTTTGGACTGATCTTGACTGGACCGAGTTTGGACTGATCTTGACCGGGCTGAGGTTCGACTGATCTTGACTGGGCCACGTTTTGACTGATCTTGACTGGGCCGAGTTTCGACTGATCTTGACTGGACCGAGTTTGGAATGATGTTGTCTGGGCCGAGTTTGGACTGATCTTGACTGGGCCGAGATTGGACTGATCTTGACTGGGCGGAGTTTGGACTGATCTTGACTGGGCAGAGTTTGGACTGATGTTGACTGTGCCGAGTTGGGACTGATCATAATTGGGCCGAGTTTGGACAGATCTTTACTGGGCCGAGTTTTACTAATCTTGACTGGGCCCAGTTTGGACTGATCTGGATTTGGCCGAGTTTGGGCTGATCTTGACTGGGTCGAGTTTGGACTAATCTAGACTGGCCTGAGTTTGGACTGATCTTGACTGGGCTGAGTTTGGTCTGATCTTGACTGGGCCGAGTTTGGACTGGTCTTGACTGGGCCGGGTTTGGACTGATCGTGACTGGGGCGAGTTTGGACTGATCTTGACTGGACCGAGTTTGGACTGATCTTGACTGTGCCGAGTTTGGACTGATCTTCACTGAGCCGAGTTTGGACTGATCTTGACTGGGCCGAGTTTGGACTGATCTTGTCTGGGAGGAGTTTGGACTGATCTTGAGTGGACCGAGTTTGGACTGATCTTGACTGGACCGAGTTTGGACTGATCTTGACCAGGCTGAGGTTCGACTGATCTTGACTGGGCCACGTTTTGACTGATCTTGACTGGGCCGAGTTTCGACTGATCTTGACTGGACCGAGTTTGGAATGATGTTGTCTGGGCCGAGTTTGGACTGATCTTGACTGGGCCGAGATTGGACTGATCTTGACTGGGCGGAGTTTGGACTGATCTTGACTGGGCAGAGTTTGGACTGATGTTGACTGGGCCGAGTTTGGACTGATGTTGACTGTGCCGAGTTTGGACTGATCTTGATAGGGCCGAGTTTGGGCTGATCTTGACTGGACCAAGTTTGGAATGATCTTGACTGGGCCGAGTTTGGACTGATATTGACTGGGCGGAGTTTGGACTGATCTTGACTGGGCCGAGTTGGTACTGATCTTGACTGGACCGAGTTTGGACTGATCTTGACTGTGCCGAGTTTGGACTGATCTTCACTGAGCCGAGTTTGGACTGATCTTGACTGGGCCGAGTTTGGACTGATCTTGTCTGGGGGGAGTTTGGACTGATCTTGAGTGGACCGAGTTTGGACTGATCTTGACTGGACCGAGTTTGGACTGATCTTGACCGGGCTGAGGTTCGACTGATCTTGACTGGGCCGAGATTGGACTGATCTTGACTGGGCGGAGTTTGGACTGATCTTGACTGGGCCGAGTTTCGACTGATCTTGACTGGACCGAGTTTGGAATGATGTTGTCTGGGCCGAGTTTGGACTGATCTTGACTGGGCCGAGATTGGACTGATCTTGACTGGGCGGAGTTTGGACTGATCTTGACTGGGCAGAGTTTGGACTGATGTTGACTGGGCCGAGTTTGGACTGATGTTGACTGTGCCGAGTTTGGACTGATCTTGTCTGGGCCAAATTTTGACTGTTCTTGTCTGGGCCGAGTTTGGACTGATCTTGACTGGGCCGAGTTTGGACTGATGTTGTCTGGGCCGAGTTTGGACTGATCTTGACTGGGCTGTGTTTGGACTGATATTGACTGGGCAGAGTTTGGACTGATCTTGACTGGGCCGAGTTTGGACTGATGTTGACTGGGCCGAGTTTGGACTGATGTTGACTTGGCCGAGTTTGGACTGATCTTGATTGGGCCGAGTTTGGGCTGATCTTGACTGGACCAAGTTTGGAATGATCTTGACTGGGCCGCGTTTGGACTGATATTGACTTGGCGGAGTTTGGACTGATCTTGACTGGGCCGAGTTTGGACTGATGTTGACTGGGCCGAGTTTGGACTGATGTTGACTTGGCCGAGTTTGGACTGATTTTGATTGGGCCGAGTTTAGGCTGATCTTGACTGGACCAAGTTTGGAATGATCTTGACTGGGCCGAGTTTGGACTGATATTGACTGGGCGGAGTTTGGACTGATCTTGACTGGGCCGAGTTTGGACTGATGTTGACTGGGCCGAGTTTGGACTGACGTTGACTTGGCCGAGTTTGGACTGATGTTGACTGGCCCAGTTTGGACTGATGTTGACTGGGCCGAGTTTGGACTGATCTTGACTGGGCCGAGTTTTGACTGATCTTGACTGGGCCGAGTTTGGACTGATCTTGATTGGGCCGAGTTTGGAATGATCTTGACTGGGGCGAGTTTGGACTGATCTTGACTGGGCCGAGTTTGGACTGATCTTGACTGGGCCGAGTTTGGACTGATCTTCACTGGGCGGAGATTGGACTGATCTTGACTGGGCCGAGTTTGGACTGATGTTGACTGGGCCGAGTTTGGACTAATGTTGACTTGGCCGAGTTTGGACTGATCTTGTTTGGGCCGAGTTTGGGCTGATCTTGACTGGACCAAGTTTGGAATGATCTTGACTGGGCCGAGGTTGGAATGATATTGACTGGGCGGAGTTTGGACTGATCTTGACTGGGCCGAGTTGGGACTGATGTTGACTTGGCCGAGTTTGGACTGATCTTGATTGGGCCGAGTTTGGGCTGATCTTGACTGGACCAAGTTTGGAATTATCTTGACTGGGCCGAGTTTGGACTGATATTGACTGGGCGGAGTTTGGACTGATCTTGACTGGGCCGAGTTTGGACTGATGTTGACTGGGCCGAGTTTGGAATGATGTTGACTTGGCGGAGTTTGAACTGATCTTGATTGGGCCGAGTTTGGAATGATCTTGTCTGGGCCGAGTTTGGACTGATCTTGACTGGGCCGAGTTTGGACTGATATTGACTGGGCAGAGTTTGGACTGATCTTGACTGGGCCGAGTTTGGACTGATGTTGACTGGGCCGAGTTTGGACTGACGTTGACTTGGCCGAGTTTGGACTGATATTCAATGAGCCGAGTTTGGACTGATCTTGACTGGGCCGAGTTTGGACTGATCTTGACTGGGCCGAGTTTGGACTGATCTTGACTGGGCCGTGTTTGGATTGATCTTGACTGGGCCGAGTTTGGAAAGATCTTCACTGGACAATATTTGGACTGATCTTGACTGGGCCGAGTTTGGACTGATCTTGACTGGGCCGACTTTGGACTGATCTTGACTAGGCGGAGTTTGGACTGATCTTGACTGGACAGAGTTTGGACTGATCTTGACTGGGCTGAGTTTGAACTGATCTTGACTGTGAAGAGTTTGGAGTGATCTTGACTGGGCCGAGTTTGGACTGATCTTGACTGGGCCGAGTTTGGACTGATCTAGACTGGACAGTGTTTGGGCTGTTCTTGACTGGGCTGAGTTTGGACTTATCTTTACTGGGCCAAGTTTGGACTGATCTTGGCTGGGCCAAGTTTGGACTGATCTTGACTGGGCCGCGTTTGCACTGATCTTGACTGGGCCGATTATGGACTGATCTTGACTGGGCCGAGTTTGGACTGATCTTGACTGGGCTGAGTTTAGACTGATCTTGTCTGGGAAGAGTTTGGACTGATCTTGACTGGGCCGAGTTTGGACTGATCTTGACTGCGCCGAGTTTGAACTGATCTTGACTGGGCCGAGTTTGGACTGATCTTGACTGGGCCGAGTTTGGACTGATCTTGACTGGGCCGATTTTGGACTGATCTTGACTGCGCCGAGTTTGAACTGATCTTGACTGGGCCGAGTTTGGACTGATCTTGACTGGGCTGAGTTTGCACTGATCTTGACTGGGCCGAGTTTGGACTGATTTTGGCTGGCCCGAGTCTGTACTGGTCTTGTGTGTTCAGAGTTTCGACTGATCTTGACTGGGCCGAGTTTGAATTGATTTTCACTTGGCCGAGATTGGACTGATCTTGACTGGACACAGTTTCGACTGATCTTGACTGGGCCGATCTCGGGCTGACCCTGATTGGGCTCAATTTGGACTGATATTGCCTGGGCCGAGTTTGAAATTATTTTGTCTCGGCCGAGTTTGGACTGATCTTGTCTGGATTCAGTTTGGACTGGTCTTGACTGGATTCAGTTTGGACTGATCTTGTCTGGGCCGAGTTTGGACTGATCTTGACTGGGCCGAGTTTGGACTGGCCTTATCTGGACAGAGTTTGGACTGATCTTGACTGGACAGAGTTTGGACTGGTCTTGACTGGGCCGAGTTTGGATTGATATTGACTCGGCCGAGTTTGAACTGATTTTCACTGGGCCGAGTTTTGACTGCTCTTGACTGGATTCAGTTTGGACTGAAATTGACTGGGCCGAGTTTGGACTGATCTTGACTGGACAGAGTTTGGTCTGATCTTGTCTGGGCCGAGTTTGGACTGATCTTGACTGGGCCGAGATTGCACTGACCTTGACTGGGCCGAGTTTGGATTGATCTTTACTGGGCCGAGTTTGGACTGATCTTGACTGGGCCGAGTTTGGACTGATCTTGACTGGGAAGAGTTTGGTCTGATCTTTACTGGGCCGAGTTTGGACTGATCTTTACTTGGCCGAGTTTGGACTGATCTTGACTGGGCCGAGTTTGGACTGATCTTATCTGGACAGAGTTTGCACTGATCTTGACTGGACAGAGTTTGGACTGGTCTTGACTGGGCTGAGTTTGGACTGATCTTGACTGGGCCGAGTTTGGACTGATTTGACTGGGCCGAGTTTCGACTTATCTTGATTGGGCCAAGTTTGGACTGATCTTCACTGGGCCGAGTTTGGACTGATCTTAACTGGGCTGAGTTTGGACTGATCTTGACTGGGACGAGTTTGGACTGATATTCAATGAGCCGAGTTTGGACTGATCTTGACTGGGCCGAGTTTGGTCTGATCTTGACTGGGCCGAGTTTGGACTGATCTTGACTGGGCCGAGTTTGGATTGATCTTGACTGGGCCGAGTTTGGTCTGATCTTCACTGGGCAATATTTGGACTGATCTTGACTGGGCCGAGTTTGGACTGATCTTGACTGGGCCGAATTTGGACTGATCTTGACTAGGCGGAGTTTGGACTGATCTTGACTGGACAGAGTTTGGACTGATCTTGACTGGGCTGAGTTTGAACTGATCTTGACTGTGAAGAGTTTGGAGTGATCTTGACTGGGCCGAGTTTGGACTGATCTTGACTGGGCCGAGTTTGGACTGATCTAGACTGGACAGTGTTTGGGCTGTTCTTGACTGGGCTGAGTTTGGACTAATCTTTACTGGGCCAAGTTTGGACTGATCTTGGCTGGGCCAAGTTTGGACTGATCTTGACTGGGCCGAGTTTGGACTGATCTTGACTGGGCTGAGTTCAGACTGATCATGTCTGGGAAGAGTTTGGACTGATCTTGACTGGGCCGAGTTTGGACTGATCTTGACTGCGCCGAGTTTGAACTGATCTTGACTGGGAAGAGTTTGGACTGATCTTGACTGGGCCGAGTTTGGACTGATCTTGACTGGGAAGAGTTTGGACTGATCTTGACTGGGCCGAGTTTGGACTGATCTTTACTGGGCCGAGTTTGGACTGATCTTTACTTGGCCGAGTTTGGACTGATCTTGACTGGGCCGAGTTTGGACTGATCTTATCTGGACAGAGTTTGGACTGATCTTGACTGGACAGAGTTTGGACTGGTCTTGACTGGGCTGAGTTTGGACTGATCTTGACTGGGCCGAGTTTGGACTGATCTTGACTGGGCTGAGTTTGGACTGATCTTGACTGGGCCGAGTTTGGACTGATCTTGACTGGGAAGTGTTTGGACTGATCTTGACTGGGCCGAGTTTGGACTGATCTTGACTGGGCCGAGTTTGGACTGATCTTGACTGGGCCGAGTTTGGACTGATCTTGACTGATCCGAGTTTGGACTGACCTTGACAGGGCCGAGTTTGGACTGATCTTGACTGGACCGAGTGTGAACTGATCTTGACAGGGCCGAGTTTGGACTCATCTTTTAACTGGGCCGAGTTTGGACTGGTCTTGACTGGATTCAGTTTGGACAGGTCTTGACTGGATTCAGTTTGGACTGATCTTGACTGGGCCGAGTTTGGACTGATCTTGACTGGACAGAGTTTGGACTGATATTGGCTGGGCTGAGTTTGGACTGATCTTGTCTGGCCCGAGTTTGGACTGATCTTGACTGGGCCGAGTTTGCACTGATTTGAATGGACCGAGTTTGGACTGATCTTGACTGGGCCGAGTTTGCACTGATCTTGACTTGTCCGAGTTTCGACTGATCTTCACTGGGCCGAGTTTGCACTGATCTTGACTGGGCCGAGTTTGGACTGATCTTGACTAGGCCAAGTTTGGACTGATCTTGTCTGGCCCGAGTTTGGACTGATCTTGACTGGGGCCGAGTTTGAACTGATCTTTACTGGGCTGAGTTTTGACTGATCTTGTCTGGCCCGAGTTTGGACTGATCTTGACTGGGCCGAGTTTGCACTGATCTTGACTGGGCCGAGTTTGGACTGATCCTGAGTGGGCCGAGTTTGCACTGATCTTGACTGGGCGGAGTTTGGACTGATCTTGACTGGGCCGAGTTTGAACTGATCTTGACTGGGCCGAGTTTGGACTGATCTTGACTGGGCTGAGTTTGCACTGACCTTGACTGGGCCGAGTTTGGACTGATCTTGACTAGGCCAAGTTTGGACTGATCTTGTCTGGCCCGAGTTTGGACTGATCTTGACTGGGCCGAGTTTGGACCGATGTTGGCTGGGCCGAGTTTGAACTGATTTTCACTGGGCCGTGCTTGGACTGACCTTGACTGGATTCAGTTTGGACTGATCTTGACTGGATTCAGTTTGGACTGATCTTGACTGGGCCGAGTTTGGACTGATCTTGACTGGGCCGAATTTGGACTGATCTTGACTGGGCCGAGTTTGGACTGATCTTATCTGGACAGAGTTTGGACTGATCTTGACTGGGCTGAGTTTGGACTGATCTTGACTGGACAGAGTTTGGACTGGTCTTGACTGGGCCGAGTTTGGACTGATCTTGACTGGGCCGAGTTTGGATTGATCTTGACTGGGCCGAGTTTGGTCTGATCTTCACTGGACAATATTTGGACTGATCTTGACTGGGCCGAGTTTGGACTGATCTTGACTGGGCCGAATTTGGACTGATCTTGACTAGGCGGAGTTTGGACTGATCTTGACTGGACAGAGTTTGGACTGATCTTGACTGGGCTGAGTTTGAACTGATCTTGACTGTGAAGAGTTTGGAGTGATCTTGACTGGGCCGAGTTTGGACTGATCTTGACTGGGCCGAGTTTGGACTGATCTAGACTGGACAGTGTTTGGGCTGTTCTTGACTGGGCTGAGTTTAGACTGATCATGTCTGGGAAGAGTTTGGACTGATCTTGACTGGGCCGAGTTTGGACTGATCTTGACTGCGCCGAGTTTGAACTGATCTTGACTGGGAAGAGTTTGGACTGATCTTGACTGGGCCGAGTTTGGACTGATCTTGACTGGGAAGAGTTTGGACTGATCTTGACTGGGCCGAGTTTGGACTGATCTTTACTGGGCCGAGTTTGGACTGATCTTTACTTGGCCGAGTTTGGACTGATCTTGACTGGGCCGAGTTTGGACTGATCTTATCTGGACAGAGTTTGGACTGATCTTGACTGGACAGAGTTTGGACTGGTCTTGACTGGGCTGAGTTTGGACTGATCTTGACTGGGCCGAGTTTGGACTGATCTTGACTGGGCTGAGTTTGGACTGATCTTGACTGGGCCGAGTTTGGACTGATCTTGACTGGGAAGTGTTTGGACTGATCTTGACTGGGCCGAGTTTGGACTGATCTTGACTGGGCCGAGTTTGGACTGATCTTGACTGGGCCGAGTTTGGACTGATCTTGACTGATCCGAGTTTGGACTGACCTTGACAGGGCCGAGTTTGGACTGATCTTGACTGGACCGAGTGTGAACTGATCTTGACAGGGCCGAGTTTGGACTCATCTTTTAACTGGGCCGAGTTTGGACTGGTCTTGACTGGATTCAGTTTGGACAGGTCTTGACTGGATTCAGTTTGGACTGATCTTGACTGGGCCGAGTTTGGACTGATCTTGACTGGACAGAGTTTGGACTGATATTGGCTGGGCTGAGTTTGGACTGATCTTGTCTGGCCCGAGTTTGGACTGATCTTGACTGGGCCGAGTTTGCACTGATTTGAATGGACCGAGTTTGGACTGATCTTGACTGGGCCGAGTTTGCACTGATCTTGACTTGTCCGAGTTTCGACTGATCTTCACTGGGCCGAGTTTGCACTGATCTTGACTGGGCCGAGTTTGGACTGATCTTGACTAGGCCAAGTTTGGACTGATCTTGTCTGGCCCGAGTTTGGACTGATCTTGACTGGGGCCGAGTTTGAACTGATCTTTACTGGGCTGAGTTTTGACTGATCTTGTCTGGCCCGAGTTTGGACTGATCTTGACTGGGCCGAGTTTGCACTGATCTTGACTGGGCCGAGTTTGGACTGATCCTGAGTGGGCCGAGTTTGCACTGATCTTGACTGGGCGCAGTTTGGACTGATCTTGACTGGGCCGAGTTTGAACTGATCTTGACTGGGCCGAGTTTGGACTGATCTTGACTGGGCTGAGTTTGCACTGACCTTGACTGGGCCGAGTTTGGACTGATCTTGACTAGGCCAAGTTTGGACTGATCTTGTCTGGCCCGAGTTTGGACTGATCTTGACTGGGCCGAGTTTGGACCGATGTTGGCTGGGCCGAGTTTGAACTGATTTTCACTGGGCCGTGCTTGGACTGACCTTGACTGGATTCAGTTTGGACTGATCTTGACTGGATTCAGTTTGGACTGATCTTGACTGGGCCGAGTTTGGACTGATCTTGACTGGGCCGAATTTGGACTGATCTTGACTGGGCCGAGTTTGGACTGATCTTATCTGGACAGAGTTTGGACTGATCTTGACTGGGCTGAGTTTGGACTGATCTTGACTGGACAGAGTTTGGACTGGTCTTGACTGGGCCGAGTTTGGACTGATCTTGACTGGGCCGAGTTTGGATTGATCTTGACTGGGCCGAGTTTGGAATGATCTTGACTGGACAATATTTGGACTGATCTTGACTGGGCCGAGTTTGGACTGATCTTGACTGGGCCGACTTTGGACTGATCTTGACTGGGCCGAGTTTGGACTGACCTTAACTTTGCCGAGTTTGGACTGATCTTGACTGGGCCGATTTTGAACTGATCTTGAGTGCGCCGAGTTTGAACTGATCTTGACTGGGCCGATTTTGGACTGATCTTGACTGGGCCGAGTTTGAACTGATTATGACTGTGAAGTGTTTGGAGTGATCTTGACTGGGCCGAGTTTGGACTGATCTTGACTGGGCCGAGTTTGGACTGATCGTGACCGTGAAGTGTTTGGACTGATCTTGACAGGGCCGAGTTTGGACTGATCTTGACTTGGCCGATTATGGACTGATCTTGACTGGGCCGAGTTTGGAATGATCTTGACTGTGCTGAGTTTAGACTGATCTTGTCTGGGAAGAGTTTGGACTGATCTTGACTGGGCCGAGTTTGGACTGATCTTGACTGCGCCGAGTTTGAACTGATCTTGACTGTGCCGAGTTTGGACTGATCTTGACTGGGCCGAGTTTGGACTGATCTTGACTGGGCCGATTTTGGACTGATCTTGAGTGCGCCGAGTTTGAACTGATCTTGACTGGGCCGATTTTGGACTGATCTTGACTGGGCCGAGTTTGCACTGATCTTGACTGAGCCGAATTTGGACTGATTTTGGCTTGGCCATGTTTGGTCTGATCTTGACTGCGCCAAGTTTGGATTGACCTTGTCTGGCCCGAGTCTGGACTGGTCTTGTGTGTTAAGAGTTTCGACTGATCTTGACTGGGCCGAGTTTGAACTGATTTTCACTTGGCCGAGATTGCACTAATCTTGACTGGACACAGTTTCGACTGATCTTGAATGGGCCGAGCTCGTGCTGACCTTATCTGGATTCAGTTTGGACTGGTCTTGACTGGATTCAGTTTGGACTGGATTGACTGGATTCAGTTTGGACTGGTCTTGACTGGGCCGAGTTTGAACTGATTTTCACTGGGCCGAGTTTTGACTGCTCTTGACTGGATTCAGTTTGTACTGATCTTGACTGGGCCGAGTTTGGACTGATCTTGACTGGACAGAGTTTGGTCTGATCTTGTCTGGGCCGAGTTTGGACTGATCTTGACTGGGCCGAGTTTGCACTGACCTTGACTGGGCCGAGTTGGGACTGATCTTTACTGGGCCGAGTTTGGACTGATCTTTACTGGGACGAGTTTGGACTGATCTTGACTCGGCCGAGTTTGTACTGATCTTGACTGGGAAGAGTTGGACTGATCTTTACTGGGCCGAGTTTGGACTGATCTTGACTGGGCCGAGTGGGGACTGATCTTGACTGGGCCGAGTTTGGACTGGACTTGACTGGATTCAGTTTGGACTGGTCTTGACTGGGCCGAGTTTGGACTGATCTTGACTGGGCCAAGTTTGGACTGGCCTTATCTGGACAGAGTTTGGACTGATCTTGACTGGATAGAGGTTGGACTGGTCTTGACTGGGCCAAGTTTGGATTGATATTGACTCGGCCGTGTTTGAACTGATTTTCACTAGGCCGAGTTTTGACTGCTCTTGACTGGATTCAGTTTGTACGTATCTTGACTGGGCCGAGTTTGGACTGATCTTGACTGGACAGAGTTTGGTCTGATCTTGTCTGGGCCGAGTTTGGACTGATCTTGACTGGGCCGAGTTTGCACTGACCTTGACTGGGCCGAGTTTGGACTGATTTTTACTGGGCCGAGTTTGGACTGATCTTTACTGGGACGAGTTTGGACTGATCTTGACTAGGCCGAGTTTGTACTGATCTTGACTGGGAAGAGTTGGACTGATCTTTACTGGGCCGAGTTTGGACTGATCTTGACTGGGCCGAGTTTGGACTGATCTTGACTGGGCCGAGTTGGGACTGATCTTGACTGGGCCGAGTTTGGACTGATCTTATCTGGACAGAGTTTGGACTGATCTTGACTGGGCTGAGTTTGGACTGATCTTGACTGGGCCGAGTTTGGACTGATCTTGACTGGGCTGAGTTTGGACTGATCTTGACTGGGCCGAGTTTGGACTGATCTTGACTGGGAAGAGTTTGGACTGATCTTGACTGGGCCGAGTTTGGACTGATCTTGACTGGGCCGAGTTTGGACTGATCTTGACTGGGCCGAGTTTGGAATGATCTTGACTGGGCCGAGTTTGGACTGATCTTGACTGGACAGAGTTTGGACTGATATTGGCTGGGCTGAGTTTGGACTGATCTTGACTGGGCCGAGTTTGGACTGATCTTGACTGGGCTGAGTTTGGACTGATATTGTCTGGCCCGAGTTTGGACTGATCTTGACTGGGCCGAGTTTCCACTGATTTGACTGGACCGAGTTTGGACTGATCTTGACTGGGCCGAGTTTGAACTGATCTTGACTTGTCCGAGTTTGGACTGATCTTGACTGGGCCGAGTTTGGACTGATCTTGACTGGGCCGAGTTTGGACTGATCTTGACTGGGCTGAGTTTGGACTGATCTTGACTGGGCCGAGTTTGGACTGATCTTGACTGGGCCGACTTTGGACTGATCTTGACTGGGCCGAGTTTGGACTGATCTTGACTGGGCCGAGTTTGGACTGATCTTGACTGGGCCGATTTTGAACTGATCTTGAGTGCGCCGAGTTTGAACTGATCTTGACTGGGCCGATTTTGGCCTGATCTTGACTGGGCCGAGTTTGAACTGATTATGACTGTGAAGTGTTTGGAGTGATCTTGACTGGGCCGTGTTTGGACTGATCTTGACTGGGCCGAGTTTGGACTGATCGTGACCGTGAAGTGTTTGGACTGATCTTGACAGGGCCGAGTTTGGACTGATCTTGACTTGGCCGATTATGGACTGATCTTGACTGGGCCGAGTTTGGAATGATCTTGACTGGGCTGAGTTTAGACTGATCTTGTCTGGGAAGAGTTTGGACTGATCTTGACTGGGCCAAGTTTGGACTGATCTTGACTGCGCCGAGTTGGAACTGATCTTGACTGTGCCGAGTTTGGACTGATCTTGACTGGGCCGAGTTTGGACTGATCTTGACTGGGCCGATTTTGGACTGATCTTGAGTGCGCCGAGTTTGAACTGATCTTGACTGGGCCGATTTTGGACTGATCTTGACTGGGCCGAGTTTGCACTGATCTTGACTGAGCCGAATTTGGACTGATTTTGGCTTGGCCATGTTTGGTCTGATCTTGACTGCGCGAAGTTTGGATTGACCTTGTCTGGCCCAAGTCTGGACTGGTCTTGTGTGTTAAGAGTTTCGACTGATCTTGACTGGGCCGAGTTTGAACTGGTTTTCACTTAGCCGAGATTGCACTAATCTTGACTGGACACAGTTTCGACTGATCTTGAATGGGCCGAGCTCGTGCTGACCTTGATTGGGCTCAGTTTGGACTGATATTGCCTGGGCCGAGTTTGAAATTATTTTGTCTCGGCCGAGTTTGGACTGATCTTGTCTGGATTCAGTTTGGACTGGTCTTGACTGGATTCAGTTTGGACTGGACTTGACTGGATTCAGTTTGGACTGGTCTTGACTGGGCCGAGTTTGGACTGATCTTGACTGGGCCAAGTTTGGACTGGCCTTATCTGGACAGAGTTTGAACAGATCTTGACTGGATAGAGGTTGGACTGGTCTTGACTGGGCCAAGTTTGGATTGATATTGACTCGGCCGAGTTTGAACTGATTTTCACTGGGCCGAGTTTTGACTGCTCTTGACTGGATTCAGTTTGTACTGATCTTCACTGGGCCGAGTTTGGACTGATCTTGACTGGACAGAGTTTGGTCTGATCTTGTCTGGGCCGAGTTTGGACTGATCTTGACTGGGCCGAGTTTGCACTGACCTTGACTGGGCCGAGTTTGGACTGATCTTTACTGGGCCGAGTTTGGACTGATCTTTACTGGGACGAGTTTGGACTGATCTTGACTAGGCCGAGTTTGTACTGATCTTGACTGGGAAGAGTTGGACTGATCTTTACTGGGCCGAGTTTGGACTGATCTTGACTGGGCCGAGTTGGGACTGATCTTGACTGGGCCGAGTTTGGAATGATCTTGACTGGGCCGAGTTTGGACTGATCTTGACTGGACAGAGTTTGGACTGATATTGGCTGGGCTGAGTTTGGACTGATCTTGACTGGGCCGAGTTTGGACTGATCTTGACTGGGCTGAGTTTGGACTGATATTGTCTGGCCCGAGTTTGGACTGATCTTGACTGGGCCGAGTTTCCACTGATTTGACTGGACCGAGTTTGGACTGATCTTGACTGGGCCGAGTTTGAACTGATCTTGACTTGTCCGAGTTTGGACTGATCTTGACTGGGCCGAGTTTGGACTGATCTTGACTGGGCCGAGTTTGGACTGATCTTGACTGGGCTGAGTTTGGACTGATCTTGACTGGGCCGAGTTTGGACTGATCTTGACTGGGCCGACTTTGGACTGATCTTGACTGGGCCGAGTTTGGACTGATCTTGACTGGGCCGAGTTTGGACTGATCTTGACTGGGCCGATTTTGAACTGATCTTGAGTGCGCCGAGTTTGAACTGATCTTGACTGGGCCGATTTTGGACTGATCTTGACTGGGCCGAGTTTGAACTGATTATGACTGTGAAGTGTTTGGAGTGATCTTGACTGGGCCGTGTTTGGACTGATCTTGACTGGGCCGAGTTTGGACTGATCGTGACCGTGAAGTGTTTGGACTGATCTTGACAGGGCCGAGTTTGGACTGATCTTGACTTGGCCGATTATGGACTGATCTTGACTGGGCCGAGTTTGGAATGATCTTGACTGGGCTGAGTTTAGACTGATCTTGTCTGGGAAGAGTTTGGACTGATCTTGACTGGGCCAAGTTTGGACTGATCTTGACTGCGCCGAGTTGGAACTGATCTTGACTGTGCCGAGTTTGGACTGATCTTGACTGGGCCGAGTTTGGACTGATCTTGACTGGGCCGATTTTGGACTGATCTTGAGTGCGCCGAGTTTGAACTGATCTTGACTGGGCCGATTTTGGACTGATCTTGACTGGGCCGAGTTTGCACTGATCTTGACTGAGCCGAATTTGGACTGATTTTGGCTTGGCCATGTTTGGTCTGATCTTGACTGCGCGAAGTTTGGATTGACCTTGTCTGGCCCGAGTCTGGACTGGTCTTGTGTGTTAAGAGTTTCGACTGATCTTGACTGGGCCGAGTTTGAACTGGTTTTCACTTAGCCGAGATTGCACTAATCTTGACTGGACACAGTTTCGACTGATCTTGAATGGGCCGAGCTCGTGCTGACCTTGATTGGGCTCAGTTTGGACTGATATTGCCTGGGCCGAGTTTGAAATTATTTTGTCTCGGCCGAGTTTGGACTGATCTTGTCTGGATTCAGTTTGGACTGGTCTTGACTGGATTCAGTTTGGACTGGACTTGACTGGATTCAGTTTGGACTGGTCTTGACTGGGCCGAGTTTGGACTGATCTTGACTGGGCCAAGTTTGGACTGGCCTTATCTGGACAGAGTTTGAACAGATCTTGACTGGATAGAGGTTGGACTGGTCTTGACTGGGCCAAGTTTGGATTGATATTGACTCGGCCGAGTTTGAACTGATTTTCACTGGGCCGAGTTTTGACTGCTCTTGACTGGATTCAGTTTGTACTGATCTTCACTGGGCCGAGTTTGGACTGATCTTGACTGGACAGAGTTTGGTCTGATCTTGTCTGGGCCGAGTTTGGACTGATCTTGACTGGGCCGAGTTTGCACTGACCTTGACTGGGCCGATGTTTGGACTGATCTTTACTGGGCCGAGTTTGGACTGATCTTTACTGGGACGAGTTTGGACTGATCTTGACTAGGCCGAGTTTGTACTGATCTTGACTGGGAAGAGTTGGACTGATCTTTACTGGGCCGAGTTTGGACTGATCTTGACTGGGCCGAGTTGGGACTGATCTTGACTGGGCCGAGTTTGGACTGATCTTATCTGGACAGAGTTTGGACTGATCTTGACTGGGCTGAGTTTGGACTGATCTTGACTGGGCCGAGTTTGGACTGATCTTGACTGGGCTGAGTTTGGACTGATCTTGACTGGGCCGAGTTTGGACTGATCTTGACTGGGAAGAGTTTGGATTGATGTTGACTGGGCCGAGTTTGGACTGATCTTGACTGGGCCGAGTTTGGACTGATCTTGACTGGGCCGAGTTTGGAATGATCTTGACTGGGCCGAGTTTGGACTGATCTTGACTGGACAGAGTTTGGACTGATATTGGCTGGGCTGAGTTTGGACTGATCTTGACTGGGCCGAGTTTGGACTGATCTTGACTGGGCTGAGTTTGGACTGATCTTGTCTGGCCCGAGTTTGGACTGATCTTGACTGGGCCGAGTTTCCACTGATTTGACTGGACCGAGTTTGGACTGATCTTGACTGGGCCGAGTTTGCACTGATCTTGACTTGTCCGAGTTTGGACTGATCTTGACTGGGCCGAGTTTGGACTGATCTTGACTGGGAAGAGTTTGGACTGATCTTGACTGGGCCGAGTTTGGACTGATCTTGACTGGGCCGAGTTTGGACTGATCTTGACTGGGCCGAGTTTGGACTGATCATGACTGGGCCGAGTTTGGACTGATCCTGACTGGACAGAGTTTGGACTGATCTTGTCTGGCCCGAGTTTGGACTGATCTTGACTGGGCCGAGATTCCACTGAATTGACTGGACCGAGTTTGGACTGATCTTGACTGGGCCGAGTTTGGACTGATCTTGACTGGGCCAAGTTTGGACTGATCTTGTCTGGCCCGAGTTTGGACTGATCTTGACTGGGGCCGAGTTTGAACTGATCTTGACTGGGCTGAGTTTTGACTGATCTTGTCTGGCCCGAGTTTGGACTGATCTTGACTGGGCCGAGTTCGCACTGATCTTGACTGGGCCGAGTTTGGACTGATCTTGACTGGGCCGAGTTTGCACTGATCTTGACTGGGCGGAGTTTGGACTGATCTTGACTGGGCCGAGTTTGAACTGATCTTGATTGGGCCGAGTTTGGACTGACCTTGTCTGGGCCGAGTTTGGACTAATTTTGACTGGATTCAGTTTGGACTGATTTTGACTGGGCCGAGTTTAGACTGACCTTGTCTGGGCCGAGTTTGGGCTGATCTTGACTGGGTCGAGCTTGGACTGATCTTGACTGGGCCATGTTTGGACTGATGTTTACTGTGCTGAGTTTGCACTGATCTTAACTGGGAAGAGTTTGGACTGATCGTCGCTGGGCCAAGTTTGGACTGACCTTGTCTGGGCCGAGTATGGAATGATATTGCGTGCAAATAGTTTCGACTGATCTTGACTGGGCCGAGTTTGGACCGATGTTGTCTGGGCCGAGCTTGGACTGATCTTGAATGGGCCGAGTTTGAACTTATTTTCACTGGGCCGAGTTTGGACTGGTCTTGACTGGGCCGAGTTTGGACTGATCTTGACTGGGCGGAGTTTGGACTGATCTTGACTGCGCCGAGTTTGGACTGATCATGACTGGAAAGAGTTTGGACTGATCTTGACTGGACAGAGATTGGACTGGTCTTTACTGGGCCGAGTTTGGACTGATCTTGACTGGGCGGAGTTTGGACTGATCTTGATTGGCCCGAGTTTGGACTGATCATGATTGGAAGGAGTGTGGACTGATCTTGACTGGGCCGAGTTTGGTCAGATCATGACTGGAAAGAGTTTGGACTGATCTTGACTGGGAAGAGTTTGGACTGATCTTGACTGGGCCGAGTTTGGACTGATCTTGACTGGAAAGAGTTTGGACTGATCTTGACTGGGAAGAGTTTGGACTGCTCTTGACTGGATTCAGTTTGGACTGATCTTGACTGGGCCGAGTTTGGACTGATCTTGACTGGACTGAGTTTGGACTGGTCTTGACTGGGCCGAGTTTGGACTGATCTTGACTGGGCCGAGTTTGGACTGATCTTTACTGGGCCGAGTTTGGACTGATCTTTACTGGGCCGAGTTTGGACTGATCTTGACTGGAAAGAGTTTGGACTGATCTTGACTGGGAAGAGTTTGGACTGATCTTGACTGGGCCGAGTTTGGACTGATCTTGACTGGAAAGAGTTTGGACTGATCTTGACTGGGAAGAGTTTGGACTGATCTTGACTGGGCCGAGTTTGAACTGATCTTGACTGGGCCGTGTTTGAACTGATCTTGACTGGGCCGAGTTTGGACTGATCTTGACTGGGCCGAGTTTGGACTGATCTTGACTGGGGCCAAGTTTGAACTGATCTTTACTGGGCTGAGTTTGGACTGATCTTGTGTGGCCCGAGTTTGGACTGATCTTGACTGGGAGAGTTTGAACTGATCTTGACTGGGCCGAGTTTGGACTGATCTTGACTGGGCCGAGTTTGGACTGATCTTGACTGGGCCGAGTTTGTACTGATCTTGACTGGGCGGAGTTTGGACTGATCTTGACTGGGCCGAGTTTGCCCTAACCTTGACTGGGCCGAGTTTGGACTGATCTTTACTGGGCCGAGTTTGGACTGATCTTTACTGGGACGAGTTTGGTCTGATCTTGACTGGGCCGAGTTTGGACTGATCTTTACTGGGCCGAGTTTGGACTGATCTTTACTGGGCCGAGTTTGGACTGATCTTGACTGGAAAGAGTTTGGACTGATCTTGACTGGGAAGAGTTTGGACTGATCTTGACTGGGCCGAGTTTGGACTGATCTTGACTGGAAAGAGTTTGGACTGATCTTGACTGGGAAGAGTTTGGACTGATCTTGACTGGGCCGAGTTTGAACTGATCTTGACTGGGCCGTGTTTGAACTGATCTTGACTGGGCCGAGTTTGGACTGATCTTGACTGGGCCGAGTTTGGACTGATCTTGACTGGGGCCAAGTTTGAACTGATCTTGACTGGGCTGAGTTTGGACTGATCTTGTGTGGCCCGAGTTTGGACTGATCTTGACTGGGAGAGTTTGCACTGATCTTGACTGGGCCGAGTTTGGACTGATCTTGACTGGGCCGAGTTTGGACTGATCTTGACTGGGCCGAGTTTGTACTGATCTTGACTGGGCGGAGTTTGGACTGATCTTGACTGGGCCGAGTTTGCATTAACCTTGACTGGGCCGAGTTTGGACTGATCTTTACTGGGCCGAGTTTGGACTGATCTTTACTGGGACGAGTTCGGTCTGATCTTGACTGGGCCGAGTTTGGACTGATCTTGACTGGGATGAGTTTGGACTGATCTTTACTGTGCCGAGTTTGGACTGATCTTTACTGGGCCGAGTTTGGACTGATCTTGACTGGGCCGAGTTTGGACTGATCTTGACTGGGCCGAGTTTGGACTGGTCTTATCTGGACAGAGTTTGGACTGATCTTGACTGGACAGAGTTGGGACTGGTCTTGACTGGGCCGAGTTTGGATTGATCTTGACTGGACACAGTTTTGACTGATCTTGACTGGGCCGAGTTTGGACTGATCTTGATTGGGCCGAGTTTGGACTGACCTTGTCTGGGCCGAGTTTGGACTAATTTTGACTGGATTCAGTTTGGACTGATTTTGACTGGGCCGAGTTTAGACTGACCTTGTCTGGGCCGAGTTTGGGCTGATCTTGACTGGGTCGAGCTTGGACTGATCTTGACTGGGCCATGTTTGGACTGATGTTTACTGTGCTGAGTTTGCACTGATCTTAACTGGGAAGAGTTTGGACTGATCGTCGCTGGGCCAAGTTTGGACTGACCTTGTCTGGGCCGAGTATGGAATGATATTGCGTGCAAATAGTTTCGACTGATCTTGACTGGGCCGAGTTTGGACCGATGTTGTCTGGGCCGAGCTTGGACTGATCTTGAATGGGCCGAGTTTGAACTTATTTTCACTGGGCCGAGTTTGGACTGGTCTTGACTGGGCCGAGTTTGGACTGATCTTGACTGGGCGGAGTTTGGACTGATCTTGACTGGGCCGAGTTTGGACTGATCATGACTGGAAAGAGTTTGGACTGATCTTGACTGGACAGAGATTGGACTGGTCTTGACTGGGCCGAGTTTGGACTGATCTTGACTGGGCGGAGTTTGGACTGATCTTGATTGGCCCGAGTTTGGACTGATCATGATTGGAAGGAGTGTGGACTGATCTTGACTGGGCCGAGTTTGGTCAGATCATGACTGGAAAGAGTTTGGACTGATCTTGACTGGGAAGAGTTTGGACTGATCTTGACTGGGCCGAGTTTGGACTGATCTTGACTGGAAAGAGTTTGGACTGATCTTGACTGGGAAGAGTTTGGACTGCTCTTGACTGGATTCAGTTTGGACTGATCTTGACTGGGCCGAGTTTGGACTGATCTTGACTGGACTGAGTTTGGACTGGTCTTGACTGGGCCGAGTTTGGACTGATCTTGACTGGGCCGAGTTTGGACTGATCTTTACTGGGCCGAGTTTGGACTGATCTTTACTGGGCCGAGTTTGGACTGATCTTGACTGGGAGAGTTTGAACTGATCTTGACTGGGCCGAGTTTGGACTGATCTTGACTGGGCCGAGTTTGGACTGATCTTGACTGGGCCGAGTTTGTACTGATCTTGACTGGGCGGAGTTTGGACTGATCTTGACTGGGCCGAGTTTGCCCTAACCTTGACTGGGCCGAGTTTGGACTGATCTTTACTGGGCCGAGTTTGGACTGATCTTTACTGGGACGAGTTTGGTCTGATCTTGACTGGGCCGAGTTTGGACTGATCTTTACTGGGCCGAGTTTGGAATGATCTTTACTGGGCCGAGTTTGGACTGATCTTGACTGGAAAGAGTTTGGACTGATCTTGACTGGGAAGAGTTTGGACTGATCTTGACTGGGCCGAGTTTGGACTGATCTTGACTGGAAAGAGTTTGGACTGATCTTGACTGGGAAGAGTTTGGACTGATCTTGACTGGGCCGAGTTTGAACTGATCTTGACTGGGCCGTGTTTGAACTGATCTTGACTGGGCCGAGTTTGGACTGATCTTGACTGGGCCGAGTTTGGACTGATCTTGACTGGGGCCAAGTTTGAACTGATCTTGACTGGGCTGAGTTTGGACTGATCTTGTGTGGCCCGAGTTTGGACTGATCTTGACTGGGAGAGTTTGCACTGATCTTGACTGGGCCGAGTTTGGACTGATCTTGACTGGGCCGAGTTTGGACTGATCTTGACTGGGCCGAGTTTGTACTGATCTTGACTGGGCGGAGTTTGGACTGATCTTGACTGGGCCGAGTTTGCATTAACCTTGACTGGGCCGAGTTTGGACTGATCTTTACTGGGCCGAGTTTGGACTGATCTGTACTGGGACGAGTTCGGTCTGATCTTGACTGGGCCGAGTTTGGACTGATCTTGACTGGGATGAGTTTGGACTGATCTTTACTGTGCCGAGTTTGGACTGATCTTTACTGGGCCGAGTTTGGACTGATCTTGACTGGGCCGAGTTTGGACTGATCTTGACTGGGCCGAGTTTGGACTGGTCTTATCTGGACAGAGTTTGGACTGATCTTGACTGGACAGAGTTGGGACTGGTCTTGACTGGGCCGAGTTTGGATTGATCTTGACTGGACACAGTTTTGACTGATCTTGACTGGGCCGTGTTTGGACTGATCTTGATTGGGCCGAGTTTGGACTGACCTTGTCTGGGCCGAGTTTGGACTAATTTTGACTGGATTCAGTTTGGACTGATTTTGACTGGGCCGAGTTTAGACTGACCTTGTCTGGGCCGAGTTTGGGCTGATCTTGACTGGGTCGAGCTTGGACTGATCTTGACTGGGCCATGTTTGGACTGATGTTTACTGTGCTGAGTTTGCACTGATCTTAACTGGGAAGAGTTTGGACTGATCGTCGCTGGGCCAAGTTTGGACTGACCTTGTCTGGGCCGAGTATGGAATGATATTGCGTGCAAATAGTTTCGACTGATCTTGACTGGGCCGAGTTTGGACCGATGTTGTCTGGGCCGAGCTTGGACTGATCTTGAATGGGCCGAGTTTGAACTTATTTTCACTGGGCCGAGTTTGGACTGGTCTTGACTGGGCCGAGTTTGGACTGATCTTGACTGGGCGGAGTTTGGACTGATCTTGACTGGGCCGAGTTTGGACTGATCATGACTGGAAAGAGTTTGGACTGATCTTGACTGGACAGAGATTGGACAGGTCTTGACTGGGCCGAGTTTGGACTGATCTTGACTGGGCGGAGTTTGGACTGATCTTGATTGGCCCGAGTTTGGACTGATCATGATTGGAAGGAGTGTGGACTGATCTTGACTGGGCCGAGTTTGGTCAGATCATGACTGGAAAGAGTTTGGACTGATCTTGACTGGGAAGAGTTTGGACTGATCTTGACTGGGCCGAGTTTGGACTGATCTTGACTGGAAAGAGTTTGGACTGATCTTGACTGGGAAGAGTTTGGACTGCTCTTGACTGGATTCAGTTTGGACTGATCTTGACTGGACTGAGTTTGGACTGGTCTTGACTGGGCCGAGTTTGGACTGATCTTGACTGGGCCGAGTTTGGACTGATCTTTACTGGGCCGAGTTTGGACTGATCTTTACTGGGCCGAGTTTGGACTGATCTTGACTGGAAAGAGTTTGGACTGATCTTGACTGGGAAGAGTTTGGACTGATCTTGACTGGGCCGAGTTTGGACTGATCTTGACTGGAAAGAGTTTGGACTGATCTTGACTGGGAAGAGTTTGGACTGATCTTGACTGGGCCGAGTTTGAACTGATCTTGACTGGGCCGTGTTTGAACTGATCTTGACTGGGCCGAGTTTGGACTGATCTTGACTGGGCCGAGTTTGGACTGATCTTGACTGGGGCCAAGTTTGAACTGATCTTGACTGGGCTGAGTTTGGACTGATCTTGTGTGGCCCGAGTTTGGACTGATCTTGACTGGGAGAGGTTGAACTGATCTTGACTGGGCCGAGTTTGGACTGATCTTGACTGGGCCGAGTTTGGACTGATCTTGACTGGGCCGAGTTTGTACTGATCTTGACTGGGCGGAGTTTGGACTGATCTTGACTGGGCCGAGTTTGCCCTAACCTTGACTGGGCCGAGTTTGGACTGATCTTTACTGGGCCGAGTTTGGACTGATCTTTACTGGGACGAGTTTGGTCTGATCTTGACTGGGCCGAGTTTGGACTGATCTTGACTGGGATGAGTTTGGACTGATCTTTACTGTGCCGAGTTTGCACTGATCTTTACTGGGCCGAGTTTGGACTGATCTTGACTGGGCCGAGTTTGGACTGATCTTGACTGGGCCGAGTTTGGACTGGTCTTATCTGGACAGAGTTTGGACTGATCTTGACTGGACAGAGTTTGGACTGGTCTTGACTGGGCCGAGTTGGATTGATCTTGACTGGACACAGTTTTGACTGATCTTGACTGGGCCGAGTTTGGACTGATATTGATTGGGCCGAGTTTGGACTGACCTTGTCTGGGCCGAGTTTTGACTAATTTTGACTGGATTCAGTTTGGACTGATTTTGACTGGGCCGAGTTTAGACTGACCTTGTCTGGGCCGAGTTTGGGCTGATCTTGACTGGGTCGAGCTTGGACTGATCTTGACTGAGCCAAGTTTGGACTGATCTTGACTGGGCCGAGTTTGGACTGCTCTTGACTGGGCCGAGTTTGGACTGATGTTGACTGGGCCGAGTTTGGACTGATCTTGACTGCGCCGAGTTTGGACTGATCTTGACTGGGCTGAGTTTGGACTGATCTTGACTGGGCCGAGTTTGGACCGATGTTGGCTGGGCCGAGTTTGAACTGATTTTCACTGGGCCGAGCTTGGACTGACCTTGACTGGATTCAGTTTGGACTGATCTTGACTGGATTCAGTTTGGACTGATCTTGACTGGGCTGAGTTTGGACTGATCTTGACTGGGCCGAGTTTGGACTGATATTGGCTGGGCCGAGTTTGGACTGATCTTGACTGGGCCATGTTTGGACTGATCTTTACTGTGCTGAGTTTGGACTGATCTTGACTGGGCCAAGTTTGGACTGATCTTAACTGGGAAGAGTTTGGACTGATCTTTACTGGGCCGAGTTTGGACTGATCTTGACTGGGCCGAGTTTGGACTGATCTTGACTGGGCCGAGTTTGGACTGGTCTTATCTGGACAGAGTTTGGACTGATCTTGACTGGACAGAGTTGGGACTGGTCTTGACTGGGCCGAGTTTGGATTGATCTTGACTGGACACAGTTTTGACTGATCTTGACTGGGCCGAGTTTGGACTGATCTTGATTGGGCCGAGTTTGGACTGACCTTGTCTGGGCCGAGTTTGGACTAATTTTGACTGGATTCAGTTTGGACTGATTTTGACTGGGCCGAGTTTAGACTGACCTTGTCTGGGCCGAGTTTGGGCTGATCTTGACTGGGTCGAGCTTGGACTGATCTTGACTGGGCCATGTTTGGACTGATGTTTACTGTGCTGAGTTTGCACTGATCTTAACTGGGAAGAGTTTGGACTGATCGTCGCTGGGCCAAGTTTGGACTGACCTTGTCTGGGCCGAGTATGGAATGATATTGCGTGCAAATAGTTTCGACTGATCTTGACTGGGCCGAGTTTGGACCGATGTTGTCTGGGCCGAGCTTGGACTGATCTTGAATGGGCCGAGTTTGAACTTATTTTCACTGGGCCGAGTTTGGACTGGTCTTGACTGGGCCGAGTTTGGACTGATCTTGACTGGGCGGAGTTTGGACTGATCTTGACTGGGCCGAGTTTGGACTGATCATGACTGGAAAGAGTTTGGACTGATCTTGACTGGACAGAGATTGGACTGGTCTTGACTGGGCCGAGTTTGGACTGATCTTGACTGGGCGGAGTTTGGACTGATCTTGACAGGGCCGAGTTTGGACTGATCATGACTGGAAAGAGTTTGGACTGATCTTGACTGGGCCCAGTTTGAACTGATCTTGACTGGGCCGAGTTTTGACTGCTCTTGACTGGATTCAGTTTGGACTGATCTTGACTGGGCCGAGTTTGGACTGATCTTGACTGGACAGAGTTTGGACTGGTCTTGACTGGGCCGAGTTTGGACTGATCTTGACTGGGCAGAGTTTGGACTGATCTTGACTGGGCCGAGTATGGACTGATCATGACGGGAAAGAGTTTGGACTGATCTTGGCTGGGAAGAGTTTGGACTGATCTTGACTGGGACGAGTTTGAACTGATCTTGACTGGGCCGAGTTTGAACTGATCTTGACTGGGCCGAGTTTGGACTGATCTTGACTGGGCCGAGTTTGCACTGACCTTGACTGGGCCGAGTTTGGACAGATCTTTACTGGGCCGAGTTTGGACTGATTTTTACTGGGACGAGTTTGGACTGATCTTGACTGGGCCGAGTTTGGACTGATTTGACTGTGAAGAGTTTGGACTGATCTTTACTGGGCCGAGTTTGGACTGATTTGACTGGGAAGAGTTTGGACTGCTCTTGACTGGGCTGAGTTTGGACTGATGTTGACTGGGCCGAGTTTGGACTGATCTTTACTGGGCCAAGTTTGGACTGATCTTGACTGGGCCGAGTTTGGACTGCTCTTGACTGGGCTGAGTTTGGACTGATGTTGACTGGGCCGAGTTTGGACTGATCTTGACTGGGCCGAGTTTGGACTGATCTTGACTGGGCCGAGTTTGGACTGATCTTGACTGGGCCGAGTTTGGAATGATCTTGACTGGGAGAGTTTGGACTGATCTTGACTGGGGCCGAGTTTGAACTGATCTTGACTGGGCTGAGTTTGGACTGATCTTGTCTGGCCCGAGTTTGGACTGATCTTGACTGGGAGAGTTTGCACTGATCTTGACTGGGCCGAGTTTGGACTGATCTTGACTGGGCCGAGTTTGGACTGATCTTGACTGGGCCGAGTTTGCACTGATCTTGACTGGGCGGAGTTTGGACTGATCTTGAATGGGCCGAGTTTGAACTGATCTTGACTGCGCCGAGTTTGGACTGATCTTGACTGGGCTGAGTTTGGACTGATCTTGACTGGGCCGAGTTTGGACCGATGTTGGCTGGGCCGAGTTTGAACTGATTTTCACTGGGCCGAGCTTGGACTGACCTTGACTGGATTCAGTTTGGACTGATCTTGACTGGATTCAGTTTGGACTGATCTTGACTGGGCTGAGTTTGGACTGATATTGGCTGGGCCGAGTTTGGACTGATCTTGACTGGGCCATGTTTGGACTGATCTTTACTGTGCTGAGTTTGGACTGATCTTGACTGGGCCAAGTTTGGACTGATCTTAACTGGGAAGAGTTTGGACTGATCGTCACTGGGCCATGTTTGGACTGACCTTGTCTGGGCCGAGTTTGGACTGACCTTGCGTGCAAATAGTCTCGACTGATCTTGACTGGGCCGAGTTTGGACCGATGTTGGCTGGGCCGAGCTTGGACTGATCTTGACTGGGCCGAGTTTGAACTTATTTTCACTGGCCCGAGTTTGGACTGGTCTTGACTGGGCCGAGTTTGGACTGATCTTGACAGGGCAGAATTTGGACTGATCTTGACTGGGCCGAGGTTGGACTGATCATGTCTGGAAAGAGTTTGGACTGATCTTGACTGGGCTCAATTTGAACTGATCTTGCATGGGCCGAGTTTTGACTGCTCTTGACTGGATTCAGTTTGGAATGATCTTGACTGGGCCGAGTTTGGACTGATCTTGACTGGACAGAGTTTGGACTGGTCTTGACTGGGCGGAGATTGGACTGATCTTCACTGTGCCGAGTTTGGACTGATCTTGACTGGAAAGAGTTTGGACTGATCTTGACTGGAAAGAGTTTGGACTGATCTTGACTGGGCCGAGTTTGAACTGATCTTGACTGGGCCGAGTTTGAACTGATCTTGACAGGGCCGAGTTTGGACTGATTTTGACTGGGCCGAGTTTGCACTGACCTTGACTGGGCCGAGTTTGGATTGATCCTTACTGGGCCGAGTTTGGACTGATCTTTACTGGGAAGAGCTTGGACTGATCTTTACTGGGCCGAGTTTGGACTGATCTTATCTGGACAGAGTTTGGACTTATCTTGTCTGGACAGAGTTTGCACTGATCTTTACTGGGCCGAGTTTGGACTGATCTTGACAGGGCCGTGTTAGGACTGATCTTGACTGAGCGGAGTTTGGATTGATCTTTACTGGGCCGAGTTTGGACTGATCTTTACTGGGACGAGTTTGGACTGATCTTGACTGGAAAGAGTTTGGACTGATCTTGACTGGGAAGAGTTTGGACTGATCTTTACTGGGCCGAGTTTGGACTGATCTTATCTGGACAGAGTTTGGACTTATCTTGTCTGGACAGAGTTTGCACTGATCTTTACTGGGCCGAGTTTGGACTGATCTTGACAGGGCCGAGTTAGGACTGACCTTGACTGGGCGGAGTTTGGACTGATCTTGATTGGCCCGAGTTTGGACTGATCATGATTGGAAGGAGTGTGGACTGAGCTTGACTGGGCCGAGTTTGGTCAGATCTTGACTGGAAAGAGTTTGGACTGATCTTGACTGGGAAGAGTTTGGACTGATCTTGACTGGGCCGAGTTTCGACTGATCTTGACTGGAAAGAGTTTGGACTGATCTTGACTGGGAAGAGTTTGGACTGCTCTTGACTGGATTCAGTTTGGACTGATCTTGACTGGGCCGAGTTTGGACTGATCTTGACTGGACTGAGTTTGGACTGGTCTTGACTGGGCCGAGTTTGGACTGATCTTGACTGGGCCGAGTTTGGACTGATCTTTACTGGGCCGAGTTTGGACTGATCTTTACTGGGCCGAGTTTGGACTGATCTTGACTGGAAAGAGTTTGGACTGATCTTGACTGGGAAGAGTTTGGACTGATCTTGACTGGGCCGAGTTTGGACTGATCTTGACTGGGCCGAGTTTGGACTGGTCTTATCTGGACAGAGTTTGGACTGATCTTGACTGGACAGAGTTTGGTCTGGTCTTGACTGGGCCGAGTTTGGATTGATCTTGACTGGACACAGTTTTGACTGATCTTGACTGGGCCGAGTTTGGACTGATCTTGATTGGGCCGAGTTTGGACTGACCTTGTCTGGGCCGAGTTTGGACTAATTTTGACTGGATTCAGTTTGGACTGATTTTGACTGGGCCGAGTTTAGACTGACCTTGTCTGGGCCGAGTTTGGGCTGATCTTGTCTGGGTCGAGTTTGGACTGATCTTGACTGGGCCATGTTTGGACTGATCTTTACTGTGCTGAGTTTGGACTGATCTGAACTGGGAAGAGTTTGGACTGATCGTCGCTGGGCCAAGTTTGGACTGACCTTGTCTGGGCCGAGTATGGAATGATATTGCATGCAAATAGTTTCGACTGATCTTGACTGGGCCGAGTTTGGACCGATGTTGTCTGGGCCGAGCTTGGACTGATCTTGAATGGGCCGAGTTTGAACTTATTTTCACTGGGCCGAGTTTGGACTGGTCTTGACTGGGCCGAGTTTGGACTGATCTTGACTGGGCGGAGTTTGGACTGATCTTGACAGGGCCGAGTTTGGACTGATCTTGACAGGGCCGAGTTTGGACTGATCATGACTGGAAAGAGTTTGGACTGATCTTGACTGGGAAGAGTTTGGACTGATCTTGACTGGGCCCAGTTTGAACTGATCTTGACTGGGCCGAGTTTTGACTGCTCTTGACTGGATTCAGTTTGGACTGATCTTGACTGGGCCGAGTTTGGACTGATCTTGACTGGACAGAGTTTGGACTGGTCTTGACTGGGCCGAGTTTGGACTGATCTTGACTGGGCAGAGTTTGGACTGATCTTGACTGGGCCGAGTATGGACTGATCATGACTGGAAAGAGTTTGGACTGATCTTGGCTGGGAAGAGTTTGGACTGATCTTGACTGGGACGAGTTTGAACTGATCTTGACTGGGCCGAGTTTCAACTGATCTTGACTGGGCCGAGTTTGGACTGATCTTGACTGGGCCGAGTTTGCACTGACCTTGACTGGGCCGAGTTTGGACAGATCTTTACTGGGCCGAGTTTGGACTGATTTTTACTGGGACGAGTTTGGACTGATCTTGACTGGGCCGAGTTTGGACTGATTTGACTGGGAAGAGTTTGGACTGATCTTTACTGGGCCGAGTTTGGACTGATTTGACTGGGAAGAGTTTGGACTGATCTTTACTGGGCCTAGTCTGGTCTGATCTTGAGTGGGCCGAGTTTGGCCTGATCTTTACTGGGCCAAGTTTGGAGTGATCTTGACTGGGCCGAGTTTGGACTGCTCTTGACTGGGCCGAGTTTGGACTGATGTTGACTGGGCCGAGTTTGGACTGATCTTGACTGGGCCGAGTTTGGACTGATCTTGACTGGGCCGAGTTTGGACTGATCTTGACTGGGCAAAGTTTGGAATGATCTTGACTGGGAGAGTTTGGACTGATCTTGACTGGACAGAGTTTGGACTGATATTGGCTGGGCTGAGTTTGGACTGATCTTGACTGGGCCGAGTTTGGACTGATCTTGACTGGGCCGAATTTGGAATGATCTTGTCTGGCACGAGTTTGGACTGATCTTGACTGGGGCCGAGTTTGAACTGATCTTGACTGGGCTGAGTTTGGACTGATCTTGTCTGGGAGAGTTTGCACTGATCTTGACTGGGCCGAGTTTGGACTGATCTTGACTGGGCCGAGTTTGGACTGATCTTGACTGGGCCGAGTTTGCACTGATCTTGACTGGGCGGAGTTTGGACTGATCTTGAATGGGCCGAGTTTGAACTGATCTTGACTGCGCCGAGTTTGGACTGATCTTGACTGGGCTGAGTTTGGACTGATATTGGCTGGGCCGAGTTTGGACTGATCTTGACTGGGCCATGTTTGGACTGATCTTTACTGTGCTGAGTTTGGACTGATCTTGACTGGGCCAAGTTTGGACTGATCTTAACTGGGAAGAGTTTGGACTGATCGTCACTGGGCCATGTTTGGACTGACCTTGTCTGGGCCGAGTTTGGACTGACCTTGCGTGCAAATAGTCTCGACTGATCTTGACTGGGCCGAGTTTGGACCGATGTTGGCTGGGCCGAGCTTGGACTGATCTTGACTGGGCCGAGTTTGAACTTATTTTCACTGGCCCGAGTTTGGAATGGTCTTGACTGGGCCGAGTTTGGACTGATCTTGACAGGGCAGAGTTTGGACTGATCTTGACTGGGCCGAGGTTGGACTGATCATGTCTGGAAAGAGTTTGGACTGATCTTGTCTGGGCTCAATTTGAACTGATCTTGCATGGGCCGAGTTTTGACTGCTCTTGACTGGATTCAGTTTGGAATGATCTTGACTGGGCCGAGTTTGGACTGATCTTGACTGGACAGAGTTTGGACTGGTCTTGACTGGGCAGAGTTTGGACTGATCTTCACTGGGCCGAGTTTGGACTGATCTTGACTGGAAAGAGTTTGGACTGATCTTGACTGGGAAGAGTTTGGACTGATCTTGACTGGGTCGAGTTTGAACTGATCTTGACTGGGCCGAGTTTGAACTGATCTTGACAGGGCCGAGTTTGGACTGATTTTGACTGGGCCAAGTTTGCACTGACCTTGACTGGGCCGAGTTTGGATTGATCCTTACTGGGCCGAGTTTGGACTGATCTTTACTGGGACGAGTTTGGACTGATCTTGACTGGGCCGAGTTTGGACTGATCTTGACTGGGAAGAGTTTGGACTGATCTTTACTGGGCCGAGTTTGGACTGATCTTATCTGGACAGAGTTTGGACTTATCTTGTCTGGACAGAGTTTGCACTGATCTTTACTGGGCCGAGTTTGGACTGATCTTGACAGGGCCGAGTTAGGACTGATCTTGACTGAGCGGAGTTTGGATTGATCTTTACTGGGCCGAGTTTGGACTGATCTTTACTGGGACGAGTTTGGACTGATCTTGACTGGAAAGAGTTTGGACTGATCTTGACTGGGAAGAGTTTGGACTGATCTTTACTGGGCCGAGTTTGGACTGATCTTATCTGGACAGAGTTTGGACTTATCTTGTCTGGACAGAGTTTGCACTGATCTTTACTGGGCCGAGTTTGGACTGATCTTGACAGGGCCGAGTTAGGACTGACCTTGACTGGGCGGAGTTTGGACTGATCTTGATTGGCCCGAGTTTGGTCAGATCTTGACTGGAAAGAGTTTGGACTGATCTTGACTGGGAAGAGTTTGGACTGATCTTGACTGGGCCGAGTTTGGACTGATCTTGACTGGAAAGAGTTTGGACTGATCTTGACTGGGAAGAGTTTGGACTGATCTTGACTGGGCCGAGTTTGGACTGATCTTGACTGGAAAGAGTTTGGACTGATCTTGACTGGGAAGAGTTTGGACTGCTCTTGACTGGATTCAGTTTGGACTGATCTTGACTGGGCCGAGTTTGGACTGATCTTGACTGTACTGAGTTTGGACTGGTCTTGACTGGGCCGAGTTTGGACTGATCTTGACTGGGCCGAGTTTGGACTGATCTTTACTGGGCCGAGTTTGGACTGATCTTTACTGGGCCGAGTTTGGACTGATCTTGACTGGAAAGAGTTTGGACTGATCTTGACTGGGAAGAGTTTGGACTGAGCTTGACTGGGCCAAGTTTGGACTGATCTTGACTGGGCCGAGTTTGGACTGGTCTTATCTGGACAGAGTTTGGACTGATCTTGACTGGACAGAGTTTGGACTGGTCTTGACTGGGCCGAGTTTGGATTGATCTTGACTGGACTCAGTTTTGACTGATCTTGACTGGGCCGAGTTTGGACTGATCTTGATTGGGCCGAGTTTGGACTGACCTTGTCTGGGCCGAGTTTGGACTAATTTTGACTGGATTCAGTTTGGACTGATTTTGACTGGGCCGAGTTTAGACTGACCTTGTCTGGGCCGAGTTTGGGCTGATCTTGACTGGGTCGAGTTTGGACTGATCTTGACTGGGCCATGTTTGGACTGATCTTTACTGTGCTGAGTTTGGACTGATCTTAACTGGGAAGAGTTTGGACTGATCGTTGCTGGGCCAAGTTTGGACTGACCTTGTCTGGGCCGAGTATGGAATGATGTTGCGTGCAAATAGTTTCGACTGGTCTTGACTGGGCCGAGTTTGGACCGATGTTGTCTGGGCCGAGCTTGGACTGATCTTGAATGGGCCGAGTTTGAACTTATCATGACTGGAAAGAGTTTGGACTGATCTTGACTGGGCCCAGTTTGAACTGATCTTGACTGGACAGAGATTGGACTGGTCTTGACTGGGCCGAGTTTGGACTGATCTTGACTGGGCGGAGTTTGGACTGATCTTGACAGGGCCGAGTTTGGACTGATCTTGACAGGGCCGAGTTTGGACTGATCATGACTGGAAAGAGTTTGGACTGATCTTGACTGGGAAGAGTTTGGACTGATCTTGACTGGGCCCAGTTTGAACTGATCTTGACTGGGCCGAGTTTTGACTGCTCTTGACTGGATTCAGTTTGGACTGATCTTGACTGGGCCGAGTTTGGACTGATCTTGACTGGACAGAGTTTGGACTGGTCTTGACTGGGCCGAGTTTGGACTGATCTTGACTGGGCAGAGTTTGGACTGATCTTGACTGGGCCGAGTATGGACTGATCATGACTGGAAAGAGTTTGGACTGATCTTGGCTGGGAAGAGTTTGGACTGATCTTGACTGGGACGAGTTTGAACTGATCTTGACTGGGCCGAGTTTGAACTGATCTTGACTGGGCCGAGTTTGGACTGACCTTGACTGGGCCGAGTTTGCACTGACCTTGACTGGGCCGAGTTTGGACAGACCTTGACTGGGCCGAGTTTGGACTGATTTTTACTGGGACGAGTTTGGACTGATCTTGACTGGGCCGAGTTTGGACTGATTTGACTGGGAAGAGTTTGGACTGATCTTTACTGGGCCGAGTTTGGACTGATTTGACTGGGAAGAGTTTGGACTGATCTTTACTGGGCCTAGTTTGGACTGATCTTGAGTGGGCCGAGTTTGGACTGATCTTTACTGGGCCAAGTTTGGACTGATCTTGACTGGGCCGAGTTTGGATTGCTCTTGACTGGGCCGAGTTTGGACTGATGTTGACTGGGCCGAGTTTGGACTGATCTTGACTGGGCCGAGTTTGGACTGATCTTGACTGGGCCGGGTTTGGACTGATTTTGACTGGGCCAAGTTTGGAATGATCTTGACTGGGAGAGTTTGGACTGATCTTGACTGGACAGAGTTTGGACTGATATTGGCTGGGCTGAGTTTGGACTGATCTTGACTGGGCCGAGTTTGGACTGATCTTGACTGGGCCGAATTTGGAATGATCTTGTCTGGCACGAGTTTGGACTGATCTTGACTGGGGCCGAGTTTGAACTGATCTTGACTGGGCTGAGTTTGGACTGATCTTGTCTGGCCCGAGTTTGGACTGATCTTGACTGGGAGAGATTGCACTGATCTTGACTGGGCCGAGTTTGGACTGATCTTGACTGGGCCGAGTTTGGACTGATCTTGACTGGGCCGAGTTTGCACTGGTCTTGACTGGGCGGAGTTTGGACTGATCTTGAATGGGCCGAGTTTGAACTGATCTTGACTGCGCCGAGTTTGGACTGATCTTGACTGGGCTGAGTTTGGACTGATCTTGACTGGGCCGAGTTTGGACCGATGTTGGCTGGGCCGAGTTTGAACTGATTTTCACTGGGCCGAGCTTGGACTGACCTTGACTGGATTCAGTTTGGACTGATCTTGACTGGATTCAGTTTGGACTGATCTTGATTGGGCTGAGTTTGGACTGATCTTGACTGGGCCGAGTTTGGACTGATATTGGCTGGGCCGAGTTTGGACTGATCTTGACTGGGCCATGTTTGGACTGATCTTTACTGTGCTGAGTTTGGACTGATCTTGACTGGGTCAAGTTTGGACTGATCTTAACTGGGAAGAGTTTGGACTGATCGTCACTGGGCCATGTTTGGACTGACCTTCTCTGGGCCGAGTTTGGACTGACCTTGCGTGCAAATAGTCTCGACTGATCTTGACTGGGCCGAGTTTGGACCGATGTTGGCTGGGCCGAGCTTGGACTGATCTTGACTGGGCCGAGTTTGAACTTATTTTCACTGGCCCGAGTTTGGACTAGTCTTGACTGGGCCGAGTTTGGACTGATCTTGACAGGGTAGAGTTTGGACTGATCTTGACTGGGCCGAGGTTGGACTGATCATGTTTGGAAAGAGTTTGGACTGATCTTGACTGGGCTCAATTTGAACTGATCTTGCATGGGCCGAGTTTTGACTGCTCTTGACTGGATTCAGTTTGGAATGATCTTGACTGGGCCGAGTTTGGACTGATCTTGACTGGACAGAGTTTGGACTGGTCTTGACTGGGCGGAGTTTGGACTGATCTTCACTGGGCCGAGTTTGGACTGATCTTGACTGGAAAGAGTTTGGACTGATCTTGACTGGGAAGAGTTTGGACTGATCTTGTCAGGGCCGAGTTTGGAGTGATTTTGACTGGGCCGAGTTTGCACTGACCTTGACTGGGCCGAGTTTGGATTGATCTTTACTGGGCCGAGTTTGGACTGATCTTTACTGGGACGAGTTTGGACTGATCTTGACTGGGCCGAGTTTGGACTGATCTTGACTGGGAAGAGTTTGGACTGATCTTTACTGGGCCGAGTTTGGACTGATCTTATCTGGACAGAGTTTGGACTTATCTTGTCTGGACAGAGTTTGCACTGATCTTTACTGGGCCGAGTTTGGACTGATCTTGACAGGGCCGAGCTTGGACTGATCTTGACTGGGCCGAGTTTGAACTTATTTTCACTGGGCCGAGTTTGGACTGGTCTTGACTGGGCCGAGTTCGGACTGATCTTGACTGGGCGGAGTTTGGACTGATCTTGATTGGCCCGAGTTTGGACTGATCATGACTGGAAGGAGTGTGGACTGATCTTGACTGGGCCGAGTTTGGACTGATCTTGACTGGAAAGAGTTTGGACTGATCTTGACTGGGAAGAGTTTGGACTGATTTTGACTGGGCCGAGTTTGGACGGATCTTGACTGGAAAGAGTTTGGACTGATCTTGTCTGGGAAGAGTTTGGATTGCTCTTGACTGGATTCAGTTTGGACTGATCTTGACTGGGCCGAGTCTGGACTGATCTTGACTGGACTGAGTTTGGACTGGTCTTGACTGGGCCGAGTTTGGACTGATATTGACTGGGTCGAGTTTGGACTGATCTTGACTGGGCCGAGTTTGGACTGATCTTGACTGGAAAGAGTTTGGACTGATCTTGACTTGGAAGAGTTTGGACTGATCTTGACTGGGCCGAGTTTGGACTGATCTTGACTGGAAAGAGTTTGGACTGATCTTGACTGGGAAGAGTTTGGACTGATCTTGACTTGGCCGAGTTTGGACTGATCTTATCTGGACACAGTTTGGACTTATCTTGTCTGGACAGAGTTTGCACTGATCTTTACTGGGCCGAGTTTGGACAGATCTTGACAGGGCCGAGCTTGGACTGATCTTGACTGGGCCGAGTTTGAACTTACTTTCACTGGGCCGAGTTTGGACTGGTCTTGACTGGGCCGAGTTCGGACTGATCTTGACTGGGCGGAGTTTGGACTGATCTTGATTGGCCCGAGTTTGGACTTATGTTGACTGGAAAGAGTTTGGACTGATCTTGACTGGGAAGAGTTTGGACTGATCTTGACTGGGCCGAGTTTGAACTGATCTTGACTGGAAAGAGTTTGGACTGATCTTGACTGGGAAGAGTTTGGACTGATCTTGACTGGGCCGAGTTTGAACTGATCTTGACTGGGCCGTGTTTGAACTGATCTTGACTGGGCCGAGTTTGGACTGATCTTGACTGGGCCGAGTTTGCACTGACCTTGACTGGGCCGAGTTTGGACTGATCTTTATTGGGCCGAGTTTGGACTGATCTTGACTGGAAAGAGTTTGGACTGATCTTGACTGGGAAGAGTTTGGACTGATCTTGACTGGGCCGAGGTTGGACTGATCTTGACTGGAAAGAGTTTGGACTGATCTTGACTGGGAAGAGTTTGGACTGATCTTGACTGGGCCGAGTTTGAACTGATCTTGACTGGGCCGTGTTTGAACTGATCTTGACTGGGCCGAGTTTGGACTGATCTTGACTGGGCCGAGTTTGGACTGATCTTGACTGGGGCCAAGTTTGAACTGATCTTGACTGGGCTGAGTTTGTACTGATCTTGTGTGGCCCGAGTTTGTACTGATCTTGACTGGAAAGAGTTTGGACTGATCTTGACTGGGAAGAGTTTGGACTGATCTTGACTGGGCCGAGTTTGAACTGATCTTGACTGGGCCGTGTTTGAACTGATCTTGACTGGTCCGAGTTTGGACTGATCTTGACTGGGCCGAGTTTGGACTGATCTTGACTGGGGCCAAGTTTGAACTGATCTTGACTGGGCTGAGTTTGGACTGATCTTGTGTGGCCCGAGTTTGGACTGATCTTGACTGGGAGAGTTTGCACTGATCTTGACTGGGCCGAGTTTGGACTGATCTTGACTGGGCCGAGTTTGGACTGATCTTGACTGGGCCGAGTTTGTACTGATCTTGACTGGGCAGAGTTTGGACTGATCTTGACTGGGCCGAGTTTGCACTAACCTTGACTGGGCCGAGTTTGGACTGATCTTTACTGGGCCGAGTTTGGACTGATCTTTACTGGGACGAGTTTGGTCTGATCTTGACTGGGCCGAGTTTGGACTGATCTTGACTGGGATGAGTTTGGACTGATCTTTACTGTGCCGTGTTTGGACTGATCTTTACTGGGCCGAGTTTGGACTGATCTTGACTGGGCCGAGTTTGGACTGATCTTGACTGGGCCGAGTTTGGACTGGTCTTATCTGGACAGAGTTTGGACTGATCTTGACTGGACAGAGTTTGGACTGGTCTTGACTGGGCCGAGTTTGGATTGATCTTGACTGGACACAGTTTTGACTGATCTTGACTGGGCCGAGTTTGGACTGATCTTGATTGGGCCGAGTTTGGACTGACCTTGTCTGGGCCGAGTTTGGACTAATTTTGACTGGATTCAGTTTGGACTGATTTTGACTGGGCCGAGTTTAGACTGACCTTGTCTGGGCCGAGTTTGGGCTGATCTTGACTGGGTCGAGTTTGGACTGATCTTGACTGGCCCATGTTTGGACTGATCTTTACTGTGCTGAGTTTGGACTGATCTTAACTGGGAAGAGTTTGGACTGATCGTCGCTGGGCCAAGTTTGGACTGACCTTGTCTGGGCCGAGTATGGAATGTTATTGCGTGCAAATAGTTTCGACTGACCTTGACTGGGCCGAGTTTGGACCGATGTTGTCTGGGCCGAGCTTGGACTGATCTTGAATGGGCCGAGTTTGAACATATTTTCACTGGGCCGAGTTTGGACTGGTCTTGACTGGGCCGAGTTTGGACTGATCTTGACTGGGCGGAGTTTGGACTGATCTTGACTGGGATGAGTTTGGACTGATCTTTACTGTGCCGAGTTTGGACTGATCTTTACTGGGCCGAGTTTGGACTGATCTTGACTGGGCCGAGTTTGGACTGATCTTGACTGGGCCGAGTTTGGACTGGTCTTATCTGGACAGAGTTTGGACTGATCTTGACTGGACAGAGTTTGGACTGGTCTTGACTGGGCCGAGTTTGGATTGATCTTGACTGGACACAGTTTTGACTGATCTTGACTGGGCCGAGTTTGGACTGATCTTGATTGGGCCGAGTTTGGACTGACCTTGTCTGGGCCGAGTTTGGACTAATTTTGACTGGATTCAGTTTGGACTGATTTTGACTGGGCCGAGTTTAGACTGACCTTGTCTGGGCCGAGTTTGGGCTGATCTTGACTGGGTCGAGTTTGGACTGATCTTGACTGGGCCATGTTTGGACTGATCTTTACTGTGCTGAGTTTGGACTGATCTTAACTGGGAAGAGTTTGGACTGAGCGTCGCTGGGCCAAGTTTGGACTGACCTTGTCTGGGCCGAGTATGGAATGATATTGCGTGCAAATAGTTTCAACTGATCTTGACTGGGCCGAGTTTGGACCGATGTTGTCTGGGCCGAGCTTGGACTGATCTTGAATGGGCCGAGTTTGGACTGGTCTTGACTGGGCCGAGTTTGGACTGATCTTGACTGGGCGGAGTTTGGACTGATCTTGACTGGGCCGAGTTTGGACTGATCATGACTGGAAAGAGTTTGGACTGATCTTGACTGGGCCCAGTTTGAACTGATCTTGACTGGACAGAGATTGGACTGGTCTTGACTGGGCCGAGTTTGGACTGATCTTGACTGGGCGGAGTTTGGACTGATCTTGACAGGGCCGAGTTTGGACTGATCATGACTGGAAAGAGTTTGGACTGATCTTGACTGGGAAGTGTTTGGACTGATCTTGACTGGGCTCAATTTGAACTGATCTTGCATGGGCCGAGTTTTGACTGCTCTTGACTGGATTCAGTTTGGAATGATCTTGACTGGGCCGAGTTTGGACTGATCTTGACTGGACAGAGTTTGGACTGATCTTGACTGGAAAGATTTTGGACTGATCTTGACTGGGTAGAGTTTGGACTGATCTTGACTGGGCCGAGTTTGAACTGATCTTGACTGGGCCGAGTTTGAACTGATCTTGACAGGGCCGAGTTTGGACTGATTTTGACTGGGCCGAGTTTGCACTGACCTTGACTGGGCCGAGTTTGGATTGATCTTTCCTGGGCCGAGTTTGGACTGATCTGTACTGGGACGAGTTTGGACTGATCTTGACTGGGAAGAGTTTGGACTGATCTTTACTGGGCCGAGTTTGGACTGATCTTATCTGGACAGAGTTTGGACTTATCTTGTCTGGACAGAGTTTGCACTGATCTTTACTGGGCCGAGTTTGGACTGATCTTGACAGGGCCGAGCTTGGACTGATCTTGACTGGGCCGAGTTTGAACTTATTTTCACTGGGCCGAGTTTGGACTGGTCTTGACTGGGCCGAGTTAGGACTGATCTTGACTGGGCGGAGTTTGGACTGATCTTGATTGGCCCGAGTTTGGACTGATCATGACTGGAAGGAGTGTGGACTGATCTTGACTGGGCCGAGTTTGGACTGATCTTGACTGGAAAGAGTTTGGACTGATCTTGACTGGGAAGAGTTTGGACTGATCTTGACTGGGCCGAGTTTGGACTGATCTTGACTGGAAAGAGTTTGGACTGATCTTGTCTGGGAAGAGTTTGGACTGCTCTTGACTGGATTCAGTTTGGACTGATCTTGACTGGGCCGAGATTGGACTGATCTTGACTGGACTGAGTTTGGACTGGTCTTGACTGGGCCGAGTTTGGACTGATCTTGACTGGGCCGAGTTTGGACTGATCTTGACTGGGCCGAGTTTGGACTGATCTTGATTGGCCCGAGGTTGGACTGATCATGACTGGAAAGAGTTTGGACTGATCTTGACTGGGAAGAGTTTGGACTGATCTTGACTGGGCCGAGGTTGGACTGATCATGTCTGGAAAGAGTTTGGACTGATCTTGACTGGGCTCAATTTGAACTGATCTTGCATGGGCCGAGTTTTGACTGCTCTTGACTGGATTCAGTTTGGAATGATCTTGACTGGGCCGAGTTTGGACTGATCTTGACTGGACAGAGTTTGGACTGGTCTTGACTGGGCGGAGTTTGGACTGATCTTGACTGGGCCGAGTTTGGACTGATCTTGACTGGAAAGAGTTTGGACTGATCTTGACTGGGAAGAGTTTGGACTGATCTTGACTGGGCCGAGTTTGGACTGATCTTGACTGGAAAGAGTTTGGACTGATCTTGTCTGGGAAGAGTTTGGACTGCTCTTGACTGGATTCAGTTTGGACTGATCTTGACTGGGCCGAGTTTGGACTGATCTTGACTGGGCCGAGTTTGGACTGATCTTGACTGGGCCGAGTTTGGACTGATCTTGACTGGAAAGAGTTTGGACTGATCTTGACTGGGAAGAGTTTGGACTGATCTTGACTGGGCCGAGTTTGGACTGATCTTGACTGGAAAGAGTTTGGACTGATCTTGACTGGGAAGAGTTTGGACTGATCTTGACTGGGCCGAGTTAGAACTGATCTTGACTGGGCCGTGTTTAAACAGATCTTGACTGGGCCGAGTTTGGACTGATCTTGACTGGGCCGAGTTTGGACTGATCTTTACTGGGCCGAGTTTGGACTGATCTTTACTGGGCCGAGTTTGGACTGATCTTGACTGGAAAGAGTTTGGACTGATCTTGACTGGGAAGAGTTTGGACTGATCTTGACTGGGCCGAGTTTGGACTGATCTTGACTGGAAAGAGTTTGGACTGATCTTGACTGGGAAGAGTTTGGACTGATCTTGACTGGGCCGAGTTTGAACTGATCTTGACTGGGCCGTGTTTGAACTGATCTTGACTGGGCCGAGTTTGGACTGATCTTGACTGGGCCGAGTTTGGACTGATCTTGACTGGGGCCAAGTTTGAACTAATCTTGACTGGGCTGAGTTTGGACTGATCTTGTGTGGCCCGAGTTTGGACTGATCTTGACTGGGAGAGTTTGCACTGATCTTGACTGGGCCGAGTTTGGACTGATCTTGACTGGGCCGAGTTTGGACTGATCTTGACTGGGCTGAGTTTGTACTGATCTTGACTGGGCGGAGTTTGGACTGATCTTGACTGGGCCGAGTTTGCACTAACCTTGACTGGGCCGAGTTTGGACTGATCTTTACTGGGCCGAGTTTGGACTGATCTTTACTGGGACGAGTTTGGTCTGATCTTGACTGGGCCGAGTTTGGACTGATCTTGACTGGGATGAGTTTGGACTGATCTTTACTGTGCCGAGTTTGGACTGATCTTTACTGGGCCGTGTATGGACTGATCTTGACTGGGCCGAGTTTGGACTGATCTTGACTGGGCCGAGTTTGGACTGGTCTTATCTGGAAAGAGTTTGGACTGATCTTGACTGGACAGATTTTGGACTAGTCTTGACTGGGCCGAGTTTGGATTGATCTTGACTGGACACAGCTTTGACTGATCTTGACTGGGCCGAGTTTGGACTGATCTTGATTGGGCCGAGTTTGGACTGACCTTGTCTGGGCCGAGTTTGGACTAATTTTGACTGGATTCAGTTTGGACTGATTTTGACTGGGCCGAGTTTAGACTGACCTTGTCTGGGCCGAGTTTGGGCTGATCTTGACTGGGTCGAGTTTGGACTGATCTTGACTGGGCCATGTTTGGACTGATCTTTACTGTCCTGAGTTTGGACTGATCTTAACTGGGAAGAGTTTGGACTGATCGTCGCTGGGCCAAGTTTGGACTGACCTTGTCTGGGCCGAGTTTGGAATGATATTGCGTGCAAATAGATTCCACTGATCTTGACTGGGCCGAGTTTGGACCGATGTTGTCTGGGCCGAGCTTGGACTGATCTTGAATGGGCCGAGTTTGAACTTATCTTCACTGGGCCGAGTTTGGACTGGTCTTGACTGGGCCGAGTTTGGACTGATCTTGACTGGGCGGAGTTTGGACTGATCTTGACAGGGCCGTGTTTGGACTGATCATGACTGGAAAGAGTTTGGACTGATCTTGACTGGGAAGAGTTTGGACTGATCTTGACTGGGCCCAGTTTGAACTGATCTTGACTGGGCCGAGTTTTGACTGCTCTTGACTGGATTCAGTTTCGACTGATCTTGACTGGGCCGAGTTTGGACTGATCTTGACTGGACAGAGTTTGGACTGGTCTTGACTGGGCCGAGTTTGGACTGATCTTGATTGGGCAGAGTTTGGACTGATCTTGACTGGGCCGAGTATGGACTGATCATGACTGGAAAGAGTTTGGACTGATCTTGGCTGGGAAGAGTTTGGACTGATCTTGACTGGGACGAGTTTGAACTGATCTTGACTGGGCCGAGTTTGAACTGATCTTGACTGGGCCGAGTTTGGACTGATTTTGACTGGGCCGAGTTTGCACTGACCTTGACTGGGCCGAGTTTGGACAGATCTTTACTGGGCCGAGTTTGGACTGATTTTTACTGGGACGAGTTTGGACTGATCTTGACTGGGCCGAGTTTGGACTGATTTGACTGGGAAGAGTTTGGACTGAACTTTACTGGGCCTAGTTTGGACTGATCTTGAGTGGGCCGAGTTTGGACTGATCTTTACTGGGCCAAGTTTGGACTGATCTTGACTGGGCCGAGTTTGGACTGCTCTTGACTGGGCCGAGTTTGGACTGATGTTGACTGGGCCGAGTTTGGACTGATCTTGACTGGGCCGAGTTTGGACTGATCTTGACTGGGCCGAGTTTGAACTGATCTTGACTGGGCTGAGTTTGGACTGATCTTGACTGGGCCGAGTTTGGACCGATGTTCGCTGGGCCGAGTTTGAACTGATTTTCACTGGGCCGTGCTTGGACTGACCTTGACTGGATTCAGTTTGGACTGATCTTGACTGGATTCAGTTTGGACTGATCTTGACTGGGCTGAGTTTGGACTGATCTTGACTGGGCCGAGTTTGGACTGATATTGGCTGGGCCGAGTTTGGACTGATCTTGACTGGGCCATGTTTGGACTGATCTTTACTGTGCTGAGTTTGGACTGATCTTGACTGGGCCAAGTTTGGACTGATCTTAACTGGGAAGAGTTTGGACTGATCGTCACTGGGCCATGTTTGGACTGACCTTGTCTGGGCCGAGTTTGGACTGACCTTGCGTGCAAATAGTCTCGACTGATCTTGACTGGGCCGAGTTTGGACCGATGTTGGCTGGGCCGAGCTTGGACTGATCTTGACTGGGCCGATTTTGAACTTATTTTCACTGGCCCGAGTTTGGACTGGTCTTGACTGGGCCGAGTTTGGACTGATCTTGACAGGGCAGAGTTTGGACTGATCTTGACTGGGCCGAGGTTGGACTGATCATGTCTGGAAAGAGTTTGGACTGATCTTGACTGGGCTCAATTTGAACTGACCTTGCATGGGCCGAGTTTTGACTGCTCTTGACTGGATTCAGTTTGGAATGATCTTGATTGGGCCGAGTTTGGACTGATCTTGACTGGACAGAGTTTGGACTGGTCTTGACTGGGCGGAGTTTGGACTGATCTTCACTGGGCCGAGTTTGGACTGATCTTGACTGGATAGAGTTTGGACTGATCTTGACTGGGAAGAGTTTGGACTGATCTTGACTGGGCCGAGTTTGAACTGATCTTGACTGGGCCGAGTTTGAACTGATCTTGACAGGGCCGAGTTTGGACTGATTTTGACTGGGCCGAGTTTGCACTGACTTTGACTGGGCCGAGTTTGGATTGATCTTTACTGGGCCGAGTTTGGACTGATCTTTACTGGGACGAGTTTGGACTGATCTTGACTGGGCCGAGTTTGGACTGATCTTGACTGGGAAGAGTTTGGACTGATCTTTACTGGGCCGAGTTTGGACTGATCTTATCTGGACAGAGTTTGGACTTATCTTGTCTGGACAGAGTTTGCACTGATCTTTACTGGGCCGAGTTTGGACTGATCTTGACAGGGCCGAGTTAGGACTGATCTTGACTGGGCGGAGTTTGGACTGATCTTGATTGGCCCGAGTTTGGACTGATCATGATTGGAAGGAGTGTGGACTGATCTTGACTGGGCCGAGTTTGGTCTGATCTTCACTGGAAAGAGTTTGGACTGATCTTGACTGCGAAGAGTTTGGACTGATCTTGACTGGGCCGAGTTTGGACTGATCTTGACTGGAAAGAGTTTGGACTGATCTTGACTGGGAAGAGTTTGGACTGCTCTTGACTGGATTCAGTTTGGACTGATCTTGACTGGGCCGAGTTTGGACTGATCTTGACTGGACTGAGTTTGGACTGGTCTTGACTGGGCCGAGTTTGGACTGATCTTGACTGGGCCGAGTTTGGACTGATCTTTACTGGGCCGAGTTTGGACTGATCTTTACTGGGCCGAGTTTGGACTGATCTTGACTGGAAAGAGTTTGGACTGATCTTGACTGGGAAGAGTTTGGACTGATCTTGACTGGGCCGAGTTTGGACTGATCTTGACTGGAAAGAGTTTGGACTGATCTTGACTGGGAAGAGTTTGGACTGATCTTGACTGGGCCGAGTTTGAACTGATCTTGACTGGGCCGTGTTTGAACTGATCTTGACTGGGCCGAGTTTGGACTGATCTTGACTGGGCCGAGTTTGGACTGATCTTGACGGTGGCCAAATTTGAACTGATCTTGACTGGGCTGAGTTTGGACTGATCTTGTGTGGCCCGAGTTTGGACTGATCTTGACTGGGAGAGTTTGCACTGATCTTGACTGGGCCGAGTTTGGACTGATCTTGACTGGGCCGAGCTTGGACTGATCTTGACTGGGCCGAGTTTGTACTGATCGTGACTGGGCGGAGTTTGGACTGATCTTCACTGGGCCGAGTTTGAACTGATCTTGACTGGGCCGAGTTTGAACTGATCTTGACAGGGCCGAGTTTGGACTGATTTTGACTGGGCCGAGTTTGCACTGACTTTGACTGGGCCGAGTTTGGATTGATCTTTACTGGGCCGAGTTTGGACTGATCTTTACTGGGACGAGTTTGGACTGATCTTGACTGGGCCGAGTTTGGACTGATCTTGACTGGGAAGAGTTTGGACTGATCTTTACTGGGCCGAGTTTGGACTGATCTTATCTGGATAGAGTTTGGACTTATCTTGTCTGGACAGAGTTTGCACTGATCTTGACTGGGCCGAGTTTGGACTGATCTTGACAGGGCCGAGTTAGGACTGATCTTGACTGGGCGGAGTTTGGACTGATCTTGATTGGCCCGAGTTTGGACTGATCATGATTGGAAGGAGTGTGGACTGATCTTGACTGGGCCGAGTTTGGTCTGATCTTCACTGGAAAGAGTTTGGACTGATCTTGACTGGGAAGAGTTTGGACTGATCTTGACTGGGCCGAGTTTGGACTGATCTTGACTGGAAAGAGTTTGGACTGATCTTGACTGGGAAGAGTTTGGACTGCTCTTGACTGGATTCAGTTTGGACTGATCTTGACTGGGCCGAGTTTGGACTGATCTTGACTGGACTGAGTTTGGACTGGTCTTGACTGGGCCGAGTTTCGACTGATCTTGACTGGGCCGAGTTTGGACTGATCTTTACTGGGCCGAGTTTGGACTGATCTTTACTGGGCCGAGTTTGGACTGATCTTGACTGGAAAGAGTTTGGACTGATCTTGACTGGGAAGAGTTTGGACTGATCTTGACTGGGCCGAGTTTGGACTGATCTTGACTGGAAAGAGTTTGGACTGATCTTGACTGGGAAGAGTTTGGACTGATCTTGACTGGGCCGAGTTTGAACTGATCTTGACTGGGCCGTGTTTGAACTGATCTTGACTGGGCCGAGTTTGGACTGATCTTGACTGGGCCGAGTTTGGACTGATCTTGACGGTGGCCAAATTTGAACTGATCTTGACTGGGCTGAGTTTGGACTGATCTTGTGTGGCCCGAGTTTGGACTGATCTTGACTGGGAGAGTTTGCACTGATCTTGACTGGGCCGAGTTTGGACTGATCTTGACTGGGCCGAGCTTGGACTGATCTTGACTGGGCCGAGTTTGTACTGATCGTGACTGGGCGGAGTTTGGACTGATCTTGACTGGGCCGAGTTTGCACTAACCTTGACTGGGCCGAGTTTGGACTGATCTTTACTGGGCCGAGTTTGGACTGATCTTTACTGGGACGAGTTTGGTCTGATCTTGACTGGGCCGAGTTTGGACTGATCTTGACTGGGATGAGTTTGGACTGATCTTTACTGTGCCGAGTTTGGACTGATCTTTACTGGGCCGAGTTTGGACTGATCTTGACTGGGCCGAGTTTGGACTGATCTTGACTGGGCCGAGTTTGGACTGGTCTTATCTGGACAGAGTTTGGACTGATCTGGACTGGACAGAGTTTGGACTGGTCTTGACTGGGCCGAGTTTGGATTGATCTTGACTGGACACAGTTTTGACTGATCTTGACTGGGCCGAGTTTGGACTGATCTTGATTGGGCCGAGTTTGGACTGACCTTGTCTGGGCCGAGTTTGGACTAATTTTGACTGGATTCAGTTTGGACTGATTTTGACTGGGCCGAGTTTAGACTGACCTTTTCTGGGAGAGTTTGCACTGATCTTGACTGGGCCGAGTTTGGACTGATCTTGACTGGGCCGAGTTTGGACTGATCTTGACTGGGCCGAGTTTGCACTGATCTTGACTGGGCGGAGTTTGGACTGATCTTGAATGGGCCGAGTTTGAACTGATCTTGACTGCGCCGAGTTTGGACTGATCTTGACTGGGCTGAGTTTGGACTGATCTTGACTGGGCCGAGTTTGGACCGATGTTGGCTGGGCCGAGTTTGAACTGATTTTCACTGGGCCGAGCTTGGACTGACCTTGACTGGATTCAGTTTGGACTGATCTTGACTGGATTCTGTTTGGACTGATCTTGACTGGGCCGAGTTTGGACTGATCTTGTCTGGCCCGAGTTTGGACTGATCTTGACTGGGCCGAGTTTGGACTGATCTTGACTGGGCCGAGTTTGGACTGGTCTTATCTGGACAGAGTTTGGACTGATCTGGACTGGACAGAGTTTGGACTGGTCTTGACTGGGCCGAGTTTGGATTGATCTTGACTGGACACAGTTTTGACTGATCTTGATTGGGCCGAGTTTGGACTGACCTTGTCTGGGCCGAGTTTGGACTAATTTTGACTGGATTCAGTTTGGACTGATTTTGACTGGGCCGAGTTTAGACTGACCTTTTCTGGGCCGAGTTTGGGCTGATCTTGACTGGGTCGAGTTTGGACTGATCTTGACTGGGCCATGTTTGGACTGATCTTTACTGTGCTGAGTTTGGACTGATCTTAACTGGGAAGAGTTTGGACTGATCGTCGCTGGGCCAAGTTTGGACTGACCTTGTCTGGGCCGAGTATGGAATGATATTGCGTGCAAATAGTTTTGACTGATCTTGACTGGGCCGAGTTTGGACCGATGTTGTCTGGGCCGAGCTTGGACTGATCTTGAATGGGCCGAGTTTGAACTTATTTTCACTGGGCCGAGTTTGGACTGGTCTTGACTGGGCCGAGTTTGGACTGATCTTGACTGGGCGGAGTTTGGGCTGATCTTGACTGGGCCGAGTTTGGACTGATCATGACTGGAACGAGTTTGGACTGATCTTGACTGGGCCCAGTTTGAACTGATCTTGACTGGACAGAGATTGGACTGGTCTTGACTGGGCCGAGTTTGGACTGATCTTGACTGGGCGGAGTTTGGACTGATCTTGACAGGGCCGAGTTTGGACTGATCATGACTGGAAAGAGTTTGGACTGATCTTGACTGGGAAGAGTTTGGACTGATCTTGACTGGGCCCAGTTTGAACTGATCTTGACTGGGCCGAGTTTTGACTGCTCTTGACTGGATTCAGTTTGGACTGATCTTGACTGGGCCGAGTTTGGACTGATCTTGACTGGACAGAGTTTGGACTGGTCTTGACTGGGCCGAGTTTGGACTGATCTTGACTGGCCAGAGTTTGGACTGATCTTGACTGGGCCGAGTATGGACTGATCATGACTGGAAAGAGTTTGGACTGATCTTGGCTGGGAAGAGTTTGGACTGATCTTGACTGGGACGAGTTTGAACTGATCTTGACTGGGCCGAGTTTGAACTGATCTTGACTGGGCCGAGTTTGGACTGATCTTGACTGGGCCGAGTTTGCACTGACCTTGACTGGGCCGAGTTTGGACAGATCTTTACTGGGATGAGTTTGGACTGATCTTGACTGGGCCGAGTTTGGACTGATTTGACTGGGAAGAGTTTGGACTGATCTTTACTGGGCCGAGTTTGGACTGATTTGACTGGGAAGAGTTTGGACTGATCTTTACTGGGCCTAGTTTGGACTGATCTTTACTGGGACGAGTTTGGTCTGATCTTGACTGGGCCGAGTTTGGACTGATCTTGACTGGGATGAGTTTGGACTGATCTTTACTGTGCCGAGTTTGGACTGATCTTTACTGGGCCGAGTTTGGACTGATCTTGACTGGGCCGAGTTTGGACTGATCTTGACTGGGCCGAGTTTGGACTGGTCTTATCTGGACAGAGTTTGGACTGATCTGGACTGGACAGAGTTTGGACTGGTCTTGACTGGGCCGAGTTTGGATTGATCTTGACTGGACACAGTTTTGACTGATCTTGACTGGGCCGAGTTTGGACTGATCTTGATTGGGCCGAGTTTGGACTGACCTTGTCTGGGCCGAGTTTGGACTAATTTTGACTGGATTCAGTTTGGACTGATTTTGACTGGGCCGAGTTTAGACTGACCTTTTCTGGGAGAGTTTGCACTGATCTTGACTGGGCCGAGTTTGGACTGATCTTGACTGGGCCGAGTTTGGACTGATCTTGACTGGGCCGAGTTTGCACTGATCTTGACTGGGCGGAGTTTGGACTGATCTTGAATGGGCCGAGTTTGAACTGATCTTGACTGCGCCGAGTTTGGACTGATCTTGACTGGGCTGAGTTTGGACTGATCTTGACTGGGCCGAGTTTGGACCGATGTTGGCTGGGCCGAGTTTGAACTGATTTTCACTGGGCCGAGCTTGGACTGACCTTGACTGGATTCAGTTTGGACTGATCTTGACTGGATTCTGTTTGGACTGATCTTGACTGGGCCGAGTTTGGACTGATCTTGTCTGGCCCGAGTTTGGACTGATCTTGACTGGGCGGAGTTTGGACTGATCTTGACTGGGCCGTGTTTGGACTGGTCTTATCTGGACAGAGTTTGGACTGATCTGGACTGGACAGAGTTTGGACTGGTCTTGACTGGGCCGAGTTTGGATTGATCTTGACTGGACACAGTTTTGACTGATCTTGATTGGGCCGAGTTTGGACTGACCTTGTCTGGGCCGAGTTTGGACTAATTTTGACTGGATTCAGTTTGGACTGATTTTGACTGGGCCGAGTTTAGACTGACCTTTTCTGGGCCGAGTTTGGGCTGATCTTGACTGGGTCGAGTTTGGACTGATCTTGACTGGGCCATGTTTGGACTGATCTTTACTGTGCTGAGTTTGGACTGATCTTAACTGGGAAGAGTTTGGACTGATCGTCGCTGGGCCAAGTTTGGACTGACCTTGTCTGGGCCGAGTATGGAATGATATTGCGTGCAAATAGTTTTGACTGATCTTGACTGGGCCGAGTTTGGACCGATGTTGTCTGGGCCGAGCTTCGACTGATCTTGAATGGGCCGAGTTTGAACTTATTTTCACTGGGCCGAGTTTGGACTGGTCTTGACTGGGCCGAGTTTGGACTGATCTTGACTGGGCGGAGTTTGGGCTGATCTTGACTGGGCCGAGTTTGGACTGATCATGACTGGAAAGAGTTTGGACTGATCTTGACTGGGCCCAGTTTGAACTGATCTTGACTGGACAGAGATTGGACTGGTCTTGACTGGGCCGAGTTTGGACTGATCTTGACTGGGCGGAGTTTGGACTGATCTTGACAGGGCCGAGTTTGGACTGATCATGACTGGAAAGAGTTTGGACTGATCTTGACTGGGAAGAGTTTGGACTGATCTTGACTGGGCCCAGTTTGAACTGATCTTGACTGGGCCGAGTTTTGACTGCTCTTAACTGGATTCAGTTTGGACTGATCTTGACTGGGCCGAGTTTGGACTGATCTTGACTGGACAGAGTTTGGACTGGTCTTGACTGGGCCGAGTTTGGACTGATCTTGACTGGGCAGAGTTTGGACTGATCTTGACTGGGCCGAGTATGGACTGATCATGACTGGAAAGAGTTTGGACTGATCTTGGCTGGGAAGAGTTTGGACTGATCTTGACTGGGACGAGTTTGAACTGATCTTGACTGGGCCGAGTTTGAACTGATCTTGACTGGGCCGAGTTTGGACTGATCTTGACTGGGCCGAGTTTGCACTGACCTTGACTGGGCCGAGTTTGGACAGATCTTTACTGGGATGAGTTTGGACTGATCTTGACTGGGCCGAGTTTGGACTGATTTGACTGGGAAGAGTTTGGACTGATCTTTACTGGGCCGAGTTTGGACTGATTTGACTGGGAAGAGTTTGGACTGATCTTTACTGGGCCTAGTTTGGACTGATCTTTACTGGGACGAGTTTGGTCTGATCTTGACTGGGCCGAGTTTGGACTGATCTTGACTGGGATGAGTTTGGACTGATCTTTACTGTGCCGAGTTTGGACTGATCTTTACTGGGCCGAGTTTGGACTGATCTTGACTGGGCCGAGTTTGGACTGATCTTGACTGGGCCGAGTTTGGACTGGTCTTATCTGGACAGAGTTTGGACTGATCTGGACTGGACAGAGTTTGGACTGGTCTTGACTGGGCCGAGTTTGGATTGATCTTGACTGGACACAGTTTTGACTGATCTTGACTGGGCCGAGTTTGGACTGATCTTGATTGGGCCGAGTTTGGACTGACCTTGTCTGGGCCGAGTTTGGACTAATTTTGACTGGATTCAGTTTGGACTGATTTTGACTGGGCCGAGTTTAGACTGACCTTTTCTGGGAGAGTTTGCACTGATCTTGACTGGGCCGAGTTTGGACTGATCTTGACTGGGCCGAGTTTGGACTGATCTTGACTGGGCCGAGTTTGCACTGATCTTGACTGGGCGGAGTTTGGACTGATCTTGAATGGGCCGAGTTTGAACTGATCTTGACTGCGCCGAGTTTGGACTGATCTTGACTGGGCTGAGTTTGGACTGATCTTGACTGGGCCGAGTTTGGACCGATGTTGGCTGGGCCGAGTTTGAACTGATTTTCACTGGGCCGAGCTTGGACTGACCTTGACTGGATTCAGTTTGGACTGATCTTGACTGGATTCTGTTTGGACTGATCTTGACTGGGCCGAGTTTGGACTGATCTTGTCTGGCCCGAGTTTGGACTGATCTTGACTGGGCCGAGTTTGGACTGATCTTGACTGGGCCGTGTTTGGACTGGTCTTATCTGGACAGAGTTTGGACTGATCTGGACTGGACAGAGTTTGGACTGGTCTTGACTGGGCCGAGTTTGGATTGATCTTGACTGGACACAGTTTTGACTGATCTTGATTGGGCCGAGTTTGGACTGACCTTGTCTGGGCCGAGTTTGGACTAATTTTGACTGGATTCAGTTTGGACTGATTTTGACTGGGCCGAGTTTAGACTGACCTTTTCTGGGCCGAGTTTGGGCTGATCTTGACTGGGTCGAGTTTGGACTGATCTTGACTGGGCCATGTTTGGACTGATCTTTACTGTGCTGAGTTTGGACTGATCTTAACTGGGAAGAGTTTGGACTGATCGTCGCTGGGCCAAGTTTGGACTGACCTTGTCTGGGCCGAGTATGGAATGATATTGCGTGCAAATAGTTTTGACTGATCTTGACTGGGCCGAGTTTGGACCGATGTTGTCTGGGCCGAGCTTGGACTGATCTTGAATGGGCCGAGTTTGAACTTATTTTTCGCTAGGCCGAGTTTGGACTGGTCTTGACTGGGCCGAGTTTGGACTGATCTTGACTGGGCGGAGTTTGGGCTGATCTTGACTGGGCCGAGTTTGGACTGATCATGACTGGAAAGAGTTTGGACTGATCTTGACTGGGCCCAGTTTGAACTGATCTTGACTGGACAGAGATTGGACTGGTCTTGACTGGGCCGAGTTTGGACTGATCTTGACTGGGCGGAGTTTGGACTGATCTTGACAGGGCCGAGTTTGGACTGATCATGACTGGAAAGAGTTTGGACTGATCTTGACTGGGAAGAGTTTGGACTGATCTTGACTGGGCCCAGTTTGAACTGATCTTGACTGGGCCGAGTTTTGACTGCTCTTGACTGGATTCAGTTTGGACTGATCTTGACTGGGCCGAGTTTGGACTGATCTTGACTGGACAGAGTTTGGACTGGTCTTGACTGGGCCGAGTTTGGACTGATCTTGACTGGGCAGAGTTTGGACTGATCTTGACTGGGCCGAGTATGGACTGATCATGACTGGAAAGAGTTTGGACTGATCTTGGCTGGGAAGAGTTTGGACTGATCTTGACTGGGACGAGTTTGAACTGATCTTGACTGGGCCGAGTTTGAACTGATCTTGACTGGGCCGAGTTTGGACTGATCTTGACTGGGCCGAGTTTGCACTGACCTTGACTGGGCCGAGTTTGGACAGATCTTTACTGGGATGAGTTTGGACTGATCTTGACTGGGCCGAGTTTGGACTGATTTGACTGGGAAGAGTTTGGACTGATCTTTACTGGGCCGAGTTTGGACTGATTTGACTGGGAAGAGTTTGGACTGATCTTTACTGGGCCTAGTTTGGACTGATCTTGAGTGGGCCGAGTTTGGACTGATCTTTACTGGGCCAAGTTTGGACTGATCTTGACTGGGCCGAGTTTGTACTGCTCTTGACTGGGCCGAGTTTGGACTGATGTTGACTGGGCCGAGTTGGGACTGGTCTTGACTGGGCCGAGTTTGGACTGATCTTGACTGGGCCGAGTTTGGACTGATCTTGACTGGGCCGAGTTTGGAATGATCTTCACTGGGCCGAATTTGGAATGATCTTGTCTGGCACGAGTTTGGGCTGATCTTGACTGGGGCCGAGTTTGAACTGATCTTGACTGGGCTGAGTTTGGACTGATCTTGTCTGGCCCGAGTTTGGACTGATCTTGACTGGGAGAGTTTGCACTGATCTTGACTGGGCCGAGTTTGGACTGATCTTGACTGGGCCGAGTTTGGACTGATCTTGACTGGGCCGAGTTTGCACTGATCTTGACTGGGCGGAGTTTGGACTGATCTTGAATGGGCCGAGTTTGAACTGATCTTGACTGCGTCGAGATTGGACTGATCTTGACTGGGCTGAGTTTGGACTGATTTTCACTGGGCCGAGCTTGGACTGACCTTGACTGGATTCAGTTTGGACTGATCTTGACTGGATTCAGTTTGGACTGATCTTGACTGGGCTGAGTTTGGACTGATCTTGACTGGGCCGAGTTTGGACTGATATTGGCTGGGCCGAGTTTGGACTGATCTTGACTGGGCCATGTTTGGACTGATCTTTACTGTGCTGAGTTTGGACTGATCTTGACTGGGCCAAGTTTGGACTAATCTTAACTGGGAAGAGTTTGGACTGATCGTCACTGGGCCATGTTTGGACTGACCTTGTCTGGGCCGAGTTTGGACTGACCTTGCGTGCAAATAGTCTCGACTGATCTTGACTGGGCCGAGTTTGGACCGATGTTGGCTGGGCCGAGCTTGGACTGATCTTGACTGGGCCGAGTTTGAACTTATTTTCACTAGCCCGAGTTTGGACTGGTCTTGACTGGGCCGAGTTTGGACTGATCTTGACAGGGCAGAGTTTGGACTGATCTTGACTGGGCCGAGGTTGGACTGATCATGTCTGGAAAGAGTTTGGACTGATCTTGACTGGGCTCAATTTGAACTGATCTTGCATGGGCCGAGTTTTGACTGCTCTTGACTGGATTCAGTTTGGAATGATCTTGACTGGGCCGAGTTTGGACTGATCTTGACTGGACAGAGTTTGGACTGGTCTTGACTGGGCGGAGTTTGGACTGATCTTCACTGGGCAGAGTTTGGACTGATCTTGACTGGAAAGAGTTTGGACTGATCTTGACTGGGAAGAGTTTGGACTGATCTTGACTGGGCCGAGTTTGAACTGATCTTGACTGGGCCGAGTTTAAACTGATCTTGACAGGGCCGAGTTTGGACTGATTTTGACTGGGCCGAGTTTGCACTGACCTTGACTGGGCCGAGTTTGGATTGATCTTTACTGGGCCGAGTTTGGACTGATCTTTACTGGGACGAGTTTGGACTGATCTTGACTGGGCCGAGTTTGGACTGATCTTGACTGGGAAGAGTTTGGACTGATCTTCACTGGGCCGAGTTTGGACTGATCTTATCTGGACAGAGTTTGGACTTATCTTGTCTGGACAGAGTTTGCACTGATCTTTACTGGGCCGAGTTTGGACTGATCTTGACAGGGCCGAGCTTGGACTGATCTTGACTGGGCCGAGTTTGAACTTATTTTCACTGGGCCGAGTTTGGATTGGTCTTGACTGGGCCGAGTTAGGACTGATCTTGACTGGGCGGAGTTTGGACTGATTTGATTGGCCCGAGTTTGGACTGATCATGACTGGAAGGAGTGTGGACTGATCTTGACTGGGCCGAGTTTGGACTGATCTTGACTGGAAAGAGTTTCGACTGATCTTGACTGGGAAGAGTTCGGACTGATCTTGACTGGGCCGAGTTTGGACTGATCTTGACTGGGCCGAGTTTGAACTGATCTTGACAGGGCCGAGTTTGGACTGATTTTGACTGGGCCGAGTTTGCACTGACCTTGACTGGGCCGAGTTTGGATTGATCTTTACTGGGCGGAGTTTGGAATGATCTTGACTGGGCCGAGTTTGGACTGATCATGACTGGAAAGAGTTTGGACTGATCTTGACTGGACAGAGATTGGACTGGTCTTGACTGGGCCGAGTTTGGACAAATCTTGACTGGGCGGAGTTAGGACTGATCTTGACTGGGCGGAGTTTGGACTGATCTTGATTGGCCCGAGTTTGGACTGATCATGACTGGAAGGAGTGTGGACTGATCTTGACTGGGCCGAGTTTGGACTGATCTTGACTGGAAAGAGTTTGGACTGATCTTGACTGGGAAGAGTTTGGACTGATCTTGACTGGGCCGAGTTTGGACTGATCTTGACTGGAAAGAGTTTGGACTGATCTTGTCTGTGAAGAGTTTGGACTGCTCTTGACTGGATTCAGTTTGGACTGATCTTGACTGGGCCGAGTTTGGACTGATCTTGACTGGACTGAGTTTGGACTGGTCTTGACTGGGCCGAGTTTGGACTGATCTTGACTGGGCCGAGTTTGGACTGATCTTGACTGGGCCGAGTTTGGACTGATCTTGACTGGAAAGAGTTTGGACTGATCTTGACTGGGAAGAGTTTGGACTGATCTTGACTGGGCCGAGTTTGGACTGATCTTGACTGGAAAGAGTTTGGACTGATCTTGACTGGGAAGAGTTTGGACTGATCTTGACTGGGCCGAGTTTGGACTGATCTTATCTGGACAGAGTTTGGACTTATCTTGTCTGGACAGAGTTTGCACTGATCTTTACTGGGCATGGTTTGGACTGGTCTTGGCTGGGCCGAGTTAGGACTGATCTTGACTGGGCGGAGTTTGGACTGATCTTGATTGGGCCGAGTTTGGACTGATCATGACTGGAAGGAGTGTGGACTGATCTTGACTGGGCCGAGTTTGGACTTATCTTGACTGGAATGAGTTTGGACTGATCTTGACTGGGAAGAGTTTGGACTGATCTTGACTGGGCCGAGTTTGGACTGATCTTGACTGGAAAGAGTTTCGACTGATCTTGTCTGGGAAGAGTTTGGACTGCTCTTGACTGGATTCAGTTTGGACTGATCTTGACTGGGCCGAGTTTGGACTGATCTTGACTGGACTGAGTTTCGACTGGTCTTGACTGGGCCGAGTTTGCACTGATCTTGACTGGGCCGAGTTTGGACTGATCTTGACTGGGCCGAGTTTGGACTGATCTTGACTGGAAAGAGTTTGGACTGATCTTGACTGGGAAGAGTTTGGACTGATCTTGACTGGGCCGAGTTTGGACTGATCTTGACTGGGCCGAGTTTGGACTGATCTTGACTGGGAAGAGTTTGGACTGATCTTGACTGGGCCGAGTTTGAACTGATCTTGACTGGGCCGTGTTTGAACTGATCTTGACTGGGCCGCGTTTGGACTGATCTTGACTGGGCCGAGTTTGCACTGACCTTGACTGGGCCGAGTTTGGACTGATCTTTACTGGGCCGAGTTTGGACTGATCTTTACTGGGCCGAGTTTGGACTGATCTTGACTGGAAAGAGTTTGGACTGATCTTGACTGGGAAGAGTTTGGACTGATCTTGACTGGGCCGAGTTTGGACTGATCTTGACTGGAAAGAGTTTGGACTGATTTTGACTGGGAAGAGTTTGGACTGATCTTGACTGGGCCGAGTTTGAACTGATCTTGACTGGGCCGTGTTTGAACTGATCTTGACTGGGCCGAGTTTGGACTGATCTTGACTGGGCCGAGTTTGGACTGATCTTGACTGGGGCCAAGTTTGAACTGATCTTGACTGGGCTGACTTTGGACTGATCTTGTGTGGCCCGAGTTTGGACTGATCTTGACTGGGAGAGTTTGCACTGATCTTGACTGGGCCGAGTTTGGACTGATCTTGACTGGGCCGAGTTTGGACTGATCTTGACTGGGCCGAGTTTGTACTGATCTTGACTGGGCGGAGTTTGGACTGATCTTGACTGGGCCGAGTTTGCACTAACCTTGACTGGGCCGAGTTTGGACTGATCTTTACTGGTCCGAGTTTGGACTGATCTTTACTGGGACGAGTTTGGTCTGATCTTGACTGGGCCGAGTTTGGACTGATCTTGACTGGGATGAGTTTGGACTGATCTTTACTGTGCCGAGTTTGGACTGATCTTTACTGGGCCGAGTTTGGACTGATCTTGACTGGGCCGAGTTTGGACTGATCTTGACTGGGCCGAATTTGGACTGGTCTTATCTGGACAGAGTTTGGACTGATCTTGTCTGGACAGAGTTTGGACTGGTCTTGACTGGGCCGAGTTTGGATTGATCTTGACTGGACACAGTTTTGACTGATCTTGACTGGGCCGAGTTTGGACTGATCTTGATTGGGCCGAGTTTGGACTGACCTTGTCTGGGCCGAGTTTGGACTAATTTTGACTGGATTCAGTTTGGACTGATTTTGACTGGGCCGAGTTTAGACTGACCTTGTCTGGGCCGAGTTTGGGCTGATCTTGACTGGGTCGAGTTTGGACTGATCTTGACTGGGCCATGTTTGGACTGATCTTTACTGTGCTGAGTTTGGACTGATCTTAACTGGGAAGAGTTTGGACTGATCGTCGCTGGGCCAAGTTTGGACTGACCTTGTCTGGGCCGAGTATGGAATGATATTGCGTGCAAATAGTTTTGACTGATCTTGACTGGGCCGAGTTTGGACCGATGTTGTCTGGGCCGAGCTTGGACTGATCTTGAATGGGCGGAGTTTGAACTTATTTTCACTGGGCCGAGTTTGGACTGGTCTTGACTGGGCCGAGTTTGGACTGATCTTGACTGGGCGGAGTTTGGGCTGATCTTGACTGGGCCGAGTTTGGACTGATCATGACTGGAAAGAGTTTGGACTGATCTTGACTGGGCCCAGTTTGAACTGATCTTGACTGGACAGAGATTGGACTGGTCTTGACTGGGCGGAGTTTGGACTGATCTTGACTGGGCGGAGTTTGGACTGATCTTGACAGGGCCGAGTTTGGACTGATCATGACTGGAAAGAGTTTGGACTGATCTTGACTGGGAAGAGTTTGGACTGATCTTGACTGGGCCCAGTTTGAACTGATCTTGACTGGGCCGAGTTTTGACTGCTCTTGACTGGATTCAGTTTGGACTGATCTTGACTGGGCCGAGTTTGGACTGATCTTGACTGGACAGAGTTTGGACTGGTCTTGACTGGGCCGAGTTTGGACTGATCTTGACTGGGCAGAGTTTGGACTGATCTTGACTGGGCCGAGTATGGACTGATCATGACTGGAAAGAGTTTGGACTGATCTTGGCTGGGAAGAGTTTGGACTGATCTTGACTGGGACGAGTTTGAACTGATCTTGACTGGGCCGAGTTTGCACTGACCTTGACTGGGCCGAGTTTGGACAGATCTTTACTGGGCCGAGTTTGGACTGATTTTTACTGGGACGAGTTTGGACTGATATTGACTGGGCCGAGTTTGGACTGATTTGACTGGGAAGAGTTTGGACTGACCTTTACTGGGCCGAGTTTGGACTGATTTGACTGGGAAGAGTTTGGACTGATCTTTACTGGGCCTAGTTTGGACTGATCTTGAGTGGACCGAGTTTGGACTGATCTTTACTGGGCCAAGTTTGGACTGATCTTGACTGGGCCGAGTTTGGACTGCTCTTGACTGGGCCGAGTTTGGACTGATGTTGACTGGGCCGAGTTTGGACTGATCTTGACTGGGCCGAGTTTGGACTGATCTTGACTGGGCCGAGTTTGGACTGATGTTGACTGGGCCGAGTTTGGACTGATCTTGACTGGGCCGAGTTTGGACTGATCTTGACTGGGCCGAGTTTGGACTCATCTTGACTGGGCCGAGTTTGGAATGATCTTGACTGGGAGAGTTTGGACTGATCTTGACTGGACAGAGTTTGGACTGATATTGGCTGGGCTGAGTTTGGACTGATCTTGACTGGGCCGAGTTTGGACTGATCTTGACTGGGCCGAATTTGGAATGATCCTGTCTGGCACGAGTTTGGACTGATCTTGACTGGGGCCGAGTTTGAACTGATCTTGACTGGGCCGAGTTTGGACTGATCTTGACTGGAAAGAGTTTGGACTGATCTTGACTGGGAAGAGTTTGGACTGATCTTGACTGGGCCGAGTTTGGACTGATCTTGACTGGGCCGAGTTTGGACTGATCTTGACTGGGAAGAGTTTGGACTGATCTTGACTGGGCCGAGTTTGAACTGATCTTGACTGGGCCGTGTTTGAACTGATCTTGACTGGGCCGAGTTTGGACTGATCTTGACTGGGCCGAGTTTGCACTGACCTTGACTGGGCCGAGTTTGGACTGATCTTTACTGGGCCGAGTTTGGACTGATCTTTACTGGGCCGAGTTTGGACTGATCTTGACTGGAAAGAGTTTGGACTGATCTTGACTGGGAAGAGTTTGGACTGATCTTGACTGGGCCGAGTTTGGACTGATCTTGACTGGAAAGAGTTTGGACTGATTTTGACTGGGAAGAGTTTGGACTGATCTTGACTGGGCCGAGTTTGAACTGATCTTGACTGGGCCGTGTTTGAACTGATCTTGACTGGGCCGAGTTTGGACTGATCTTGACTGGGCCGAGTTTGGACTGATCTTGACTGGGGCCAAGTTTGAACTGATCTTGACTGGGCTGAGTTTGGACTGATCTTGTGTGGCCCGAGTTTGGACTGATCTTGACTGGGAGAGTTTGCACTGATCTTGACTGGGCCGAGTTTGGACTGATCTTGACTGGGCCTAGTTTGGACTGATCTTGACTGGGCCGAGTTTGTACTGATCTTGACTGGGCGGAGTTTGGACTGATCTTGACTGGGCCGAGTTTGCACTAACCTTGACTGGGCCGAGTTTGGACTGATCTTTACTGGTCCGAGTTTGGACTGATCTTTACTGGGACGAGTTTGGTCTGATCTTGACTGGGCCGAGTTTGGACTGATCTTGACTGGGATGAGTTTGGACTGATCTTTACTGTGCCGAGTTTGGACTGATCTTTACTGGGCCGAGTTTGGACTGATCTTGACTGGGCCGAGTTTGGACTGATCTTGACTGGGCCGAATTTGGACTGGTCTTATCTGGACAGAGTTTGGACTGATCTTGACTGGACAGAGTTTGGACTGGTCTTGACTGGGCCGAGTTTGGATTGATCTTGACTGGACACAGTTTTGACTGATCTTGACTGGGCCGAGTTTGGACTGATCTTGATTGGGCCGAGTTTGGACTGACCTTGTCTGGGCCGAGTTTGGACTAATTTTGACTGGATTCAGTTTGGACTGATTTTGACTGGGCCGAGTTTAGACTGACCTTGTCTGGGCCGAGTTTGGGCTGATCTTGACTGGGTCGAGTTTGGACTGATCTTGACTGGGCCATGTTTGGACTGATCTTTACTGTGCTGAGTTTGGACTGATCTTAACTGGGAAGAGTTTGGACTGATCGTCGCTGGGCTAAGTTTGGACTGACCTTGTCTGGGCCGAGTTTGGAATGATATTGCGTGCAAATAGTTTCGACTGATCTTGACTGGGCCGAGTTTGGACCGATGTTGTCTGGGCCGAGCTTGGACTGATCTTGAATGGGCGGAGTTTGAACTTATTTTCACTGGGCCGAGTTTGGACTGGTCTTGACTGGGCCGAGTTTGGACTGATCTTGACTGGGCGGAGTTTGGGCTGATCTTGACTGGGCCGAGTTTGGACTGATCATGACTGGAAAGAGTTTGGACTGATCTTGACTGGGCCCAGTTTGAACTGATCTTGACTGGACAGAGATTGGACTGGTCTTGACTGGGCGGAGTTTGGACTGATCTTGACTGGGCGGAGTTTGGACTGATCTTGACAGGGCCGAGTTTGGACTGATCATGACTGGAAAGAGTTTGGACTGATCTTGACTGGGAAGAGTTTGGACTGATCTTGACTGGGCCCAGTTTGAACTGATCTTGACTGGGCCGAGTTTTGACTGCTCTTGACTGGATTCAGTTTGGACTGATCTTGACTGGGCCGAGTTTGGACTGATCTTGACTGGACAGAGTTTGGACTGGTCTTGACTGGGCCGAGTTTGGACTGATCTTGACTGGGCCGAGTTTGAACTGATCTTGACTGGGCCGAGTTTGGACTGATCTTGACTGGGCCGAGTTTGCACTGACCTTGACTGGGCCGAGTTTGGACAGATCTTTACTGGGCCGAGTTTGGACTGATTTTTACTGGGACGAGTTTGGACTGATATTGACTGGGCCGAGTTTGGACTGATTTGACTGGGAAGAGTTTGGACTGACCTTTACTGGGCCGAGTTTGGACTGATTTGACTGGGAAGAGTTTGGACTGATCTTTACTGGGCCTAGTTTGGACTGATCTTGAGTGGACCGAGTTTGGACTGATCTTTACTGGGCCAAGTTTGGACTGATCTTGACTGGGCCGAGTTTGGACTGCTCTTGACTGGGCCGAGTTTGGACTGATGTTGACTGGGCCGAGTTTGGACTGATCTTGACTGGGCCGAGTTTGGACTGATCTTGACTGGGCCGAGTTTGGACTGATCTTGACTGGGCCGAGTTTGGAATGATCTTGACTGGGAGAGTTTGGACTGATCTTGACTGGACAGAGTTTGGACTGATATTGGCTGGGCTGAGTTTGGACTGATCTTGACTGGGCCGAGTTTGGACTGATCTTGACTGGGCCGAATTTGGAATGATCCTGTCTGGCACGAGTTTGGACTGATCTTGACTGGGGCCGAGTTTGAACTGATCTTGACTGGGCCGAGTTTGGACTGATCTTGACTGGAAAGAGTTTGGACTGATCTTGACTGGGAAGAGTTTGGACTGATCTTGACTGGGCCGAGTTTGGACTGATCTTGACTGGGCCGAGTTTGGACTGATCTTGACTGGGAAGAGTTTGGACTGATCTTGACTGGGCCGAGTTTGAACTGATCTTGACTGGGCCGTGTTTGAACTGATCTTGACTGGGCCGAGTTTGGACTGATCTTGACTGGGCCGAGTTTGCACTGACCTTGACTGGGCCGAGTTTGGACTGATCTTTACTGGGCCGAGTTTGGACTGATCTTTACTGGGCCGAGTTTGGACTGATCTTGACTGGAAAGAGTTTGGACTGATCTTGACTGGGAAGAGTTTGGACTGATCTTGACTGGGCCGAGTTTGGACTGATCTTGACTGGAAAGAGTTTGGACTGATTTTGACTGGGAAGAGTTTGGACTGATCTTGACTGGGCCGAGTTTGAACTGATCTTGACTGGGCCGTGTTTGAACTGATCTTGACTGGGCCGAGTTTGGACTGATCTTGACTGGGCCGAGTTTGGACTGATCTTGACTGGGGCCAAGTTTGAACTGATCTTGACTGGGCTGAGTTTGGACTGATCTTGTGTGGCCCGAGTTTGGACTGATCTTGACTGGGAGAGTTTGCACTGATCTTGACTGGGCCGAGTTTGGACTGATCTTGACTGGGCCGAGTTTGGACTGATCTTGACTGGGCCGAGTTTGTACTGATCTTGACTGGGCGGAGTTTGGACTGATCTTGACTGGGCCGAGTTTGCACTAACCTTGACTGGGCCGAGTTTGGACTGATCTTTACTGGTCCGAGTTTGGACTGATCTTTACTGGGACGAGTTTGGTCTGATCTTGACTGGGCCGAGTTTGGACTGATCTTGACTGGGATGAGTTTGGACTGATCTTTACTGTGCCGAGTTTGGACTGATCTTTACTGGACCGAGTTTGGACTGATCTTGACTGGGCCGAGTTTGGACTGATCTTGACTGGGCCGAATTTGGACTGGTCTTATCTGGACAGAGTTTGGACTGATCTTGACTGGACAGAGTTTGGACTGGTCTTGACTGGGCCGAGTTTGGATTGATCTTGACTGGACACAGTTTTGACTGATCTTGACTGGGCCGAGTTTGGACTGATCTTGATTGGGCCGAGTTTGGACTGACCTTGTCTGGGCCGAGTTTGGACTAATTTTGACTGGATTCAGTTTGGACTGATTTTGACTGGGCCGAGTTTAGACTGACCTTGTCTGGGCCGAGTTTGGGCTGATCTTGACTGGGTCGAGTTTGGACTGATCTTGACTGGGCCATGTTTGGACTGATCTTTACTGTGCTGAGTTTGGACTGATCTTAACTGGGAAGAGTTTGGACTGATCGTCGCTGGGCCAAGTTTGGACTGACCTTGTCTGGGCCGAGTATGGAATGATATTGCGTGCAAATAGTTTCGACTGATCTTGACTGGGCCGAGTTTGGACCGATGTTGTCTGGGCCGAGCTTGGACTGATCTTGAATGGGCGGAGTTTGAACTTATTTTCACTGGGCCGAGTTTGGACTGGTCTTGACTGGGCCGAGTTTGGACTGATCTTGACTGGGCGGAGTTTGGGCTGATCTTGACTGGGCCGAGTTTGGACTGATCATGACTGGAAAGAGTTTGGACTGATCTTGACTGGGCCCAGTTTGAACTGATCTTGACTGGACAGAGATTGGACTGGTCTTGACTGGGCGGAGTTTGGACTGATCTTGACTGGGCGGAGTTTGGACTGATCTTGACAGGGCCGAGTTTGGACTGATCATGACTGGAAAGAGTTTGGACTGATCTTGACTGGGAAGAGTTTGGACTGATCTTGACTGGGCCCAGTTTGAACTGATCTTGACTGGGCCGAGTTTTGACTGCTCTTGACTGGATTCAGTTTGGACTGATCTTGACTGGGCCGAGTTTGGACTGATCTTGACTGGACAGAGTTTGGACTGGTCTTGACTGGGCCGAGTTTGGACTGATCTTGAGTGGACCGAGTTTGGACTGATCTTTACTGGGCCAAGTTTGGACTGATCTTGACTGGGCCGAGTTTGGACTGCTCTTGACTGGGCCGAGTTTGGACTGATGTTGACTGGGCCGAGTTTGGACTGATTTTGACTGGGCCGAGTTTGGACTGATCTTGACTGGGCCGAGTTTGGACTGATCTTGACTGGGCCGAGTTTGGAATGATCTTGACTGGGAGAGTTTGGACTGATCTTGACTGGACAGAGTTTGGACTGATATTGGCTGGGCTGAGTTTGGACTGATCTTGACTGGGCCGAGTTTGGACTGATCTTGACTGGGCCGAATTTGGAATGATCCTGTCTGGCACGAGTTTGGACTGATCTTGACTGGGGCCGAGTTTGAACTGATCTTGACTGGGCCGAGTTTGGACTGATCTTGACTGGAAAGAGTTTGGACTGATCTTGACTGGGAAGAGTTTGGACTGATCTTGACTGGGCCGAGTTTGGACTGATCTTGACTGGGCCGAGTTTGGACTGATCTTGACTGGGAAGAGTTTGGACTGATCTTGACTGGGCCGAGTTTGAACTGATCTTGACTGGGCCGTGTTTGAACTGATCTTGACTGGGCCGAGTTTGGACTGATCTTGACTGGGCCGAGTTTGCACTGACCTTGACTGGACCGAGTTTGGACTGATCTTTACTGGGCCGAGTTTGGACTGATCTTTACTGGGCCGAGTTTGGACTGATCTTGACTGGAAAGAGTTTGGACTGATCTTGACTGGGAAGAGTTTGGACTGATCTTGACTGGGCCGAGTTTGGACTGATCTTGACTGGAAAGAGTTTGGACTGATTTTGACTGGGAAGAGTTTGGACTGATCTTGACTGGGCCGAGTTTGAACTGATCTTGACTGGGCCGTGTTTGAACTGATCTTGACTGGGCCGAGTTTGGACTGATCTTGACTGGGCCGAGTTTGGACTGATCTTGACTGGGGCCAAGTTTGAACTGATCTTGACTGGGCTGAGTTTGGACTGATCTTGTGTGGCCCGAGTTTGGACTGATCTTGACTGGGAGAGTTTGCACTGATCTTGACTGGGCCGAGTTTGGACTGATCTTGACTGGGCCGAGTTTGGACTGATCTTGACTGGGCCGAGTTTGTACTGATCTTGACTGGGCGGAGTTTGGACTGATCTTGACTGGGCCGAGTTTGCACTAACCTTGACTGGGCCGAGTTTGGACTGATCTTTACTGGTCCGAGTTTGGACTGATCTTTACTGGGACGAGTTTGGTCTGATCTTGACTGGGCCGAGTTTGGACTGATCTTGACTGGGATGAGTTTGGACTGATCTTTACTGTGCCGAGTTTGGACTGATCTTTACTGGACCGAGTTTGGACTGATCTTGACTGGGCCGAGTTTGGACTGATCTTGACTGGGCCGAATTTGGACTGGTCTTATCTGGACAGAGTTTGGACTGATCTTGACTGGACAGAGTTTGGACTGGTCTTGACTGGGCCGAGTTTGGATTGATCTTGACTGGACACAGTTTTGACTGATCTTGACTGGGCCGAGTTTGGACTGATCTTGATTGGGCCGAGTTTGGACTGACCTTGTCTGGGCCGAGTTTGGACTAATTTTGACTGGATTCAGTTTGGACTGATTTTGACTGGGCCGAGTTTAGACTGACCTTGTCTGGGCCGAGTTTGGGCTGATCTTGACTGGGTCGAGTTTGGACTGATCTTGACTGGGCCATGTTTGGACTGATCTTTACTGTGCTGAGTTTGGACTGATCTTAACTGGGAAGAGTTTGGACTGATCGTCGCTGGGCCAAGTTTGGACTGACCTTGTCTGGGCCGAGTATGGAATGATATTGCGTGCAAATAGTTTCGACTGATCTTGACTGGGCCGAGTTTGGACCGATGTTGTCTGGGCCGAGCTTGGACTGATCTTGAATGGGCGGAGTTTGAACTTATTTTCACTGGGCCGAGTTTGGACTGGTCTTGACTGGGCCGAGTTTGGACTGATCTTGACTGGGCGGAGTTTGGGCTGATCTTGACTGGGCCGAGTTTGGACTGATCATGACTGGAAAGAGTTTGGACTGATCTTGACTGGGCCCAGTTTGAACTGATCTTGACTGGACAGAGATTGGACTGGTCTTGACTGGGCGGAGTTTGGACTGATCTTGACTGGGCCGAGTTTGGACTGATCTTGACAGGGCCGAGTTTGGACTGATCATGACTGGAAAGAGTTTGGACTGATCTTGACTGGGAAGAGTTTGGACTGATCTTGACTGGGCCCAGTTTGAACTGATCTTGACTGGGCCGAGTTTTGACTGCTCTTGACTGGATTCAGTTTGGACTGATCTTGACTGGGCCGAGTTTGGACTGATCTTGACTGGACAGAGTTTGGACTGGTCTTGACTGGGCCGAGTTTGGACTGATCTTGACTGGGCAGAGTTTGGACTGATCTTGACTGGGCCGAGTATGGACTGATCATGACTGGAAAGAGTTTGGACTGATCTTGGCTGGGAAGAGTTTGGACTGATCTTGACTGGGACGAGTTTGAACTGATCTTGACTGGGCCGAGTTTGAACTGATCTTGACTGGGCCGAGTTTGGACTGATCTTGACTGGGCCGAGTTTGCACTGACCTTGACTGGGCCGAGTTTGGACAGATCTTTACTGGGCCGAGTTTGGACTGATTTTTACTGGGACGAGTTTGGACTGATATTGACTGGGCCGAGTTTGGACTGATTTGACTGGGAAGAGTTTGGACTGATCTTTACTGGGCCGAGTTTGGACTGATTTGACTGGGAAGAGTTTGGACTGATCTTTACTGGGCCTAGTTTGGACTGATCTTGAGTGGACCGAGTTTGGACTGATCTTTACTGGGCCAAGTTTGGACTGATCTTGACTGGGCCGAGTTTGGACTGCTCTTGACTGGGCCGAGTTTGGACTGATGTTGACTGGGCCGAGTTTGGACTGATCTTGACTGGGCCGAGTTTGGACTGATCTTGACTGGGCCGAGTTTGGACTGATCTTGACTGGGCCGAGTTTGGAATGATCTTGACTGGGAGAGTTTGGACTGATCTTGACTGGACAGAGTTTGGACTGATATTGGCTGGGCTGAGTTTGGACTGATCTTGACTGGGCCGAGTTTGGACTGATCTTGACTGGGCCGAATTTGGAATGATCCTGTCTGGCACGAGTTTGGACTGATCTTGACTGGGGCCGAGTTTGAACTGATCTTGACTGGGCTGAGTTTGGACTGATCTTGTCTGGCCCGAGTTTGGACTGATCTTGACTGGGAGAGTTTGCACTGATCTTGACTGGGCCGAGTTTGGACTGATCTTGACTGGGCCGAGTTTGGACTGATCTTGACTGGGCCGAGTTTGCACTGCTCTTGACTGGGCCGAGTTTGGACTGATCTTGAATGGGCCGAGTTTGAACTGATCTTGACTGCGCCGAGTTTGGACTGATCTTGAATGGGCTGAGTTTGGACTGATCTTGACTGGGCCGAGTTTGGACCGATGTTGGCTGGGCCGAGTTTGAACTGATTTTCACTGGGCCGAGCTTGGACTGACCTTGACTGGATTCAGTTTGGACTGATCTTGACTGGATTCAGTTTGGGCTGATCTTGACTGGGCTGAGTTTGGACTGATCTTGACTGGGCCGAGTTTGGACTGATATTGGCTGGGCCGAGTTTGGACTGATCTTGACTGGGCCATGTTTGGACTGATCTTTACTGTGCTGAGTTTGGACTGATCTTGACTGGGCCAAGTTTGGACTGATCTTAACTGGGAAGAGTTTGGACTGATCGTCACTGGGCCATGTTTGGACTGACCTTGTCTGGGCCGAGTTTGGACTGACCTTGCGTGCAAATAGTCTCGACTGATCTTGACTGGGCCGAGTTTGGACCGATGTTGGCTGGGCCGAGCTTGGACTGATCTTGACTGGGCCGAGTTTGAACTTATTTTCACTGGCCCGAGTTTGGACTGGTCTTGACTGGGCCGAGTTTGGACTTATCTTGACAGGGCAGAGTTTGGACTGATCTTGACTGGGCCGAGGTTGGACTGCTCATGTCTGGAAAGAGTTTGGACTGATCTTGACTGGGCTCAATTTGAACTGATCTTGCATGGGCCGAGTTTTGACTGCTCTTGACTGGATTCAGTTTGGAATGATCTTGACTGGGCCGAGTTTGGACTGATCTTGACTGGACAGAGTTTGGACTGATCTTGACTTGGCCGAGTTTGGACTGATCTTGACTGGAAAGAGTTTGGACTGATTTTGACTGGGAAGAGTTTGGACTGATCTTGACTGGGCCGAGTTTGAACTGATCTTGACTGGGCCGTGTTTGAACTGATCTTGACTGGGCCGAGTTTGGACTGATCTTGACTGGGCCGAGTTTGGACTGATCTTGACTGGGGCCAAGTTTGAACTGATCTTGACTGGGCTGAGTTTGGACTGATCTTGTGTGGCCCGAGTTTGGACTGATCTTGACTGGGAGAGTTTGCACTGATCTTGACTGGGCCGAGTTTGGACTGATCTTGACTGGGCCGAGTTTGGACTGATCTTGACTGGGCCGAGTTTGTACTGATCTTGACTGGGCGGAGTTTGGACTGATCTTGACTGGGCCGAGTTTGCACTAACCTTGACTGGGCCGAGTTTGGACTGATCTTTACTGGTCCGAGTTTGGACTGATCTTTACTGGGACGAGTTTGGTCTGATCTTGACTGGGCCGAGTTTGGACTGATCTTGACTGGGATGAGTTTGGACTGATCTTTACTGTGCCGAGTTTGGACTGATCTTTACTGGGCCGAGTTTGGACTGATCTTGACTGGGCCGAGTTTGGACTGATCTTGACTGGGCCGAGTTTGGACTGGTCTTATCTGGACAGAGTTTGGACTGATCTTGACTGGACAGAGTTTGGACTGGTCTTGACTGGGCCGAGTTTGGATTGATCTTGACTGGACACAGTTTTGACTGATCTTGACTGGGCCGAGTTTGGACTGATCTTGATTGGGCCGAGTTTGGACTGACCTTGTCTGGGCCGAGTTTGGACTAATTTTGACTGGATTCAGTTTTGACTGATTTTGACTGGGCCGAGTTTAGACTGACCTTGTCTGGGCCGAGTTTGGGCTGATCTTGACTGGGTCGAGTTTGGACTGATCTTGACTGGGCCATGTTTGGACTGATCTTTACTGTGCTGAGTTTGGACTGATCTTAACTGGGAAGAGTTTGGACTGATCGTCGCTGGGCCAAGTTTGGACTGACCTTGTCTGGGCCGAGTATGGAATGATATTGCGTGCAAATAGTTTCGACTGATCTTGACTGGGCCGAGTTTGGACCGATGTTGTCTGGGCCGAGCTTGGACTGATCTTGAATGGGCGGAGTTTGAACTTATTTTCACTGGGCCGAGTTTGGACTGGTCTTGACTGGGCCGAGTTTGGACTGATCTTGACTGGGCGAAGTTTGGGCTGATCTTGACTGGGCCGAGTTTGGACTGATCATGACTGGAAAGAGTTTGGACTGATTTTGACTGGGCCCAGTTTGAACTGATCTTGACTGGACAGAGATTGGACTGGTCTTGACTGGGCGGAGTTTGGACTGATCTTGACTGGGCGGAGTTTGGACTGATCTTGACAGGGCCGAGTTTGGACTGATCATGACTGGAAAGAGTTTGGACTGATCTTGACTGGGAAGAGTTTGGACTGATCTTGACTGGGCCCAGTTTGAACTGATCTTGACTGGGCCGAGTTTTGACTGCTCTTGACTGGATTCAGTTTGGACTGATCTTGACTGGGCCGAGTTTGGACTGATCTTGACTGGACAGAGTTTGGACTGGTCTTGACTGGGCCGAGTTTGGACTGATCTTGACTGGGCAGAGTTTGGACTGATCTTGACTGGGCCGAGTATGGACTGATCATGACTGGAAAGAGTTTGGACTGATCTTGGCTGGGAAGAGTTTGGACTGATCTTGACTGGGACGAGTTTGAACTGATCTTGACTGGGCCGAGTTTGAACTGATCTTGACTGGGCCGAGTTTGGACTGATCTTGACTGGGCCGAGTTTGCACTGACCTTGACTGGGCCGAGTTTGGACAGATCTTTACTGGGCCGAGTTTGGACTGATTTTTACTGGGACGAGTTTGGACTGATATTGACTGGGCCGAGTTTGGACTGATTTGACTGGGAAGAGTTTGGACTGATCTTTACTGGGCCGAGTTTGGACTGATTTGACTGGGAAGAGTTTGGACTGATCTTTACTGGGCCTAGTTTGGACTGATCTTGAGTGGACCGAGTTTGGACTGATCTTTACTGGGCCAAGTTTGGACTGATCTTGACTGGGCCGAGTTTGGACTGCTCTTGACTGGGCCGAGTTTGGACTGATGTTGACTGGGCCGAGTTTGGACTGATCTTGACTGGGCCGAGTTTGGACTGATCTTGACTGGGCCGAGTTTGGACTGATCTTGACTGGGCCGAGTTTGGAATGATCTTGACTGGGAGAGTTTGGACTGATCTTGACTGGACAGAGTTTGGACTGATATTGGCTGGGCTGAGTTTGGACTGATCTTGACTGGGCCGAGTTTGGACTGATCTTGACTGGGCCGAATTTGGAATGATCCTGTCTGGCACGAGTTTGGACTGATCTTGACTGGGGCCGAGTTTGAACTGATCTTGACTGGGCTGAGTTTGGACTGATCTTGACTGGGCTGAGTTTGGACTGATCTTGTCTGGCCCGAGTTTGGACTGATCTTGACTGGGAGAGTTTGCACTGATCTTGACTGGGCCGAGTTTGGGCTGATCTTGACTGGGCTGAGTTTGGACTGATCTTGACTGGGCCGAGTTTGGACTGATATTGGCTGGGCCGAGTTTGGACTGATCTTGACTGGGCCATGTTTGGACTGATCTTTACTGTGCTGAGTTTGGACTGATCTTGACTGGGCCAAGTTTGGACTGATCTTAACTGGGAAGAGTTTGGACTGATCGTCACTGGGCCATGTTTGGACTGACCTTGTCTGGGCCGAGTTTGGACTGACCTTGCGTGCAAATAGTCTCGACTGATCTTGACTGGGCCGAGTTTGGACCGATGTTGGCTGGGCCGAGCTTGGACTGATCTTGACTGGGCCGAGTTTGAACTTATTTTCACTGGCCCGAGTTTGGACTGGTCTTGACTGGGCCGAGTTTGGACTTATCTTGACAGGGCAGAGTTTGGACTGATCTTGACTGGGCCGAGGTTGGACTGCTCATGTCTGGAAAGAGTTTGGACTGATCTTGACTGGGCTCAATTTGAACTGATCTTGCATGGGCCGAGTTTTGACTGCTCTTGACTGGATTCAGTTTGGAATGATCTTGACTGGGCCGAGTTTGGACTGATCTTGACTGGACAGAGTTTGGACTGATCTTGACTGGGCCGAGTTTGGACTGATCTTGACTGGAAAGAGTTTGGACTGATTTTGACTGGGAAGAGTTTGGACTGATCTTGACTGGGCCGAGTTTGAACTGATCTTGACTGGGCCGTGTTTGAACTGATCTTGACTGGGCCGAGTTTGGACTGATCTTGACTGGGCCGAGTTTGGACTGATCTTGACTGGGGCCAAGTTTGAACTGATCTTGACTGGGCTGAGTTTGGACTGATCTTGTGTGGCCCGAGTTTGGACTGATCTTGACTGGGAGAGTTTGCACTGATCTTGACTGGGCCGAGTTTGGACTGATCTTGACTGGGCCGAGTTTGGACTGATCTTGACTGGGCCGAGTTTGTACTGATCTTGACTGGGCGGAGTTTGGACTGATCTTGACTGGGCCGAGTTTGCACTAACCTTGACTGGGCCGTGTTTGGACTGATCTTTACTGGTCCGAGTTTGGACTGATCTTTACTGGGACGAGTTTGGTCTGATCTTGACTGGGCCGAGTTTGGACTGATCTTGACTGGGATGAGTTTGGACTGATCTTTACTGTGCCGAGTTTGGACTGATCTTTACTGGGCCGAGTTTGGACTGATCTTGACTGGGCCGAGTTTGGACTGATCTTGACTGGGCCGAGTTTGGACTGGTCTTATCTGGACAGAGTTTGGACTGATCTTGACTGGACAGAGTTTGGACTGGTCTTGACTGGGCCGAGTTTGGATTGATCTTGACTGGACACAGTTTTGACTGATCTTGACTGGGCCGAGTTTGGACTGATCTTGATTGGGCCGAGTTTGGACTGACCTTGTCTGGGCCGAGTTTGGACTAATTTTGACTGGATTCAGTTTTGACTGATTTTGACTGGGCCGAGTTTAGACTGACCTTGTCTGGGCCGAGTTTGGGCTGATCTTGACTGGGTCGAGTTTGGACTGATCTTGACTGGGCCATGTTTGGACTGATCTTTACTGTGCTGAGTTTGGACTGATCTTAACTGGGAAGAGTTTGGACTGATCGTCGCTGGGCCAAGTTTGGACTGACCTTGTCTGGGCCGAGTATGGAATGATATTGCGTGCAAATAGTTTCGACTGATCTTGACTGGGCCGAGTTTGGACCGATGTTGTCTGGGCCGAGCTTGGACTGATCTTGAATGGGCGGAGTTTGAACTTATTTTCACTGGGCCGAGTTTGGACTGGTCTTGACTGGGCCGAGTTTGGACTGATCTTGACTGGGCGAAGTTTGGGCTGATCTTGACTGGGCCGAGTTTGGACTGATCATGACTGGAAAGAGTTTGGACTGATCTTGACTGGGCCCAGTTTGAACTGATCTTGACTGGACAGAGATTGGACTGGTCTTGACTGGGCGGAGTTTGGACTGATCTTGACTGGGCGGAGTTTGGACTGATCTTGACAGGGCCGAGTTTGGACTGATCATGACTGGAAAGAGTTTGGACTGATCTTGACTGGGAAGAGTTTGGACTGATCTTGACTGGGCCCAGTTTGAACTGATCTTGACTGGGCCGAGTTTTGACTGCTCTTGACTGGATTCAGTTTGGACTGATCTTGACTGGGCCGAGTTTGGACTGATCTTGACTGGACAGAGTTTGGACTGGTCTTGACTGGGCCGAGTTTGGACTGATCTTGACTGGGCAGAGTTTGGACTGATCTTGACTGGGCCGAGTATGGACTGATCATGACTGGAAAGAGTTTGGACTGATCTTGGCTGGGAAGAGTTTGGACTGATCTTGACTGGGACGAGTTTGAACTGATCTTGACTGGGCCGAGTTTGAACTGATCTTGACTGGGCCGAGTTTGGACTGATCTTGACTGGGCCGAGTTTGCACTGACGATGACTGGGCCGAGTTTGGACAGATCTTTACTGGGCCGAGTTTGGACTGATTTTTACTGGGACGAGTTTGGACTGATATTGACTGGGCCGAGTTTGGACTGATTTGACTGGGAAGAGTTTGGACTGATCTTTACTGGGCCGAGTTTGGACTGATTTGACTGGGAAGAGTTTGGACTGATCTTTACTGGGCCTAGTTTGGACTGATCTTGAGTGGACCGAGTTTGGACTGATCTTTACTGGGCCAAGTTTGGACTGATCTTGACTGGGCCGAGTTTGGACTGCTCTTGACTGGGCCGAGTTTGGACTGATGTTGACTGGGCCGAGTTTGGACTGATCTTGACTGGGCCGAGTTTGGACTGATCTTGACTGGGCCGAGTTTGGACTGATCTTGACTGGGCCGAGTTTGGAATGATCTTGACTGGGAGTGTTTGGACTGATCTTGACTGGACAGAGTTTGGACTGATATTGGCTGGGCTGAGTTTGGACTGATCTTGACTGGGCCGAGTTTGGACTGATCTTGACTGGGCCGAATTTGGAATGATCCTGTCTGGCACGAGTTTGGACTGATCTTGACTGGGGCCGAGTTTGAACTGATCTTGACTGGGCTGAGTTTGGACTGATCTTGTCTGGCCCGAGTTTGGACTGATCTTGACTGGGAGAGTTTGCACTGATCTTGACTGGGCCGAGTTTGGACTGATCTTGACTGGGCCGAGTTTGGACTGATCTTGACTGGGCCGAGTTTGCACTGCTCTTGACTGGGCCGAGTTTGGACTGATCTTGAATGGGCCGAGTTTGAACTGATCTTGACTGCGCCGAGTTTGGACTGATCTTGACTGGGCTGAGTTTGGACTGATCTTGACTGGGCCGAGTTTGGACCGATGTTGGCTGGGCCGAGTTTGAACTGATTTTCACTGGGCCGAGATTGGACTGACCTTGACTGGATTCAGTTTGGACTGATCTTGACTGGATTCAGTTTGGGCTGATCTTGACTGGGCTGAGTTTGGACTTATCTTGACTGGGCCGAGTTTGGACTGATATTGGCTGGGCCGAGTTTGGACTGATCTTGACTGGGCCATGTTTGGACTGATCTTTACTGTGCTGAGTTTGGACTGATCTTGACTGGGCCAAGTTTGGACTGATCTTAACTGGGAAGAGTTTGGACTGATCGTCACTGGGCCATGTTTGGACTGACCTTGTCTGGGCCGAGTTTGGACTGACCTTGCGTGCAAATAGTCTCGACTGATCTTGACTGGGCCGCGTTTGGACCGATGTTGGCTGGGCCGAGCTTGGACTGATCTTGACTGGGCCGAGTTTGAACTTATTTTCACTGGCCCGAGTTTGGACTGGTCTTGACTGGGCCGAGTTTGGACTTATCTTGACAGGGCAGAGTTTGGACTGATCTTGACTGGGCCGAGGTTGGACTGATCATGTCTGGAAAGAGTTTGGACTGATCTTGACTGGGCTCAATTTGAACTGATCTTGCATGGGCCGAGTTTTGACTGCTCTTGACTGGATTCAGTTTGGAATGATCTTGACTGGGCCGAGTTTGGACTGATCTTGACTGGACAGAGTTTGGACTGGTCTTGACTGGGCCGAGTTTGGACTGATCTTCACTGGGCCGAGTTTGGAATGATCTTGACTGGAAAGAGTTTGGACTGATCTTGACTGGGAAGAGTTTGGACTGATCTTGACTGGGCCGAGTTTGAACTGATCTTGACTGGGCCGAGTTTGAACTGATCTTGACAGGGCCGAGTTTGGACTGATTTTGACTGGGCCGAGTTTGCACTGACCTTGACTGGGCCGAGTTTGGATTGATCTTTTCTGGGCCGAGTTTGGACTGATCTTGACTGGGCCGTGTTTGAACTGATCTTGACTGGGCCGAGTTTGGACTGATCTTGACTGGGCCGAGTTTGGACTGATCTTGACTGGGGCCAAGTTTGAACTGATCTTGACTGGGCTGAGTTTGGACTGATCTTGTGTGGCCCGAGTTTGGACTGATCTTGACTGGGAGAGTTTGCACTGATCTTGACTGGGCCGAGTTTGGACTGATCTTGACTGGGCCGAGTTTGGACTGATCTTGACTGGGCCGAGTTTGTACTGATCTTGACTGGGCGGAGTTTGGACTGATCTTGACTGGGCCGAGTTTGCACTAACCTTGACTGGGCCGTGTTTGGACTGATCTTTACTGGTCCGAGTTTGGACTGATCTTTACTGGGACGAGTTTGGTCTGATCTTGACTGGGCCGAGTTTGGACTGATCTTGACTGGGATGAGTTTGGACTGATCTTTACTGTGCCGAGTTTGGACTGATCTTTACTGGGCCGAGTTTGGACTGATCTTGACTGGGCCGAGTTTGGACTGATCTTGACTGGGCCGAGTTTGGACTGGTCTTATCTGGACAGAGTTTGGACTGATCTTGACTGGACAGAGTTTGGACTGGTCTTGACTGGGCCGAGTTTGGATTGATCTTGACTGGACACAGTTTTGACTGATCTTGACTGGGCCGAGTTTGGACTGATCTTGATTGGGCCGAGTTTGGACTGACCTTGTCTGGGCCGAGTTTGGACTAATTTTGACTGGATTCAGTTTTGACTGATTTTGACTGGGCCGAGTTTAGACTGACCTTGTCTGGGCCGAGTTTGGGCTGATCTTGACTGGGTCGAGTTTGGACTGATCTTGACTGGGCCATGTTTGGACTGATCTTTACTGTGCTGAGTTTGGACTGATCTTAACTGGGAAGAGTTTGGACTGATCGTCGCTGGGCCAAGTTTGGACTGACCTTGTCTGGGCCGAGTATGGAATGATATTGCGTGCAAATAGTTTCGACTGATCTTGACTGGGCCGAGTTTGGACCGATGTTGTCTGGGCCGAGCTTGGACTGATCTTGAATGGGCGGAGTTTGAACTTATTTTCACTGGGCCGAGTTTGGACTGGTCTTGACTGGGCCGAGTTTGGACTGATCTTGACTGGGCGAAGTTTGGGCTGATCTTGACTGGGCCGAGTTTGGACTGATCATGACTGGAAAGAGTTTGGACTGATCTTGACTGGGCCCAGTTTGAACTGATCTTGACTGGACAGAGATTGGACTGGTCTTGACTGGGCGGAGTTTGGACTGATCTTGACTGGGCGGAGTTTGGACTGATCTTGACAGGGCCGAGTTTGGACTGATCATGACTGGAAAGAGTTTGGACTGATCTTGACTGGGAAGAGTTTGGACTGATCTTGACTGGGCCCAGTTTGAACTGATCTTGACTGGGCCGAGTTTTGACTGCTCTTGACTGGATTCAGTTTGGACTGATCTTGACTGGGCCGAGTTTGGACTGATCTTGACTGGACAGAGTTTGGACTGGTCTTGACTGGGCCGAGTTTGGACTGATCTTGACTGGGCAGAGTTTGGACTGATCTTGACTGGGCCGAGTATGGACTGATCATGACTGGAAAGAGTTTGGACTGATCTTGGCTGGGAAGAGTTTGGACTGATCTTGACTGGGACGAGTTTGAACTGATCTTGACTGGGCCGTGTTTGAACTGATCTTGACTGGGCCGAGTTTGGACTGATCTTGACTGGGCCGAGTTTGCACTGACGATGACTGGGCCGAGTTTGGACAGATCTTTACTGGGCCGAGTTTGGACTGATTTTTACTGGGACGAGTTTGGACTGATATTGACTGGGCCGAGTTTGGACTGATTTGACTGGGAAGAGTTTGGACTGATCTTTACTGGGCCGAGTTTGGACTGATTTGACTGGGAAGAGTTTGGACTGATCTTTACTGGGCCTAGTTTGGACTGATCTTGAGTGGACCGAGTTTGGACTGATCTTTACTGGGCCAAGTTTGGACTGATCTTGACTGGGCCGAGTTTGGACTGCTCTTGACTGGGCCGAGTTTGGACTGATGTTGACTGGGCCGAGTTTGGACTGATCTTGACTGGGCCGAGTTTGGACTGATCTTGACTGGGCCGAGTTTGGACTGATCTTGACTGGGCCGAGTTTGGAATGATCTTGACTGGGAGTGTTTGGACTGATCTTGACTGGACAGAGTTTGGACTGATATTGGCTGGGCTGAGTTTGGACTGATCTTGACTGGGCCGAGTTTGGACTGATCTTGACTGGGCCGAATTTGGAATGATCCTGTCTGGCACGAGTTTGGACTGATCTTGACTGGGGCCGAGTTTGAACTGATCTTGACTGGGCTGAGTTTGGACTGATCTTGTCTGGCCCGAGTTTGGACTGATCTTGACTGGGAGAGTTTGCACTGATCTTGACTGGGCCGAGTTTGGACTGATCTTGACTGGGCCGAGTTTGGACTGATCTTGACTGGGCCGAGTTTGCACTGCTCTTGACTGGGCCGAGTTTGGACTGATCTTGAATGGGCCGAGTTTGAACTGATCTTGACTGCGCCGAGTTTGGATTGATCTTGACTGGGCTGAGTTTGGACTGATCTTGACTGGGCCGAGTTTGGACCGATGTTGGCTGGGCCGAGTTTGAACTGATTTTCACTGGGCCGAGATTGGACTGACCTTGACTGGATTCAGTTTGGACTGATCTTGACTGGATTCAGTTTGGGCTGATCTTGACTGGGCTGAGTTTGGACTTATCTTGACTGGGCCGAGTTTGGACTGATATTGGCTGGGCCGAGTTTGGACTGATCTTGACTGGGCCATGTTTGGACTGATCTTTACTGTGCTGAGTTTGGACTGATCTTGACTGGGCCAAGTTTGGACTGATCTTAACTGGGAAGAGTTTGGACTGATCGTCACTGGGCCATGTTTGGACTGACCTTGTCTGGGCCGAGTTTGGACTGACCTTGCGTGCAAATAGTCTCGACTGATCTTGACTGGGCCGCGTTTGGACCGATGTTGGCTGGGCCGAGCTTGGACTGATCTTGACTGGGCCGAGTTTGAACTTATTTTCACTGGCCCGAGTTTGGACTGGTCTTGACTGGGCCGAGTTTGGACTTATCTTGACAGGGCAGAGTTTGGACTGATCTTGACTGGGCCGAGGTTGGACTGATCATGTCTGGAAAGAGTTTGGACTGATCTTGACTGGGCTCAATTTGAACTGATCTTGCATGGGCCGAGTTTTGACTGCTCTTGACTGGATTCAGTTTGGAATGATCTTGACTGGGCCGAGTTTGGACTGATCTTGACTGGACAGAGTTTGGACTGGTCTTGACTGGGCCGAGTTTGGACTGATCTTCACTGGGCCGAGTTTGGAATGATCTTGACTGGAAAGAGTTTGGACTGATCTTGACTGGGAAGAGTTTGGACTGATCTTGACTGGGCCGAGTTTGAACTGATCTTGACTGGGCCGAGTTTGAACTGATCTTGACAGGGCCGAGTTTGGACTGATTTTGACTGGGCCGAGTTTGCACTGACCTTGACTGGGCCGAGTTTGGATTGATCTTTTCTGGGCCGAGTTTGGACTGATCTTTACTGGGACGAGTTTGGACTGATCTTGATTGGGCCGAGTTTGGACTGATCTTGACTGGGAAGAGTTTGGACTGATCTTTACTGGGCCGAGTTTCGACTGATCTTGATTGGCCCGAGTTTGGACTGATCATGATTGGAAGGAGTGTGGACTGATCTTGACTGGGCCGAGTTTGGACTGATCTTGACTGGAAAGAGTTTGGACTGATCTTGACTGGGAAGAGTTTGGGCTGATCTTGACTGGGCCGAGTTTGGTCTGATCTTGACTGGAAAGAGTTTGGACTGATCTTGACTGGGAAGAGTTTGGACTGCTCTTGACTGGATTCAGTTTGGACTGATCTTGTCTGGGCCGAGTTTGGACTGATCTTGACTGGACTGAGTTTGGTCTGGTCTTGACTGGGCCGAGTTTGGACTGATCTTGACTGGGCCGAGTTTGGACTGATCTTGACTGGGCCGAGTTTGGACTGATCTTGACTGGAAGGAGTTTGGACTGATCTTGACTGGGAAGAGTTTGGACTGATCTTGACTGGGCCGAGTTTGGACTGATCTTGACTGGAAAGAGTTTGGACTGATCTTGACTGGGAAGAGTTTGGACTGATCTTGACTGGGCCGAGTTTGAACTGATCTTGACTGGGCCGTGTTTGAACTGATCTTGACTGGGCCGAGTTTGGACTGATCTTGACTGGGCCGAGTTTGCACTGACCTTGACTGGGCCGAGTTTGGACTGATCTTTACTGGGCCGAATTTGGACTGATCTTTACTGGGCCGAGTTTGGACTGATCTTGACTGGAAAGAGTTTGGACTGATCTTGACTGGGAAGAGTTTGGACTGATCTTGACTGGGCCGAGTTTGGACTGATCTTGACTGGAAAGAATTTGGACTGATCTTGACTGGGAAGAGTTTGGACTGATCTTGACTGGGCCGAGTTTGAACTGATCTTGACTGGGCCGTGTTTGAACTGATCTTGACTGGACAGAGTTTGGACTGATATTGGCTGGGCTGAGTTTGGACTGATCTTGACTGGGCCGAGTTTGGACTGATCTTGACTGGGCCGAATTTGGAATGATCTTGTCTGGCACGAGTTTGGACTGATCTTGACTGGGGCCGAGTTTGAACTGATCTTGACTGGGCTGAGTTTGGACTGATCTTGTCTGGCCCGAGTTTGGACTGATCTTGACTGGGAGAGTTTGCACTGATCTTGACTGGGCCGAGTTTGGACTGATCTTGACTGGGCCGAGTTAGGACTGATCTTGACTGGGCCGAGTTTGCACTGATCTTGACTGGGCGGAGTTTGGACTGATCTTGAATGGGCCGAGTTTGAACTGATCTTGACTGCGCCAAGTTTGGACTGATCTTGACTGGGCTGAGTTTGGACTGATCTTGACTGGGCCGAGTTTGGACCGATGTTGTCTGGGCCGAGTTTGAACTGATTTTCACTGGGCCGAGCTTGGACTGACCTTGACTGGATTCAGTTTGGACTGATCTTGACTGGATTCAGTTTGGACTGATCTTGACTGGGCTGAGTTTGGACTGATCTTGACTGGGCCGAGTTTGGACTGATATTGGCTGGGCCGAGTTTGGACTGATCTTGACTGGGGCATGTTTGGACTGATCTTTACTGTGCTGAGTTTGGACTGATCTTGACTGGGCCAAGTTTGGACTGATCTTAACTGGGAAGAGTTTGGACTGATTGTCACTGGGCCATGTTTGGACTGACCTTGTCTGGGCCGAGTTTGGACTGACCTTGCGTGCAAATAGTCTCGGCTGATCTTGACTGGGCCGCGTTTGGACCGATGTTGACTGGGCCGAGCTTGGACTGATCTTGACTGGGCCGAGTTTGAACTTATTTTCACTGGCCCGAGTTTGGACTGGTCTTGACTGGGCCGAGTTTGGACTGATTTGACAGGGCAGAGTTTGGACTGATCTTGACTGGGCCGAGGTTGGACTGATCATGTCTGGAAAGAGTTTGGACTGATCTTGACTGGGCTCAATTTGAACTGATCTTGCATGGGCCGAGTTTTGACTGCTCTTGACTGGATTCAGTTTGGAATGATCTTGACTGGGCCGAGTTTGGACTGATCTTGACTGGACAGAGTTTGGACTGGTCTTGACTGGGCGGAGTTTGGACTGATCTTCACTGGGCCGAGTTTGTACTGATCTTGACTGGAAAGAGTTTGGACTGATCTTGACTGGGCCTAGTTTGAACTGATCTTGACTGGGCCGAGTTTGGACTGATCATGACTGGAAAGAGTTTGGACTGATCTTGACTGGGCCCAGTTTGAACTGATCTTGACTGGACAGAGATTGGACTGGTCTTGACTGGGCCGAGTTTGGACAAATCTTGACTGGGCGGCGTTTGGACTGATCTTGACTGGGCCGAGTTTGGACTGATCATGACTGGAAAGAGTTTGGACTGATCTTGACTGGGAAGAGTTTGGACTGATCTTGACTGGGCCGAGTTTGGACTGATCTTGACTGGGCAGAGTTTGGACTGATCTTGACTGGGCCGAGTATGGACTGATCGTGACTGGAAAGAGTTTGGACTGATCTTGACTGGGCCGAGTTTGGACTGATCTTGACTGGAAAGAGTTTGGACTGATCTTGACTGGGAAGAGTTTGGACTGATCTTGACTGGGCCGAGTTTGGACTGATCTTGACTGGGCCGAGTTTGGAATGATCTTGACTGGGAGAGTTTGGACTGATCTTGACTGGACAGAGTTTGGACTGATATTGGCTGGGCTGAGTTTGGACTGATCTTGACTGGGCCGAGTTTGGACTGATCTTGACTGGGCCGAATTTGGAATGATCTTGTCTGGCACGAGTTTGGACTGATCTTGACTGGGGCCGAGTTTGAACTGATCTTGACTGGGCTGAGTTTGGACTGATCTTGTATGGCCCGAGTTTGGACTGATCTTGACTGGGAGAGTTTGCACTGATCTTGACTGGGCCGAGTTTGGACTGATCTTGACTGGGCCGAGTTTGGACTGATCTTGACTGGGCCGAGTTTGCACTGATCTTGACTGGGCCGAGTTTGGACTGATCTTGAATGGGCCGAGTTTGAACTGATCTTGACTGCGCCGAGTTTGGACTGATCTTGACTGGGCTGAGTTTGGACTGATCTTGACTGGGCCGAGTTTGGACCGATGTTGGCTGGGCCGAATTTGAACTGATTTTCACTGGGCCGAGCTTGGACTGACCTTGACTGGATTCAGTTTGGACTGATCTTGACTGGATTCAGTTTGGACTGCTCTTGACTGGGCTGAGTTTGGACTGATCTTGACTGGGCCGAGTTTGGACTGATATTGGCTGGGCCGAGTTTGGACTGATCTTGACTGGGCCATGTTTGGACTGATCTTTACTGTGCTGAGTTTGGACTGATCTTGACTGGGCCAAGTTTGGACTGATCTTAACTGGGAAGAGTTTGGACTGATCGTCACTGGGCCATGTTTGGACTGACCTTGTCTGGGCCGAGTTTGGACTGACCTTGCATGCAAATAGTCTCGACTGATCTTGACTGGGCCGAGTTTGGACAGATGTTGGCTGGGCCGAGCTTGGACTGATCTTGACTGGGCCGAGTTTGAACTTATTTTCACTTGCCCGAGTTTGGACTGGTCTTGACTGGGCCGAGTTTGGACTGATCTTGACAGGGCAGAGTTGGACTGATCTTGACTGGGCTCAATTTGAACTGATCTTGCATGGGCCGAGTTTTGACTGCTCTTGACTGGATTCAGTTTGGAATGATCTTGACTGGGCCGAGTTTGGACTGATCTTGACTGGACAGAGTTTGGACTGGTCTTGACTGGGCCGAGTTTGGACTGATCTTCACTGGGCCGAGTTTGGACTGATCTTGACTGGAAAGAGTTTGGACTGATCTTGACTGGGAAGAGTTTGGACTGATCTTGACTGGGCCGAGTTTGAACTGATCTTGACTGGTCCGAGTTTGAACTGACCTTGACTGGGCCGAGTTTGGACTGATTTTGACTGGGCCGAGTTTGCACTGACCTTTACTGGGCCGAGTTTGGATTGATCTTTACTGGGCCGAGTTTGGACTGATCTTTACTGGGACGAGTTTGGACTGATCTTGACTGGGCCGAGTTTGGACTGATCTTGACTGGGAAGAGTTTGGACTGATCTTTACTGGGCCGAGTTTGGACTGATCGTATCTGGACAGAGTTTGGACTTATCTTGTCTGGACAGAGTTTGCACTGATCTTTACTGGGCCGAGTTTGGACTGATCTTGACAGGGCCGAGTTCGGACTGATCTTGACTGGGCGGAGTTTGGACTGATCTTGATTGGCCCGAGTTTGGACTGATCATGATTGGAAGGAGTGTGGACTGATCTTGACTGGGCCGAGTTTGGACTGATCTTGACTGGAAAGAGTTTGGACTGATCTTGACTGGGAAGAGTTTGCACTGATCTTGACTGGGCCGAGTTTGGTCTGATCTTGACTGGAAAGAGTTTGGACTGATCTTGACTGGGAAGAGTTTGGACTGCTCTTGACTGGATTCAGTTTGGACTGATCTTGACTGGGCCGAGTTTGGACTGATCTTGACTGGACTGAGTTTGGACTGGTCTTGACTGGGCCGAATTTGGACTGATCTTGACTGGGCCGAGTTTGGACTGATCTTGACTGGGCCGAGTTTGGACTGATCTTGACTGGAAAGAGTTTGGACTGATCTTGACTGGGAAGAGTTTGGACTGATCTTGACTGGGAAGAGTTTGGACTGATCTTGACTGGGCCGAGTTTGGACTGATCTTGACTGGAAAGAGTTTGGACTGATCTTGACTGGGAAGAGTTTGGACTGATCTTGACTGGGCCGAGTTTGAACTGATCTTGACTGGGCCGTGTTTGAACTGATCTTGACTGGGCCGAGTTTGGACTGATCTTGACTGGGCCGAGTTTGCACTGACCTTGACTGGGCCGAGTTTGGACTGATCTTTACTGGGCCGAGTTTGGACAGATCTTTACTGGGCCGAGTTTGGACTGATCTTGACTGGAAAGAGTTTGGACTGATCTTGACTGGGAAGAGTTTGGACTGATCTTGACTGGGCCGAGTTTGGACTGATCTTGACTGGAAAGAATTTGGACTGATCTTGACTGGGAAGAGTTTGGACTGATCTTGACTGGGCCGAGTTTGAACTGATCTTGACTGGGCCGTGTTTGAACTGATCTTGACTGGACAGAGTTTGGACTGATATTGGCTGGGCTGAGTTTGGACTGATCTTGACTGGGCCGAGTTTGGACTGATCTTGACTGGGCCGAATTTGGAATGATCTTGTCTGGCACGAGTTTGGACTGATCTTGACTGGGGCCGAGTTTGAACTGATCTTGACTGGGCTGAGTTTGGACTGATCTTGTCTGGCCCGAGTTTGGACTGATCTTGACTGGGAGAGTTTGCACTGATCTTGACTGGGCCGAGTTTGGACTGATCTTGACTGGGCCGAGTTTGGACTGATCTTGACTGGGCCGAGTTTGCACTGATCTTGACTGGGCCGAGTTTGAACTGACCTTGACTGGGCCGAGTTTGGACTGATTTTGACTGGGCCGAGTTTGCACTGACCTTTACTGGGCCGAGTTTGGATTGATCTTTACTGGGCCGAGTTTGGACTGATCTTTACTGGGACGAGTTTGGACTGATCTTGACTGGGCCGAGTTTGGACTGATCTTGACTGGGAAGAGTTTGGACTGATCTTTACTGGGCCGAGTTTGGACTGATCGTATCTGGACAGAGTTTGGACTTATCTTGTCTGGACAGAGTTTGCACTGATCTTTACTGGGCCGAGTTTGGACTGATCTTGACAGGGCCGAGTTCGGACTGATCTTGACTGGGCGGAGTTTGGACTGATCTTGATTGGCCCGAGTTTGGACTGATCATGATTGGAAGGAGTGTGGACTGATCTTGACTGGGCCGAGTTTGGACTGATCTTGACTGGAAAGAGTTTGGATTGATCTTGACTGGGAAGAGTTTGGACTGATCTTGACTGGGCCGAGTTTGGTCTGATCTTGACTGGAAAGAGTTTGGACTGATCTTGACTGGGAAGAGTTTGGACTGCTCTTGACTGGATTCAGTTTGGACTGATCTTGACTGGGCCGAGTTTGGACTGATCTTGACTGGACTGAGTTTGGACTGGTCTTGACTGGGCCGAGTTTGGACTGATCTTGACTGGGCCGAGTTTGGACTGATCTTGACTGGGCCGAGTTTGGACTGATCTTGACTGGAAAGAGTTTGGACTGATCTTGACTGGGAAGAGTTTGGACTGATCTTGACTGGGCCGAGTTTGGACTGATCTTGACTGGAAAGAGTTTGGACTGATCTTGACTGGGAAGAGTTTGGACTGATCTTGACTGGGCCGAGTTTGAACTGATCTTGACTGGGCCGTGTTTGAACTGATCTTGACTGGGCCGAGTTTGGACTGATCTTGACTGGGCCGAGTTTGCACTGACCTTGACTGGGCCGAGTTTGGACTGATCTTTACTGGGCCGAGTTTGGACTGATCTTTACTGGGTCGAGTTTGGACTGATCTTGACTGGAAAGAGTTTGGACTGATCTTGACTGGGAAGAGTTTGGATTGATCTTGACTGGGCCGAGTTTGGACTGATCTTGACTGGGCCGAGTTTGGACTGATCTTGACTGGGCCGAGTTTGCACTGATCTTGACTGGGCGGAGTTTGGACTGATCTTGAATGGGCCGAGTTTGAACTGATCTTGACTGCGCCAAGTTTGGACTGATCTTGACTGGGCTGAGTTTGGACTGATCTTGACTGGGCCGAGTTTGGACCGATGTTGTCTGGGCCGTGTTTGAACTGATTTTCACTGGGCCGAGCTTGGACTGACCTTGACTGGATTCAGTTTGGACTGATCTTGACTGGATTCAGTTTGGACTGATCTTGACTGGGCTGAGTTTGGACTGATCTTGACTGGGCCGAGTTTGGACTGATATTGGCTGGGCCGAGTTTGGACTGATCTTGACTGGGGCATGTTTGGACTGATCTTTACTGTGCTGAGTTTGGACTGATCTTGACTGGGCCAAGTTTGGACTGATCTTAACTGGGAAGAGTTTGGACTGATTGTCACTGGGCCATGTTTGGACTGACCTTGTCTGGGCCGAGTTTGGACTGACCTTGCGTGCAAATAGTCTCGGCTGATCTTGACTGGGCCGCGTTTGGACCGATGTTGGCTGGGCCGAGCTTGGACTGATCTTGACTGGGCCGAGTTTGAACTTATTTTCACTGGCCCGAGTTTGGACTGGTCTTGACTGGGCCGAGTTTGGACTGATCTTGACAGGGCAGTGTTTGGACTGATCTTGACTGGGTCGAGGTTGGACTGATCATGTCTGGAAAGAGTTTGGACTGATCTTGACTGGGCTCAATTTGAACTGATCTTGCATGGGCCGAGTTTTGACTGCTCTTGACTGGATTCAGTTTGGAATGATCTTGACTGGGCCGAGTTTGGACTGATCTTGACTGGACAGAGTTTGGACTGGTCTTGACTGGGCGGAGTTTGGACTGATCTTCACTGGGCCGAGTTTGTACTGATCTTGACTGGAAAGAGTTTGGACTGATCTTGACTGGGCTGTGTTTGAACTGATCTTGACTGGGCCGAGTTTGGACTGATCATGACTAGAAAGAGTTTGGACTGATCTTGACTGGGCCCAGTTTGAACTGATCTTGACTGGACAGAGATTGGACTGGTCTTGACTGGGCCGAGTTTGGACAAATCTTGACTGGGCGGCGTTTGGACTGATCTTGACTGGGCCGAGTTTGGACTGATCATGACTGGAAAGAGTTTGGACTGATCTTGACTGGGAAGAGTTTGGACTGATCTTGACTGGGCCGAGTTTGGACTGATCTTGACTGGACAGAGTTTGGACTAGTCTTGACTGGGCCGAGTTTGGACTGATCTTGACTGGGCAGAGTTTGGACTGATCTTGACTGGGCCGAGTATGGACTGATCGTGACTGGAAAGAGTTTGGACTGATCTTGACTGGGCCGAGTTTGGACTGATCTTGACTGGAAAGAGTTTGGACTGATCTTGACTGGGAAGAGTTTGGACTGATCTTGACTGGGCCGAGTTTGGACTGATCTTGACTGGGCCGAGTTTGGAATGATCTTGACTGGGAGAGTTTGGACTGATCTTGACTGGACAGAGTTTGGACTGATATTGGCTGGGCTGAGTTTGGACTGATCTTGACTGGGCCGAGTTTGGACTGATCTTGACTGGGCCGAATTTGGAATGATCTTGTCTGGCACGAGTTTGGACTGATCTTGACTGGGGCCGAGTTTGAACTGATCTTGACTGGGCTGAGTTTGGACTGATCTTGTATGGCCCGAGTTTGGACTGATCTTGACTGGGAGAGTTTGCACTGATCTTGACTGGGCCGAGTTTGGACTGATCTTGACTGGGCCGAGTTTGGACTGATCTTGACTGGGCCGAGTTTGCACTGATCTTGACTGGGCCGAGTTTGGACTGATCTTGAATGGGCCGAGTTTGAACTGATCTTGACTGCGCCGAGTTTGGACTGATCTTGACTGGGCTGAGTTTGGACTGATCTTGACTGGGCCGAGTTTGGACCGATGTTGGCTGGGCCGAATTTGAACTGATTTTCACTGGGCCGAGCTTGGACTGACCTTGACTGGATTCAGTTTGGACTGATCTTGACTGGATTCAGTTTGGACTGCTCTTGACTGGGCTGAGTTTGGACTGATCTTGACTGGGCCGAGTTTGGACTGATATTGGCTGGGCCGAGTTTGGACTGATCTTGACTGGGTCATGTTTGGACTGATCTTTACTGTGCTGAGTTTGGACTGATCTTGACTGGGCCAAGTTTGGACTGATCTTAACTGGGAAGAGTTTGGACTGATCGTCACTGGGCCATGTTTGGACTGACCTTGTCTGGGCCGAGTTTGGACTGACCTTGCATGCAAATAGTCTCGACTGATCTTGACTGGGCCGAGTTTGGACCGATGTTGGCTGGGCCGAGCTTGGACTGATCTTGACTGGGCCGAGTTTGAACTTATTTTCACTGGCCCGAGTTTGGACTGGTCTTGACTGGGCCGAGTTTGGACTGATCTTGACAGGGCAGAGTTGGACTGATCTTGACTGGGCCGAGGTTGGACTGATCATGTCTGGAAAGAGTTTGGACTGATCTTGACTGGGCTCAATTTGAACTGATCTTGCATGGGCCGAGTTTTGACTGCTCTTGACTGGATTCAGTTTGGAATGATCTTGACTGGGCCGAGTTTGGACTGATCTTGACTGGACAGAGTTTGGACTGGTCTTGACTGGGCCGAGTTTGGACTGATCTTCACTGGGCCGAGTTTGGACTGATCTTGACTGGAAAGAGTTTGGACTGATCTTGACTGGGAAGAGTTTGGACTGATCTTGACTGGGCCGAGTTTGAACTGATCTTGACTGGTCCGAGTTTGAACTGACCTTGACTGGGCCGAGTTTGGACTGATTTTGACTGGGCCGAGTTTGCACTGACCTTTACTGGGCCGAGTTTGGATTGATCTTTACTGGGCCGAGTTTGGACTGATCTTTACTGGGACGAGTTTGGACTGATCTTGACTGGGCCGAGTTTGGACTGATCTTGACTGGGAAGAGTTTGGACTGATCTTTACTGGGCCGAGTTTGGACTGATCGTATCTGGACAGAGTTTGGACTTATCTTGTCTGGACAGAGTTTGCACTGATCTTTACTGGGCCGAGTTTGGACTGATCTTGACAGGGCCGAGTTCGGACTGATCTTGACTGGGCGGAGTTTGGACTGATCTTGATTGGCCCGAGTTTGGACTGATCATGATTGGAAGGAGTGTGGACTGATCTTGACTGGGCCGAGTTTGGACTGATCTTGACTGGAAAGAGTTTGGACTGATCTTGACTGGGAAGAGTTTGCACTGATCTTGACTGGGCCGAGTTTGGTCTGATCTTGACTGGAAAGAGTTTGGACTGATCTTGACTGGGAAGAGTTTGGACTGCTCTTGACTGGATTCAGTTTGGACTGATCTTGACTGGGCCGAGTTTGGACTGATCTTGACTGGACTGAGTTTGGACTGGTCTTGACTGGGCCGAATTTGGACTGATCTTGACTGGGCCGAGTTTGGACTGATCTTGACTGGGCCGAGTTTGGACTGATCTTGACTGGAAAGAGTTTGGACTGATCTTGACTGGGAAGAGTTTGGACTGATCTTGACTGGGCCGAGTTTGGACTGATCTTGACTGGAAAGAGTTTGGACTGATCTTGACTGGGAAGAGTTTGGAATGATCTTGACTGGGCCGAGTTTGAACTGATCTTGACTGGGCCGTGTTTGAACTGATCTTGACTGGGCCGAGTTTGGACTGATCTTGACTGGGCCGAGTTTGCACTGACCTTGACTGGGCCGAGTTTGGACTGATCTTTACTGGGCCGAGTTTGGACAGATCTTTACTGGGCCGAGTTTGGAATGATCTTGACTGGAAAGAGTTTGGACTGATCTTGACTGGGAAGAGTTTGGACTGATCTTGACTGGGCCGAGTTTGGACTGATCTTGACTGGAAAGAATTTGGACTGATCTTGACTGGGAAGAGTTTGGACTGATCTTGACTGGGCCGAGTTTGAACTGATTTTGACTGGGCCGTGTTTGAACTGATCTTGACTGGACAGAGTTTGGACTGATATTGGCTGGGCTGAGTTTGGACTGATCTTGACTGGGCCGAGTTTGGACTGATCTTGACTGGGCCGAATTTGGAATGATCTTGTCTGGCACGAGTTTGGACTGATCTTGACTGGGGCCGAGTTTGAACTGATCTTGACTGGGCTGAGTTTGGACTGATCTTGTCTGGCCCGAGTTTGGACTGATCTTGACTGGGAGAGTTTGCACTGATCTTGACTGGGCCGAGTTTGGACTGATCTTGACTGGGCCGAGTTTGGACTGATCTTGACTGGGCCGAGTTTGCACTGATCTTGACTGGGCCGAGTTTGAACTGACCTTGACTGGGCCGAGTTTGGACTGATTTTGACTGGGCCGAGTTTGCACTGACCTTTACTGGGCCGAGTTTGGATTGATCTTTACTGGGCCGAGTTTGGACTGATCTTTACTGGGACGAGTTTGGACTGATCTTGACTGGGCCGAGTTTGGACTGATCTTGACTGGGAAGAGTTTGGACTGATCTTTACTGGGCCGAGTTTGGACTGATCGTATCTGGACAGAGTTTGGACTTATCTTGTCTGGACAGAGTTTGCACTGATCTTTACTGGGCCGAGTTTGGACTGATCTTGACAGGGCCGAGTTCGGACTGATCTTGACTGGGCGGAGTTTGGACTGATCTTGATTGGCCCGAGTTTGGACTGATCATGATTGGAAGGAGTGTGGACTGATTTGACTGGGCCGAGTTTGGACTGATCTTGACTGGAAAGAGTTTGGATTGATCTTGACTGGGAAGAGTTTGGACTGATCTTGACTGGGCCGAGTTTGGTCTGATCTTGACTGGAAAGAGTTTGGACTGATCTTGACTGGGAAGAGTTTGGACTGCTCTTGACTGGATTCAGTTTGGACTGATCTCGACTGGGCCGAGTTTGGACTGATCTTGACTGGACTGAGTTTGGACTGGTCTTGACTGGGCCGAGTTTGGACTGATCTTGACTGGGCCGAGTTTGGACTGATCTTGACTGGGCCGAGTTTGGACTGATCTTGACTGGAAAGAGTTTGGACTGATCTTGACTGGGAAGAGTTTGGACTGATCTTGACTGGGCCGAGTTTGGACTGATCTTGACTGGAAAGAGTTTGGACTGATCTTGACTGGGAAGAGTTTGGACTGATCTTGACTGGGCCGAGTTTGAACTGATCTTGACTGGGCCGTGTTTGAACTGATCTTGACTGGGCCGAGTTTGGACTGATCTTGACTGGGCCGAGTTTGCACTGACCTTGACTGGGCCGAGTTTGGACTGATCTTTACTGGGCCGAGTTTGGACTGATCTTTACTGGGTCGAGTTTGGACTGATCTTGACTGGAAAGAGTTTGGACTGATCTTGACTGGGAAGAGTTTGGACTGATCTTGACTGGGCCGAGTTTGGACTGATCTTGACTGGAAAGAATTTGGACTGATCTTGACTGGGAAGAGTTTGGACTGATCTTGACTGGGCCGAGTTTGAACTGATCTTGACTGGGCCGTGTTTGAACTGACCTTGACTGGACAGAGTTTGGACTGATATTGGCTGGGCTGAGTTTGGACTGATCTTGACTGGGCCGAGTTTGGACTGATCTTGACTGGGCCGAATTTGGAATGATCTTGTCTGGCACGAGTTTGGACTGATCTTGACTGGGGCCGAGTTTGAACTGATCTTGACTGGGAGAGTTTGCACTGATCTTGACTGGGCCGAGTTTGGACTGATCTTGACTGGGCCGAGTTTGGACTGATCTTGACTGGGCCGAGTTTGCACTGATCTTGACTGGGCGGAGTTTGGACTGATCTTGAATGGGCCGAGTTTGAACTGATCTTGACTGCGCCAAGTTTGGACTGATCTTGACTGGGCTGAGTTTGGACTGATCTTGACTGGGCCGAGTTTGGACCGATGTTGTCTGGGCCGAGTTTGAACTGATTTTCACTGGGCCGAGCTTGGACTGACCTTGACTGGATTCAGTTTGGACTGATCTTGACTGGATTCAGTTTGGACTGATCTTGACTGGGCTGAGTTTGGACTGATCTTGACTGGGCCGAGTTTGGACTGATATTGGCTGGGCCGAGTTTGGACTGATCTTGACTGGGCCATGTTTGGACTGATCTTTACTGTGCTGAGTTTGGACTGATCTTGACTGGGCCAAGTTTGGACTGATCTTAACTGGGAAGAGTTTGGACTGATTGTCACTGGGCCATGTTTGGACTGACCTTGTCTGGGCCGAGTTTGGACTGACCTTGCGTGCAAATAGTCTCGGCTGATCTTGACTGGGCCGCGTTTGGACCGATGTTGGCTGGGCCGAGCTTGGACTGATCTTGACTGGGCCGAGTTTGAACTTATTTTCACTGGCCCGAGTTTGGACTGGTCTTGACTGGGCCGAGTTTGGACTGATCTTGACAGGGCAGTGTTTGGACTGATCTTGACTGGGTCGAGGTTGGACTGATCATGTCTGGAAAGAGTTTGGACTGATCTTGACTGGGCTCAATTTGAACTGATCTTGCATGGGCCGAGTTTTGACTGCTCTTGACTGGATTCAGTTTGGAATGATCTTGACTGGGCCGAGTTTGGACTGATCTTGACTGGACAGAGTTTGGACTGGTCTTGACTGGGCGGAGTTTGGACTGATCTTCACTGGGCCGAGTTTGTACTGATCTTGACTGGAAAGAGTTTGGACTGATCTTGACTGGGCCGAGTTTGGACTGATCTTGACTGGGCCGAGTTTGGACTGATCATGACTGGAAAGAGTTTGGACTGATCTTGACTGGGCCCAGTTTGAACTGATCTTGACTGGACAGAGATTGGACTGGTCTTGACTGGGCCGAGTTTGGACAAATCTTGACTGGGCGGAGTTTGGACTGATCTTGACTGGGCCGAGTTTGGACTGATCATGACTGGAAAGAGTTTGGACTGATCTTGACTGGGAAGAGTTTGGACTGATCTTGACTGGGCCGAGTTTGGACTGATCTTGACTGGACAGAGTTTGGACTAGTCTTGACTGGGCCGAGTTTGGACTGATCTTGACTGGGCAGAGTTTGGACTGATCTTGACTGGGCCGAGTATGGACTGATCGTGACTGGAAAGAGTTTGGACTGATCTTGTCTGGGCCGAGTTTGGACTGATCTTGACTGGAAAGAGTTTGGACTGATCTTGACTGGGAAGAGTTTGGACTGATCTTGACTGGGCCGAGTTTGGACTGATCTTGACTGGAAAGAGTTTGGACTGATCTTGACTGGGAAGAGTTTGGACTGATCTTGACTGGGCCGAGTTTGAACTGATCTTGACTGGGCCGTGTTTGAACTGATCATGACTGGACAGAGTTTGGACTGATATTGGCTGGGCTGAGTTTGGGCTGATCTTGACTGGGCCGAGTTTGGACTGATCTTGACTGGGCCGAGTTTGGACTGATCCTTACTGGGCCGAGTTTGGACTGATCTTGACTGGGAAGAGTTTGGACTGATCCTGACTGGGCCGAGTTTGGACTGATCTTGACTGGAAAGAGTTTGGACTGATCTTGACTGGGAAGAGTTTGGACTGATCTTGACTGGGCTGAGTTTGGACTGATCTTGTCTGGCCCGAGTTTGGACTGATCTTGACTGGGAGTGTTTGCACTGATCTTGACTGGGCCGAGTTTGGACTGATCTTGACTGGGCCGAGTTTGGACTGATCTTGACTGGGCCGAGTTTGCACTGATCTTGACTGGGCGGAGTTTGGACTGATCTTGACTTGGCCCAGTTTGAACTGATCTTGACTGGACAGAGATTGGACTGGTCTTGACTGGGCCGAGTTTGGACAAATCTTGACTGGGCGGAGTTTGGACTGATCTTGACTGGGCCGAGTTTGGACTGATCATGACTGGAAAGAGTTTGGACTGATCTTGACTGGGAAGAGTTTGGACTGATCTTGACTGGGCCGAGTTTGGACTGATCTTGACTGGACAGAGTTTGGACTAGTCTTGACTGGGCCGAGTTTGGACTGATCTTGACTGGGCAGAGTTTGGACTGATCTTGACTGGGCCGAGTATGGACTGATCGTGACTGGAAAGAGTTTGGACTGATCTTGTCTGGGCCGAGTTTGGACTGATCTTGACTGGAAAGAGTTTGGACTGATCTTGACTGGGAAGAGTTTGGACTGATCTTGATTGGGCCGAGTTTGGACTGATCTTGACTGGAAAGAGTTTGGACTGATCTTGACTGGGAAGAGTTTGGACTGATCTTGACTGGGCCGTGTTTGAACTGATCTTGACTGGGCCGTGTTTGAACTGATCATGACTGGACAGAGTTTGGACTGATATTGGCTGGGCTGAGTTTGGGCTGATCTTGACTGGGCCGAGTTTGGACTGATCTTGACTGGGCCGAGTTTGGACTGATCCTTACTGGGCCGAGTTTGGACTGATCTTGACTGGGAAGAGTTTGGACTGATCCTGACTGGGCCGAGTTTGGACTGATCTTGACTGGAAAGAGTTTGGACTGATCTTGACTGGGAAGAGTTTGGACTGATCTTGACTGGGCTGAGTTTGGACTGATCTTGTCTGGCCCGAGTTTGGACTGATCTTGACTGGGAGTGTTTGCACTGATCTTGACTGGGCCGAGTTTGGACTGATCTTGACTGGGCCGAGTTTGGACTGATCTTGACTGGGCCGAGTTTGCACTGATCTTGACTGGGCGGAGTTTGGACTGATCTTGAATGGGCCGAGTTTGAACTGATCTTGACTGCGCCAAGTTTGGACTGATCTTGACTGGGCTGAGTTTGGACTGATCTTGACCGGGCCGAGTTTGGACCGATGTTGGCTGGGCCGAGTTTGAACTGATTTTCACTGGGCCGAGCTTGGACTGACCTTGACTGGATTCAGTTTGGACTGATCTTGACTGGATTCAGTTTGGACTGATCTTGACTGGGCTGAGTTTGGACTGATCTTGACTGGGCCGAGTTTGGACTGATATTGGCTTGGCCGAGTTTGGACTGATCTTGACTGGGCCATGTTTGGACTGATCTTTACTGTGCTGAGTTTGGACTGATCTTGACTGGGCCAAGTTTGGACTGATGTTAACTGGGAAGAGTTTGGACTGATCGTCACTGGGCCATGTTTGGACTGACCTTGTCTGGGCCGAGTTTGGACTGACCTTGCGTGCAAATAGTCTCGACTGATCTTGACTGGGCCGAGTTTGGACCGATGTTGGCTGGGCCGAGCTTGGACTGATCTTGACTGGGCCGAGTTCGAACTTATTTTCACTGGCCCGAGTTTGGACTGGTCTTGACTGGGCCGAGTTTGGACTGATCTTGACAGGGCAGAGTTTGGACTGATCTTGACTGGGCCGAGGTTGGACTGATCATGTCTGGAAAGAGTTTGGACTGATCTTGACTGGGCCGAGTTTGCACTGATCTTGACTGGGCGGAGTTTGGACTGATCTTGAATGGGCCGAGTTTGAACTGATCTTGACTGCGCCAAGTTTGGACTGATCTTGACTGGGCTGAGTTTGGACTGATCTTGACCGGGCCGAGTTTGGACCGATGTTGGCTGGGCCGAGTTTGAACTGATTTTCACTGGGCCGAGCTTGGACTGACCTTGACTGGATTCAGTTTGGACTGATCTTGACTGGATTCAGTTTGGACTGATCTTGACTGGGCTGAGTTTGGACTGATCTTGACTGGGCCGAGTTTGGACTGATATTGGCTTGGCCGAGCTTGGACTGATCTTGACTGGGCCATGTTTGGACTGATCTTTACTGTGCTGAGTTTGGACTGATCTTGACTGGGCTAAGTTTGGACTGATATTAACTGGGAAGAGTTTGGACTGATCGTCACTGGGCCATGTTTGGACTGACCTTGTCTGGGCCGAGTTTGGACTGACCTTGCGTGCAAATAGTCTCGACTGATCTTGACTGGGCCGAGTTTGGACCGATGTTGGCTGGGCCGAGCTTGGACTGATCTTGACTGGGCCGAGTTTGAACTTATTTTCACTGGCCCGAGTTTGGACTGGTCTTGACTGGGCCGAGTTTGGACTGATCTTGACAGGGCAGAGTTTGGACTGATCTTGTCTGGGCCGAGGTTGGACTGATCATGTCTGGAAAGAGTTTGGACTGATCTTGACTGGGCTCAATTTGAACTGATCTTGCATGGGCCGAGTTTTGACTGCTCTTGACTGGATTCAGTTTGGAATGATCTTGACTGGGCCGAGTTTGGACTGATCTTGACTGGACAGAGTTTGGACTGGTCTTGACTGGGCGGAGTTTGGACTGATCTTCACTGGGCCGAGTTTGGACTGATCTTGACTGGAAAGAGTTTGGACTGATCTTGACTGGGCCGAGTTTGAACTGATCTTGACTGGGCCGAGTTTGAACTGAACTTGACAGGGCCGAGTTTGGACTGATTTTGACTGGGCCGAGTTTGAACTGACCTTGACTGGGCCGAGTTTGGACTGATCTTGACTGGGCGGAGTTTGGACTGTTCTTGACTGGGCCGAGTTTGGACTTATCTTGACTGGACAGAGTTTGGACTGGTCTTGACTGGGCCGAGTTTGGACTGATCTTGACTGGGCCGAGTTTGGACTGATCTTGAGTGGGCCGAGTTTGGACTGATCTTTACTGAGCCAAGTTTGGACTGATCTTGACTGGGCCGAGTTTGGACTGCTCTTGACTGGGCCGAGTTTGGACTGATGTTGACTGGGCCGAGTTTGGACTGATCTTGACTGCGCCGAGTTTGGACTGATCTTGACTGGGCTGAGTTTGGACTGATCTTGACTGGGCCGAGTTTGGACCGATGTTGGCTGGGCCGAGTTTGAACTGATTTTCACTGGGCCGAGCATGGACTGACCTTGACTGGATTCAGTTTGGACTGATCTTGACTGGATTCAGTTTGGAATGATCTTGACTGGGCTGAGTTTGGACTGATCTTGACTGGGCCGAGTTTGGACTGATATTGGCTGGGCCGAGTTTGGACTGATCTTGACTGGGCCATGTTTGGACTGATCTTTACTGTGCTGAGTTTGGACTGATCTTGACTGGGCCATGTTTGGACTGATCTTAACTGGGAAGAGTTTGGACTGATCGTCACTGGGCCATGTTTGGACTGACCTTGTCTGGGCCAAGTTTGGACTGACCTTGCGTGCAAATAGTCTCGACTGATCTTGACTGGGCCGAGTTTGGACCGATGTTGGCTGGGCCGAGCTTGGACTGATCTTGACTGGGCCGAGTTTGAACTTATTTTCACTGGCCCGAGTTTGGACTGGTCTTGACTGGGCCGAGTTTGGACTGATGTTGACAGGGCAGAGTTTGGACTGATCTTGACTGGGCCGACTTTGGACTGATCATGTCTGGAAAGTGTTTAGACTGATCTTGACTGGGCTCAATTTGAACTGAACTTGCATGGGCCGAGTTTTGACTGCTCTTGACTGGATTCAGTTTGGAATGATCTTGACTGGGCCGAGTTTGGACTGATCTTGACTGGACAGAGTTTGGACTGGTCTTGACTGGGCGGAGTTTGGACTGATCTTCACTGGGCCGAGTTTGGACTGATCTTGACTGGAAAGAGTTTGGACTGATCTTGACTGGGCCGAGTTTGAACTGATCTTGACAGGGCCGAGTTTGGACTGATCTTGACAGGGCCGAGTTTGGACTGATCTTGACTGGGCCGAGGTTGCACTGACCTTAACTGGGCCGAGTTTGGACTGATCTTTACTGGGACGAGTTTGGACTGATCTTGACTGGGCCGAGTTTGGACTGACCTTGACTGGGAAGAGTTTGGACTGATCTTTACTGGGCCGAGTTTGGACTGATCTTATCTGGACAGAGTTTGTCTTATCTTGTCTGGACAGAGTTTGCACTGATCTTTACTGGGCCGAGTTTGGACTGATCTTGACAGGGCCGAGCTTGGACTGATCTTGACTGGGCCGAGTTTGAACTTATTTTCACTGGGCCGAGTTTGGACTGGTCTTGAGTGGGCCGAGTTAGGACTGATCTTGACTGGGCGGAGTTTGGACTGATCTTGATTGGGCCGAGTTTGGACTGATCATGACTGGAAGGAGTGTGGACTGATCTTGACTGGGCCGAGTTTGGACTGATCTTGACTGGAAAGAGTTTGGACTGATCTTGACTGGGAAGAGTTTGGACTGATCTTGACTGGGCCGAGTTTGGACTGATCTTGACTGGAAAGAGTTTGGACTGATCTTGACTGGGAAGAGTTTGGACTGCTCTTGACTGGATTCAGTTTGGACTGATCTTGACTGGGCCGAGTTTGGACTGATCTTGACTGGACTGAGTTTGGACTGGTCTTGACTGGGCCGAGTTTGGACTGATCTTGACTGGGCCGAGTTTGGACTGATCTTGACTGGGCCGAGTTCGGACTGATCTTGACTGGAAAGAGTTTGGACTGATCTTGACTGGGAAGAGTTTGGACTGATCTTGACTGGGCCGAGTTTGGACTGATCTTGACTGGGAAGAGTTTGGACTGATCTTGACGGGGCCGAGTTTGAACTGATCTTGACTGGGCCGTGTTTGAACTGATCTTGACTGGGCCGAGTTTCGACTGATCTTGACTGGGCCGAGTTTGCACTGACCTTGACTGGGCCGAGTTTGGACTGATCTTTACTGGGCCGAGTTTGGACTGATCTTTACTGGGCCGAGTTTGGACTGATCTTGACTGGAAAGTGTTTGGACTGATCTTGACTGGGAAGAGTTTGGCCTGATCTTGACTGGGCCGAGTTTGGACTGATCTTGACTGGAAAGAGTTTGGACTGATCTTGACTGGGAAGAGTTTGGATTGATCTTGACTGGGCCGAGTTGGAACTGATCTTGACTGGGCCGTGTTTGAACTGATCTTCACTGGGCCGAGTTTGGACTGATCTTGACTGGGCCGAGTTTGGACTGATCTTGACTGGGGCCAAGTTTGAACTGATCTTGACTGGGCTGAGTTTGGACTGATCTTGTGTGGCCCGAGTTTGGACTGATCTTGACTGGGAGAGTTTGCACTGATCTTGACTGGGCCGAGTTTGGACTGATCTTGACTGGGAAGAGTTTGGACTGATCTTGACTGTGCCGAGTTTAGACTGATCTTGACTGGAAAGAGTTTGGACTGATCTTGACTGGGAAGAGTTTGGACTGATCTTGACTGGGCCGAGTTTGAACTGATCTTGACTGGGCCGTGTTTGAACTGATCTTGACTGGGCCGAGTTTGGACAGATCTTGACTGGGCCGAGTTTGCACTGACCTTGACTGGGCCGAGTTTGGACTGATCTTTACTGGGCCGAGTTTGGACTGATCTTTACTGGGCCGAGTTTGGACTGATCTTGACTGGAAACAGTTTGGACTGATCTTGACTGGGAAGAGTTTGGACTGATCTTCACTGGGCCGAGTTTGGACTGATCTTGACTGGAAAGCGTTTGGACTGATCTTGACTGGGAAGAGTTTGGACTGATCTTGACTGGGCCGAGTTTGAACTGATCTTGACTGGGCCGTGTTTGAACTGATCTTGACTGGGCCGAGTTTGGACTGATCTTGACCGGGCCGAGTTTGGACTGATCTTGACTGGGGCCAAGTTTGAACTGATCTTGACTGGGCTGAGTTTGGACTGATCTTGTGTGGCCCGAGTTTGGACTGTTCTTGACTGGGAGAATTTGCACTGATCTTGACTGGGCCGAGTTTGGACTGATCTTGACTGGGCCGAGTTTGGACTGATCTTGACTGGGCCGAGTTTGTACTGATCTTGACTGGGCGGAGTTTGGACTGATCTTGACTGGGCCGAGTTTGCACTAACCTTGACTGGGCCGAGTTTGGACTGATCTTTACTGGGCCGAGTTTGGACTGATCTTTACTGGGACGAGTTTGGCCTGATCTTGACTGGGCCGAGTTTGGACTGATCTTGACTGGGATGAGTTTGGACTGATCTTTACTGTGCCGAGTTTGGACTGATCTTTACTGGGCCGAGTTTGGACTGATCTTGACTGGGCCGAGTTTGGACTGATCTTGACTGTGCCGAGTTTGGACTGGTCTTATCTGGACAGAGTTTGGACTGATCTTGACTGGACAGAGTTTGGACTGGTCTTGACTGGGCCGAGTTTGGATTGATCTTGACTGGACACAGTTTTGACTGATCTTGACTGGGCCGAGTTTGGACAGATCTTGATTGGGCCGAGTTTGGACTGACCTTGTCTGGGCCGAGTTTGGACTAATTTTGACTGGATTCAGTTTGGACTGATTTTGACTGGGCCGAGTTTAGACTGACCTTGTCTGGGCCGAGTTTGGGCTGATCTTGACTGGGTCGAGTTTGGACTGATCTTGACTGGGCCATGTTTGGACTGATCTTTACTGTGCTGAGTTTGGACTGATCCTGACTGGGCCAAGTTTGGACTGATCTTAACTGGGAAGAGATTAGACTGATCGTCGCTGGGCCAAGTTTGGACTGACCTTGTCCGGGCCGAGTTTGGAATGATCTTGCGTGCAAATAGTTTCGACGGATTTTGACTGGGCCGAGTTTGGACCGATGTTGGCTGGGTCGAGCTTGGACTGATCTTGAACGGGCCGAGTTTGAACTTATTTTCACTGGGCCGAGTTTGGACTGGTCTTGACTGGGCCGAGTTTGGACTGATCTTGACTGTGCGGAGTTTGGACTGATCTTGACTGGGCCCAGTTTGAACTGATCTTGACTGGACAGAGATTGGACTGGTCTTGACTGGGCCGAGTTTGGACTGATCTTGACATGGCCGAGTTTGAACTGATCTTGACTGGGCCGTGTTTGAACTGATCTTGACTGGGCCGAGTTTGGACTGATCTTGACTGGGCCGAGTTTGCACTGACCTTGACTGGGCCGAGTTTGGACTGATTTTTACTGGGCCGAGTTTGGACTGATCTTGACTGGGCCGAGTTTGGACTGATCATGACTGGAAAGAGTTTGGACTGATCTTGACTGGGAAGAGTTTGGACTGATCTTGACTGGGCCGAGTTTGAACTGATCTTGACTGGGCCGTGTTTGAACTGATCTTGACTGGGCCGAGTTTGGACTGATCTTGACTGGGCCGAGTTTGCAATTACCTTGACTGGGCCGAGTTTGGACTGATCTTTACTGGGCCGAGTTTGGACTGATCTTGACTGGGCCCAGTTTGAACTGATCTTGACTGGGCCGAGTTTTGACTGCTCTTGGCTGGATTCAGTTTGGACTGATCTTGACTGGGCCGAGTTTGGACTGATCTTGACTGGACTGAGTTTGGACTGGTCTTGACTGGGCCGAGTTTGGACTGATCTTCACTGGGCCGAGTTTGGAATGATCTTGACTGGGCCGAGTTTGGACTGATCTTGACTGGAAAGAGTTTGGACTGATCTTGACTCGGAAGAGTTTGGACTGATCTTGACTGGGCCGAGTTTAGACTGATCTTGACTGGAAAGAGTTTGGACTGATCTTGACTGGGAAGAGTTTGGACTGATCTTGACTGGGCCGAGTTTGAACTGATCTTGACTGGGCCGTGTTTCAACTGATCTTGACTGGGCCGAGTTTGGACTGATCTTGACTGTGCCGAGTTTGCACTGACCTTGACTGGGCCGAGTTTGGACTGATCTTTACTGGGCCGAGTTTGGACTGATCTTTACTGGGCCGAGTTTGGACTGATCTTGACTGGACAGAGTTTGGACTGATCTTGACTGGGAAGAGTTTGGACTGATCTTGTCTGGGCCGAGTTTGGACTGATCTTGACTGGAAAGAGTTTGGACTGATCTTGACTGGGAAGAGTTTGGACTGATCTTGACTGGGCCGAGTTTGAACTGATCTTGACTGGGCCGTGTTTGAACTGATCTTGACTGGGCCGAGTTTGGACTGATCTTGACTGGGCCTAGTTTGGACTGATCTTGACTGGGGCCAAGTTTGAACTGATCTTGACTGGGCTGAGTTTGGACTGATCTTGTGTGGCCCGAGTTTGGACTGATCTTGACTGGGAGAGTTTGCACTGATCTTGACTGGGCCGAGTTTGGACTGATCTTGACTGGGCCGAGTTTGGACTGATCTTGACTGGGCCGAGTTTGTACTGATCTTGACTGGGCGGAGTTTGGACTGATCTTGACTGGGCCGAGTTTGCACTAACCTTGACTGGGCCGAGTTTGGACTGATCTTTACTGGGCCGAATTTGGACTGATCTTTACTGGGACGAGTTTGGTCTGATCTTGACTGGGCCGAGTTTGGACTGATCTTGACTGGGATGAGTTTGGACTGATCTTTACTGTGCCGAGTTTGGACTGATCTTTACTGGGCCGAGTTTGGACTGATCTTGACAGGGCCGAGTTTGGACTGATCTTGACTGGGCCGAGTTTGGACTGGTCTTATCTGGACAGAGTTTGGACTGATCTTGACTGGACAGAGTTTGGACTGGTCTTGACTTTGCCGACTTTGGATTGATCTTGACTGGACACAGTTTTGACTGATCTTGACTGGGCCGAGTTTGGACTGATTTTGATTGGGCCGAGTTTGGACTGACCTTGTCTGGGCCGAGTTTGGACTAATTTTGACTGGATTCAGTTTGGACTGATTTTGACTGGGCCGAGTTTAGACTGACCTTGTCTGGGCCGAGTTTGGGCTGATCTTGACTGGGTCGAGTTTGGACTGATCTTGACTGGGCCATGTTTGGACTGATCTTTACTGTGCTGAGTTTGGACTGATCTTGACTGGGCCAAGTTTGGACTGATCTTAACTGGGAAGAGTTTGGACTGATCGTCGCTGGGCCAAGTTTGGACTGACCTTGTCTGGGCCGAGTTTGGAATGATCTTGCGTGCAAATAGTTTCGATTGATCTTGACTGGGCCGAGTTTGGACCGATGTTGGCTGGGCCGAGCTTGGGCTGATCTTGAATGGGCCGACTTTGAATTTATTTTCACTGGGCCGAGTTTGGACTGGTCTTGACTGGGCCGAGTTTGGACTGATCTTGACTGGGCGGAGTTTGGACTGATCTTGACTGGGCCGACTTTGGACTGATCATGACTGGAAAGAGTTTGGACTGATCTTGACTGGGCCCAGTTTGAACTGATCTTGACTGGACAGAGATTGGACTGGTCTTGACTGGGCCGAGTTTGGACTGATCGTGACTGGGCGGAGTTTGGACTGATCTTGGCTGGGCCGAGTTTGGACTGATCATGACTGGAAAGAGTTTGGACTGATCTTGACTGGGCCTAGTTTGAACTGATCTTGACTGGGCCGAGTTTTGACTGCTCTTGACTGGATTCAGTTTGGACTGATCTTGACTGGGCCGAGTTTGGACTGATCTTGACTGGACAGAGTTTGGACTGGTCTTGACTGGGCCGAGTTTGGACTGATCTTGACTGGGCAGAGTTTGGACTGATCTTGACTGGGCCGAGTATGGACTGATCGTGACTGGAAAGAGTTTGGACTGATCTTGGCTGGGAAGAGTTTGGACTAATCTTGACTGGGACGAGTTTGAACTGATCTTGACTGGGCCGAGTTTGAACTGATCTTGACTGGGCCGAGTTTGGACTGATCTTGACTGGGCCGAGTTTGCACTGACCTTGACTGGGCCGAGTTTGGACAGATCTTTACTGGGCCGAGTTTGGACTGATTTTTACTGGGACGAGTTTGGACTGATCTTGACTGGGCCGAGTTTGGACTGATTTGACTGGGAAGAGTTTGGACTGATCTTTACTGGGCCGAGTTTGGACTGATTTGACTGGGAAGAGTTTGGACTGATCTTTACTGGGCCTAGTTTGGACTGATCTTGACTGGGCCGATTTTGGACTGATCTTTACTGGGCCAAGTTTGGACTGATCTTGACTGGGCCGAGTTTGGACTGCTCTTGACTGGGCCGAGTTTGGACTGATGTTGACTGGGCCGAGTTTGGACTGATCTTGACTGGGCCGAGTTTGGACTGATCTTGACTGGGCCGAGTTTGGACTGATCTTGACTGGGCCGAGTTTGGAATGATCTTGACTGGGAGAGTTTGGACTGATCTTGACTGGACAGAGTTTGGACTGATATTGGCTGGGCTGAGTTTGGACTGATCTTGACTGGGCCGAGTTTGGACTGATCTTGCCTGGGCCGAATTTGGACTGATCTTGTCTGGCACGAGTTTGGACTGATCTTGACTGGGGCCGAGTTTGAACTGATCTTGACTGGGAGAGTTTGCACTGATCTTGACTGGGCCGAGTTTGGACTGATCTTGACTGGGCCGAGTTTGGAATGATCTTGACTGGGCCGAGTTTGCACTGATCTTGAATGGGCCGAGTTTGAACTGATCTTGACTCCGCCGAGTTTGGACTGATCTTGACTGCGCCGAGTTTGGACTGATCTTGACTGGGAAGAGTTTGGACTGATCTTTACTGGGCCGAGTTTGTACTGATCTTATCTGGACAGAGTTTGGACTTATCTTGTCTGGACAGAGTTTGCACTGATCTTTACTGGGCCGAGTTTGAACTGATCTTGACAGAGCCGAGCTTGGACTGATCTTGACTGGGCCGAGTTTGAACTTATTTTCACTGGGCCGAGTTTGGACTGATCTTGACTGGGCCGAGTTAGGACTGATCTTGACTGGGCGGAGTTTGGACTGATCTTGATTGGGCCGAGTTTGGACTGATCATGACTGGAAGGAGTGTGGTCTGATCTTGACTGGGCCGATTTTGGACTGATCTTGACTGGAAAGAGTTTGGATTGATCTTGACTGGGAAGAGTTTGGACTGATCTTGACTGGGCCGAGTTTGGACTGATCTTGACTGGAAAGAGTTTGGACTGATCTTGACTGGGAAGGGTTAGGACTGCTCTTGACTGGATTCAGTTTGGATTGATCTTGACTGGGCCGAGTTTGGACTGATCTTGACTGGACTGAGTTTGGACTGGTCTTGACTGGGCCGAGTTTGGACTGATCTTGACTGGGCCGAGTTTGGACTGATCTTGACTGGGCCGAGTTTGGACTGATCTTGACTGGAAAGATTTTGGACTGATCTTGACTGGGAAGAGTTTGGACTGATCTTGTCTGGGCCGAGTTTGGACTAATTTTGACTGGATTCAGTTTGGACTGATTTTGACTGGGCCGAGTTTAGACTGACATTGTCTGGGCCGAGTTTGGGCTGATCTTGACTGGGTCGAGTTTGGACTGATCTTGACTGGGCCATGTTTGGACTGATCTTTACTGTGCTGAGTTTGGACTGATCTTGACTGGGCCAAGTTTGGACTGATCTTAACTGGGAAGAGTTTGGACTGATCGTCGCTGGGCCAAGTTTGGACTGACCTTGTCTGGGCCGAGTTTGGAATGATCTTGCGTGCAAATAGTTTCGACTGATCTTGACTGGGCCGAGTTTGGACAGATGTTGGCTGGGCCGAGCTTGGGCTGATCTTGAATGGGCCGACTTTGAATTTATTTTCACTGGGCCGAGTTTGGACTGGTCTTGACTGGGCCGAGTTTGGACTGATCTTGACTGGGCGGAGTTTGGACTGATCTTGACTGGGCCGACTTTGGACTGATCATGACTGGAAAGAGTTTGGACTGATCTTGACTGGGCCCAGTTTGAACTGATCTTGACTGGACAGAGATTGGACTGGTCTTGACTGGGCCGAGTTTGGACTGATCGTGACTGGGCAGAGTTTGGACTGATCTTGGCTGGGCCGAGTTTGGACTGATCATGACTGGAAAGAGTTTGGACTGATCTTGACTGGGCCTAGTTTGAACTGATCTTGACTGGGCCGAGTTTTGACTGCTCTTGACTGGATTCAGTTTGGACTGATCTTGACTGGGCCGAGTTTGGACTGATCTTGACTGGACAGAGTTTGGACTGGTCTTGACTGGGCCGAGTTTGGACTGATCTTGACTGGGCAGAGTTTGGACTGATCTTGACTGGGCCGAGTATGGACTGATCGTGACTGGAAAGAGTTTGGACTGATCTTGGCTGGGAAGAGTTTGGACTGATCTTGACTGGGACGAGTTTGAACTGATCTTGACTGGGCCGAGTTTGAACTGATCTTGACTGGGCCGAGTTTGGACTGATCTTGACTGGGCCGAGTTTGCACTGACCTTGACTGGGCCGAGTTTGGACAGATCTTTACTGGGCCGAGTTTGGACTGATTTTTACTGGGACGAGTTTGGACTGATCTTGACTGGGCCGAGTTTGGACTGATTTGACTGGGAAGAGTTTGGACTGATCTTTACTGGGCCGAGTTTGGACTGATTTGACTGGGAAGAATTTGGACTGATCTTTACTGGGCCTAGTTTGGACTGATCTTGACTGGGCCGAGTTTGGACTGATCTTTACTGGGCCAAGTTTGGATTGATCTTGACTGGGCCGAGTTTGGACTGCTCTTGTCTGGCACGAGTTTGGACTGATCTTGACTGGGCCGAGTTTGGACTGATCTTGACTGGGCCGAGTTTGGACTGATCTTGACTGGGCCGAGTTTGGACTGATCTTGACTGGGCCGAGTTTGGAATGATCTTGACTGGGAGAGTTTGGACTAATTTTGACTGGATTCAGTTTGGACTGATTTTGACTGGGCCGAGTTTAGACTGACCTTGTCTGGGCCGAGTTTGGGCTGATCTTGACTGGGTCGAGTTTGGACTGATCTTGACTGGGCCATGTTTGGACTGATCTTTACTGTGCTGAGTTTGGACTGATCTTGACTGGGCCAAGTTTGGACTGATCTTAACTGGGAAGAGTTTGGACTGATCGTCGCTGGGCCAAGTTTGGACTGACCTTGTCTGGGCCGAGTTTGGAATGATCTTGCGTGCAAATAGTTTCGATTGATCTTGACTGGGCCGAGTTTGGACCGATGTTGGCTGGGCCGAGCTTGGGCTGATCTTGAATGGGCCGACTTTGAATTTATTTTCACTGGGCCGAGTTTGGACTGGTCTTGACTGGGCCGAGTTTGGACTGATCTTGACTGGGCGGAGTTTGGACTGATCTTGACTGGGCCGACTTTGGACTGATCATGACTGGAAAGAGTTTGGACTGATCTTGACTGGGCCCAGTTTGAACTGATCTTGACTGGACAGAGATTGGACTGGTCTTGACTGGGCCGAGTTTGGACTGATCGTGACTGGGCGGAGTTTGGACTGATCTTGGCTGGGCCGAGTTTGGACTGATCATGACTGGAAAGAGTTTGGACTGATCTTGACTGGGCCTAGTTTGAACTGATCTTGACTGGGCCGAGTTTGAACTGATCTTGACTGGGCCGAGTTTGAACTGATCTTGACTGGGCCGAGTTTGGACTGATCTTGACTGGGCCGAGTTTGCACTGACCTTGACTGGGCCGAGTTTGGACAGATCTTTACTGGGCCGAGTTTGGACTGATTTTTACTGGGACGAGTTTGGACTGATCTTGACTGGGCCGAGTTTGGACTGATTTGACTGGGAAGAGTTTGGACTGATCTTTACTGGGCCGAGTTTGGACTGATTTGACTGGGAAGAATTTGGACTGATCTTTACTGGGCCTAGTTTGGACTGATCTTGACTGGGCCGAGTTTGGACTGATCTTTACTGGGCCAAGTTTGGATTGATCTTGACTGGGCCGAGTTTGGACTGCTCTTGTCTGGCACGAGTTTGGACTGATCTTGACTGGGCCGAGTTTGGACTGATCTTGACTGGGCCGAGTTTGGACTGATCTTGACTGGGCCGAGTTTGGACTGATCTTGACTGGGCCGAGTTTGGAATGATCTTGACTGGGAGAGTTTGGACTGATCTTGACTGGACAGAGTTTGGACTGATATTGGCTGGGCTGAGTTTGGACTGATCTTGACTGGGCCGAGTTTGGACTGATCTTGCCTGGGCCGAATTTGGACTGATCTTGTCTGGCACGAGTTTGGACTGATCTTGACTGGGGCCGAGTTTGAACTGATCTTGACTGGGAGAGTTTGCGCTGATCTTGACTGGGCCGGGTTTGGACTGATCTTGACTGGGCCGAGTTTGGATTGATCTTGACTGGGCCGAGTTTGCACTGATCTTGAATGGGCCGAGTTTGAACTGATCTTGACTGCGCCGAGTTTGGACTGATCTTGACTGGGCCGAGTTTGGACTGATCTTGACTGGGAAGAGTTTGGACTGATCTTTACTGGGCCGAGTTTGGACTGATCTTATCTGGACAGAGTTTGGACCTATCTTGTCTGGACAGAGTTTGCACTGATCTTTACTGGGCCGAGTTTGAACTGATCTTGACAGAGCCGAGCTTGGACTGATCTTGACTGGGCCGAGTTTGAACTTATTTTCACTGGGCCGAGTTTGGACTGGTCTTGACTGGGCCGAGTTAGGACTGATCTTGACTGGGCGGAGTTTGGACTGATCTTGACTGGGCCGAGTTTGGACTGATCATGACTGGAAGGAGTGTGGACTGATCTTGACTGGGCCGATTTTGGACTGATCTTGACTGGAAAGAGTTTGGATTGATCTTGACTGGGAAGAGTTTGGACGGATCTTGACTGGGCCGAGTTTGGACTGATCTTGACTGGAAAGAGTTTGGACTGATCTTGACTGGGAAGAGTTAGGACTGCTCTTGTCTGGATTCAGTTTGGATTGATCTTGACTGGGCCGAGTTTGGACTGATCTTGACTGGACTGAGTTTGGACTGGTCTTGACTGGGCCGAGTTTGGACTGATCTTGACTGGGCCGAGTTTGGACTGATCTTGACTGGGCCGAGTTTGGACTGATCTTGACTGGAAAGAGTTTGGACTGATCTTGACTGGGAAGAGTTTGGACTGATCTTGACTGGGCCGAGTTTGGACTGATCTTGACTGGAAAGAGTTTGGACTGATCTTGACTGGGAAGAGTTTGGACTGATCTTGACTGGGCCGAGTTTGAACTGATCTTGACTGGGCCGTGTTTGAACTGATCTTGACTGGGCCGAGTTTGGACTGATCTTGACTGGGCCGAGTTTGCACTGACCTTGACTGTGCCGAGTTTGGACTGATCTTTACTGGGCCGAGTTTGGACTGATCTTTACTGGGCCGAGTTTGGACTGATCTTGACTGGAAAGAGTTTGGACTGATCTTGACTGGGAAGAGTTTGGACTGATCTTGACTGGGCCGAGTTTGGACTGATCTTGACTGGAAAGAGTTTGGACTGATCTTGACTGGGAAGAGTTTGGACTGATCTTGACTGGGCCGAGTTTGAACTGATCTTGACTGGGCCGTGTTTGAACTGATCTTGACTGGGCCGAGTTTGGACTGATCTTGACTGGGCCGAGTTTGGTCTGATCTTGACTGGGGCCAAGTTTGAACTGATCTTGACTGGGCTGAGTTTGGACTGATCTTGTGTGGCCCGAGTTTGGACTGATCTTGACTGGGAGAGTTTGCACTGATCTTGACTGGGCCGAGTTTGGACTGATCTTGACTGGGTCGAGTTTGGACTGATCTTTACTGGGCCGAGTTTGTACTGATCTTGACTGGGCGGTGTTTGGACTGATCTTGACTGGGCCGAGTTTGCACTAACCTTGACTGGGCCGAGTTTGGACTGATCTTTACTGGGCCGAGTTGGACTGATCTTTACTGGGACGAGTTTGGCCTGATCTTGACTGGGCCGAGTTTGGACTGATCTGGACTGGGATGAGTTTGGACTGATCTTTACTGTGCCGAGTTTGGACTGATCTTTACTGGGCCGAGTTTGGATTGATCTTGACTGGGCCGAGTTTGGACTGATCTTGACTGGGCCGAGTTTGGACTGGTCTTATCTGGACAGAGTTTGGACTGATCTTGACTGGACAGAGTTTGGACTGGTCTTGACTGGGCCGAGTTTGGATTGATCTTGACTGGACACAGTTTTGACTGATATTGACTGGGCCGAGTTTGGACTGATCTTGATTGGGCCGAGTTTGGACTGACCTTGTCTTGGCCGAGTTTGGTCTAATTTTGACTGGATTCAGTTTGGACTGATTTTGACTGGGCCGAGTTTAGACTGACCTTGTCTGGGCCGAGTTTGGGCTGATCTTGACTGGGTCGAGTTTGGACTGATCTTGACTGGGCCATGTTTGGACTGATCTTTACTGTGCTGAGTTTGGACTGATCTTGACTGGGCCAAGTTTGGACTGATCTTAACTAGGAAGAGTTTGGACTGATCGTCGCTGGGCCAAGTTTGGACTGACCTTGTCTGGGCCGAGTTTGGAATGATCTTGCGTGCAAATAGTTTCGACTGATCTTGACTGGGCCGAGTTTGGACCGATGTTGGCTGGGCCGAGCTTGGACTGATCTTGAATGGGCCGAGTTTGAATTATTTTCACTGGGCCGAGTTTGGACTGGTCTTGACTGGGCCGAGTTTGCACTGATCTTGACTGGGCGGAGTTTGGACTGATCTTGACTGGGCCGACTTTGGACTGATCATGACTGGAAAGAGTTTGGACTGATCTTGACTGGGCCCAGTTTGAACTGATCTTGACTGGACAGAGATTGGACTGGTCTTGACTGGGCCGAGTTTGGACTGATCTTGACTGGGCGGAGTTTGGACTGATCTTGACTGGGCCGAGTTTGGACTGATCATGACTGGAAAGAGTTTGGACTGATCTTGACTGGGCCCAGTTTGAACTGATCTTGACTGGACCGAGTTTTGACTGCTCTTGATTGGATTCAGTTTGGACTGATCGTGACTGGGCCGAGTTTGGACTGATCTTGACTGGACAGAGTTTGGACTGGTCTTGACTGGGCCGAGTTTGGACTGATCTTGACTGGGCAGAGTTTGGACTGATCTTGACTGGGCCGAGGATGGACTGATCGTGACTGGGCCGAGTTTGCACTGACCTTGACTGGGCCGAGTTTGGACAGATCTTTACTGGGCCGAGTTTGGACTGATTTTTACTGGGACGAGTTTGGACTGATCTTGACTGGGCCGAGTTTGGACTGATTTGACTGTGAAGAGTTTGGACTGATCTTTACTGGGCCGAGTTTGGACTGATTTGACTGGGAAGAGTTTGGACTGATCTTTACTGTGCCTAGTTTGGACTGATCTTGAATGGGCCGAGTTTGGACTGATCTTTACTGGGCCAAGTTTGGACTGATCTTGACTGGGCCGAGTTTGGACTGCTCTTGACTGGGCCGAGTTTGGGCTGATGTTGACTGGGCCGAGTTTGGACTGATCTTGACTGGGCCGAGTTTGGACTGATCTTGACTGGGCCGAGTTTGGACTGATCTTGACTGGGCCGAGTTTGGAATGATCTTGACTGGGAGAGTTTGGACTTATCTTGACTGGACAATGTTTGGACTGATATTGGCTGGGCTGAGTTTGGACTGATCTTGACTGGGCCGAGTTTGGACTGATCTTGCCTGGGCCGAATTTGGACTGATCTTGTCTGGCACGAGTTTGGACTGATCTTGACTGGGGCCGAGTTTGAACTGATCTTGACTGGGAGAGTTTGCACTGATCTTGACTGGGCCGAGTTTGGACTGATCTTGACTGGGCCGAGTTTGGACTGATCTTGACTGGGCCGAGTTTGGACTGATCTTGACTGGAAAGAGTTTGGACTGATCTTGACTGGGAAGAGTTTGGACTGATCTTGACTGGGCCGAGTTTGGACTGATCTTGACTGGAAAGAGTTTGGACTGATCTTGACTGGGAAGAGTTTGGACTGATCTTGACTGGGCCGAGTTTGAACTGATCTTGACTGGGCCGTGTTTGAACTGATCTTGACTGGGCCGAGTTTGGACTGATCTTGACTGGGCCGAGTTTGCACTGACCTTGACTGTGCCGAGTTTGGACTGATCTTTACTGGGCCGAGTTTGGACTGATCTTTACTGGGCCGAGTTTGGACTGATCTTGACTGGAAAGAGTTTGGACTGATCTTGACTGGGAAGAGTTTGGACTGATCTTGACTGGGCCGAGTTTGGACTGATCTTGACTGGAAAGAGTTTGGACTGATCTTGACTGGGAAGAGTTTGGACTGATCTTGACTGGGCCGAGTTTGAACTGATCTTGACTGGGCCGTGTTTGAACTGATCTTGACTGGGCCGAGTTTGGACTGATCTTGACTGGGCCGAGTTTGGTCTGATCTTGACTGGGGCCAAGTTTGAACTGATCTTGACTGGGCTGAGTTTGGACTGATCTTGTGTGGCCCGAGTTTGGACTGATCTTGACTGGGAGAGTTTGCACTGATCTTGACTGGGCCGAGTTTGGACTGATCTTGACTGGGTCGAGTTTGGACTGATCTTTACTGGGCCGAGTTTGTACTGATCTTGACTGGGCGGTGTTTGGACTGATCTTGACTGGGCCGAGTTTGCACTAACCTTGACTGGGCCGAGTTTGGACTGATCTTTACTGGGCCGAGTTGGACTGATCTTTACTGGGACGAGTTTGGCCTGATCTTGACTGGGCCGAGTTTGGACTGATCTGGACTGGGATGAGTTTGGACTGATCTTTACTGTGCCGAGTTTGGACTGATCTTTACTGGGCCGAGTTTGGATTGATCTTGACTGGGCCGAGTTTGGACTGATCTTGACTGGGCCGAGTTTGGACTGGTCTTATCTGGACAGAGTTTGGACTGATCTTGACTGGACAGAGTTTGGACTGGTCTTGACTGGGCCGAGTTTGGATTGATCTTGACTGGACACAGTTTTGACTGATATTGACTGGGCCGAGTTTGGACTGATCTTGATTGGGCCGAGTTTGGACTGACCTTGTCTTGGCCGAGTTTGGTCTAATTTTGACTGGATTCAGTTTGGACTGATTTTGACTGGGCCGAGTTTAGACTGACCTTGTCTGGGCCGAGTTTGGGCTGATCTTGACTGGGTCGAGTTTGGACTGATCTTGACTGGGCCATGTTTGGACTGATCTTTACTGTGCTGAGTTTGGACTGATCTTGACTGGGCCAAGTTTGGACTGATCTTAACTAGGAAGAGTTTGGACTGATCGTCGCTGGGCCAAGTTTGGACTGACCTTGTCTGGGCCGAGTTTGGAATGATCTTGCGTGCAAATAGTTTCGACTGATCTTGACTGGGCCGAGTTTGGACCGATGTTGGCTGGGCCGAGCTTGGACTGATCTTGAATGGGCCGAGTTTGAATTATTTTCACTGGGCCGAGTTTGGACTGGTCTTGACTGGGCCGAGTTTGCACTGATCTTGACTGGGCGGAGTTTGGACTGATCTTGACTGGGCCGACTTTGGACTGATCATGACTGGAAAGAGTTTGGACTGATCTTGACTGGGCCCAGTTTGAACTGATCTTGACTGGACAGAGATTGGACTGGTCTTGACTGGGCCGAGTTTGGACTGATCTTGACTGGGCGGAGTTTGGACTGATCTTGACTGGGCCGAGTTTGGACTGATCATGACTGGAAAGAGTTTGGACTGATCTTGACTGGGCCCAGTTTGAACTGATCTTGACTGGACCGAGTTTTGACTGCTCTTGATTGGATTCAGTTTGGACTGATCGTGACTGGGCCGAGTTTGGACTGATCTTGACTGGACAGAGTTTGGACTGGTCTTGACTGGGCCGAGTTTGGACTGATCTTGACTGGGCAGAGTTTGGACTGATCTTGACTGGGCCGAGGATGGACTGATCGTGACTGGGCCGAGTTTGCACTGACCTTGACTGGGCCGAGTTTGGACAGATCTTTACTGGGCCGAGTTTGGACTGATTTTTACTGGGACGAGTTTGGACTGATCTTGACTGGGCCGAGTTTGGACTGATTTGACTGTGAAGAGTTTGGACTGATCTTTACTGGGCCGAGTTTGGACTGATTTGACTGGGAAGAGTTTGGACTGATCTTTACTGTGCCTAGTTTGGACTGATCTTGAATGGGCCGAGTTTGGACTGATCTTTACTGGGCCAAGTTTGGACTGATCTTGACTGGGCCGAGTTTGGACTGCTCTTGACTGGGCCGAGTTTGGGCTGATGTTGACTGGGCCGAGTTTGGACTGATCTTGACTGGGCCGAGTTTGGACTGATCTTGACTGGGCCGAGTTTGGACTGATCTTGACTGGGCCGAGTTTGGAATGATCTTGACTGGGAGAGTTTGGACTTATCTTGACTGGACAATGTTTGGACTGATATTGGCTGGGCTGAGTTTGGACTGATCTTGACTGGGCCGAGTTTGGACTGATCTTGCCTGGGCCGAATTTGGACTGATCTTGTCTGGCACGAGTTTGGACTGATCTTGACTGGGGCCGAGTTTGAACTGATCTTGACTGGGAGAGTTTGCACTGATCTTGACTGGGCCGAGTTTGGACTGATCTTGACTGGGCCGTGTTTGGACTGATCTTGACTGGGCCGAGTTTGCACTGATCTTGACTGGGCGGAGTTGGACTGATCTTGAATGGGCCGAGTTTGAACTGATCTTGACTGCGCCGAGTTTGGACTGATTTGACTGGGAAGAGTTTGGACTGATCTTTACTGGGCCTAGTTTGGACTGATTTGACTGGGAAGAGTTTGGACTGATCTTCACTGGGCCGAGTTTGGACTGATTTGACTGGGAAGAGTTTGGACTGATCTTTACTGGGCCTAGTTTGGACTGATCTTGACTGGGCCGAGTTTGGACTGATCTTGTCTGGCACGAGTTTGGACTGATCTTGACTGGGCCGAGTTTGGACTGATCTTGACTGGGCCGAGTTTGGACTGATCTTGACTGGGCCGAGTTTGGACTGATCTTGACTGGGCCGAGTTTGGAATGATCTTGACTGGGAGAGTTTGGACTGATCTTGACTGGACAGAGTTTGGACTGATATTGGCTGGGCTGAGTTTGGACTGATCTTGACTGGGCCGAGTTTGGACTGATCTTGCCTGGGCCGAATTTGGACTGATCTTGTCTGGCACGAGTTTGGACTGATCTTGACTGGGGCCGAGTTTGAACTGATCTTGACTGGGAGAGTTTGCGCTGATCTTGACTGGGCCGGGTTTGGACTGATCTTGACTGGGCCGAGTTTGGATTGATCTTGACTGGGCCGAGTTTGCACTGATCTTGAATGGGCCGAGTTTGAACTGATCTTGACTGCGCCGAGTTTGGACTGATCTTGACTGGGCCGAGTTTGGACTGATCTTGACTGGGAAGAGTTTGGACTGATCTTTACTGGGCCGAGTTTGGACTGATCTTATCTGGACAGAGTTTGGACCTATCTTGTCTGGACAGAGTTTGCACTGATCTTTACTGGGCCGAGTTTGAACTGATCTTGACAGAGCCGAGCTTGGACTGATCTTGACTGGGCCGAGTTTGAACTTATTTTCACTGGGCCGAGTTTGGACTGGTCTTGACTGGGCCGAGTTAGGACTGATCTTGACTGGGCGGAGTTTGGACTGATCTTGACTGGGCCGAGTTTGGACTGATCATGACTGGAAGGAGTGTGGACTGATCTTGACTGGGCCGATTTTGGACTGATCTTGACTGGAAAGAGTTTGGATTGATCTTGACTGGGAAGAGTTTGGACGGATCTTGACTGGGCCGAGTTTGGACTGATCTTGACTGGAAAGAGTTTGGACTGATCTTGACTGGGAAGAGTTAGGACTGCTCTTGTCTGGATTCAGTTTGGATTGATCTTGACTGGGCCGAGTTTGGACTGATCTTGACTGGACTGAGTTTGGACTGGTCTTGACTGGGCCGAGTTTGGACTGATCTTGACTGGGCCGAGTTTGGACTGATCTTGACTGGGCCGAGTTTGGACTGATCTTGACTGGAAAGAGTTTGGACTGATCTTGACTGGGAAGAGTTTGGACTGATCTTGACTGGGCCGAGTTTGGACTGATCTTGACTGGAAAGAGTTTGGACTGATCTTGACTGGGAAGAGTTTGGACTGATCTTGACTGGGCCGAGTTTGAACTGATCTTGACTGGGCCGTGTTTGAACTGATCTTGACTGGGCCGAGTTTGGACTGATCTTGACTGGGCCGAGTTTGCACTGACCTTGACTGTGCCGAGTTTGGACTGATCTTTACTGGGCCGAGTTTGGACTGATCTTTACTGGGCCGAGTTTGGACTGATCTTGACTGGAAAGAGTTTGGACTGATCTTGACTGGGAAGAGTTTGGACTGATCTTGACTGGGCCGAGTTTGGACTGATCTTGACTGGAAAGAGTTTGGACTGATCTTGACTGGGAAGAGTTTGGACTGATCTTGACTGGGCCGAGTTTGAACTGATCTTGACTGGGCCGTGTTTGAACTGATCTTGACTGGGCCGAGTTTGGACTGATCTTGACTGGGCCGAGTTTGGTCTGATCTTGACTGGGGCCAAGTTTGAACTGATCTTGACTGGGCTGAGTTTGGACTGATCTTGTGTGGCCCGAGTTTGGACTGATCTTGACTGGGAGAGTTTGCACTGATCTTGACTGGGCCGAGTTTGGACTGATCTTGACTGGGTCGAGTTTGGACTGATCTTTACTGGGCCGAGTTTGTACTGATCTTGACTGGGCGGTGTTTGGACTGATCTTGACTGGGCCGAGTTTGCACTAACCTTGACTGGGCCGAGTTTGGACTGATCTTTACTGGGCCGAGTTGGACTGATCTTTACTGGGACGAGTTTGGCCTGATCTTGACTGGGCCGAGTTTGGACTGATCTGGACTGGGATGAGTTTGGACTGATCTTTACTGTGCCGAGTTTGGACTGATCTTTACTGGGCCGAGTTTGGATTGATCTTGACTGGGCCGAGTTTGGACTGATCTTGACTGGGCCGAGTTTGGACTGGTCTTATCTGGACAGAGTTTGGACTGATCTTGACTGGACAGAGTTTGGACTGGTCTTGACTGGGCCGAGTTTGGATTGATCTTGACTGGACACAGTTTTGACTGATATTGACTGGGCCGAGTTTGGACTGATCTTGATTGGGCCGAGTTTGGACTGACCTTGTCTTGGCCGAGTTTGGTCTAATTTTGACTGGATTCAGTTTGGACTGATTTTGACTGGGCCGAGTTTAGACTGACCTTGTCTGGGCCGAGTTTGGGCTGATCTTGACTGGGTCGAGTTTGGACTGATCTTGACTGGGCCATGTTTGGACTGATCTTTACTGTGCTGAGTTTGGACTGATCTTGACTGGGCCAAGTTTGGACTGATCTTAACTAGGAAGAGTTTGGACTGATCGTCGCTGGGCCAAGTTTGGACTGACCTTGTCTGGGCCGAGTTTGGAATGATCTTGCGTGCAAATAGTTTCGACTGATCTTGACTGGGCCGAGTTTGGACCGATGTTGGCTGGGCCGAGCTTGGACTGATCTTGAATGGGCCGAGTTTGAATTATTTTCACTGGGCCGAGTTTGGACTGGTCTTGACTGGGCCGAGTTTGCACTGATCTTGACTGGGCGGAGTTTGGACTGATCTTGACTGGGCCGACTTTGGACTGATCATGACTGGAAAGAGTTTGGACTGATCTTGACTGGGCCCAGTTTGAACTGATCTTGACTGGACAGAGATTGGACTGGTCTTGACTGGGCCGAGTTTGGACTGATCTTGACTGGGCGGAGTTTGGACTGATCTTGACTGGGCCGAGTTTGGACTGATCATGACTGGAAAGAGTTTGGACTGATCTTGACTGGGCCCAGTTTGAACTGATCTTGACTGGACCGAGTTTTGACTGCTCTTGATTGGATTCAGTTTGGACTGATCGTGACTGGGCCGAGTTTGGACTGATCTTGACTGGACAGAGTTTGGACTGGTCTTGACTGGGCCGAGTTTGGACTGATCTTGACTGGGCAGAGTTTGGACTGATCTTGACTGGGCCGAGGATGGACTGATCGTGACTGGGCCGAGTTTGCACTGACCTTGACTGGGCCGAGTTTGGACAGATCTTTACTGGGCCGAGTTTGGACTGATTTTTACTGGGACGAGTTTGGACTGATCTTGACTGGGCCGAGTTTGGACTGATTTGACTGTGAAGAGTTTGGACTGATCTTTACTGGGCCGAGTTTGGACTGATTTGACTGGGAAGAGTTTGGACTGATCTTTACTGTGCCTAGTTTGGACTGATCTTGAATGGGCCGAGTTTGGACTGATCTTTACTGGGCCAAGTTTGGACTGATCTTGACTGGGCCGAGTTTGGACTGCTCTTGACTGGGCCGAGTTTGGGCTGATGTTGACTGGGCCGAGTTTGGACTGATCTTGACTGGGCCGAGTTTGGACTGATCTTGACTGGGCCGAGTTTGGACTGATCTTGACTGGGCCGAGTTTGGAATGATCTTGACTGGGAGAGTTTGGACTTATCTTGACTGGACAATGTTTGGACTGATATTGGCTGGGCTGAGTTTGGACTGATCTTGACTGGGCCGAGTTTGGACTGATCTTGCCTGGGCCGAATTTGGACTGATCTTGTCTGGCACGAGTTTGGACTGATCTTGACTGGGGCCGAGTTTGAACTGATCTTGACTGGGAGAGTTTGCACTGATCTTGACTGGGCCGAGTTTGGACTGATCTTGACTGGGCCGAGTTTGGACTGATCTTGACTGGGCCGAGTTTGGACTGATCTTGACTGGAAAGAGTTTGGACTGATCTTGACTGGGAAGAGTTTGGACTGATCTTGACTGGGCCGAGTTTGGACTGATCTTGACTGGAAAGAGTTTGGACTGATCTTGACTGGGAAGAGTTTGGACTGATCTTGACTGGGCCGAGTTTGAACTGATCTTGACTGGGCCGTGTTTGAACTGATCTTGACTGGGCCGAGTTTGGACTGATCTTGACTGGGCCGAGTTTGCACTGACCTTGACTGTGCCGAGTTTGGACTGATCTTTACTGGGCCGAGTTTGGACTGATCTTTACTGGGCCGAGTTTGGACTGATCTTGACTGGAAAGAGTTTGGACTGATCTTGACTGGGAAGAGTTTGGACTGATCTTGACTGGGCCGAGTTTGGACTGATCTTGACTGGAAAGAGTTTGGACTGATCTTGACTGGGAAGAGTTTGGACTGATCTTGACTGGGCCGAGTTTGAACTGATCTTGACTGGGCCGTGTTTGAACTGATCTTGACTGGGCCGAGTTTGGACTGATCTTGACTGGGCCGAGTTTGGTCTGATCTTGACTGGGGCCAAGTTTGAACTGATCTTGACTGGGCTGAGTTTGGACTGATCTTGTGTGGCCCGAGTTTGGACTGATCTTGACTGGGAGAGTTTGCACTGATCTTGACTGGGCCGAGTTTGGACTGATCTTGACTGGGTCGAGTTTGGACTGATCTTTACTGGGCCGAGTTTGTACTGATCTTGACTGGGCGGTGTTTGGACTGATCTTGACTGGGCCGAGTTTGCACTAACCTTGACTGGGCCGAGTTTGGACTGATCTTTACTGGGCCGAGTTGGACTGATCTTTACTGGGACGAGTTTGGCCTGATCTTGACTGGGCCGAGTTTGGACTGATCTGGACTGGGATGAGTTTGGACTGATCTTTACTGTGCCGAGTTTGGACTGATCTTTACTGGGCCGAGTTTGGATTGATCTTGACTGGGCCGAGTTTGGACTGATCTTGACTGGGCCGAGTTTGGACTGGTCTTATCTGGACAGAGTTTGGACTGATCTTGACTGGACAGAGTTTGGACTGGTCTTGACTGGGCCGAGTTTGGATTGATCTTGACTGGACACAGTTTTGACTGATATTGACTGGGCCGAGTTTGGACTGATCTTGATTGGGCCGAGTTTGGACTGACCTTGTCTTGGCCGAGTTTGGTCTAATTTTGACTGGATTCAGTTTGGACTGATTTTGACTGGGCCGAGTTTAGACTGACCTTGTCTGGGCCGAGTTTGGGCTGATCTTGACTGGGTCGAGTTTGGACTGATCTTGACTGGGCCATGTTTGGACTGATCTTTACTGTGCTGAGTTTGGACTGATCTTGACTGGGCCAAGTTTGGACTGATCTTAACTAGGAAGAGTTTGGACTGATCGTCGCTGGGCCAAGTTTGGACTGACCTTGTCTGGGCCGAGTTTGGAATGATCTTGCGTGCAAATAGTTTCGACTGATCTTGACTGGGCCGAGTTTGGACCGATGTTGGCTGGGCCGAGCTTGGACTGATCTTGAATGGGCCGAGTTTGAATTATTTTCACTGGGCCGAGTTTGGACTGGTCTTGACTGGGCCGAGTTTGCACTGATCTTGACTGGGCGGAGTTTGGACTGATCTTGACTGGGCCGACTTTGGACTGATCATGACTGGAAAGAGTTTGGACTGATCTTGACTGGGCCCAGTTTGAACTGATCTTGACTGGACAGAGATTGGACTGGTCTTGACTGGGCCGAGTTTGGACTGATCTTGACTGGGCGGAGTTTGGACTGATCTTGACTGGGCCGAGTTTGGACTGATCATGACTGGAAAGAGTTTGGACTGATCTTGACTGGGCCCAGTTTGAACTGATCTTGACTGGACCGAGTTTTGACTGCTCTTGATTGGATTCAGTTTGGACTGATCGTGACTGGGCCGAGTTTGGACTGATCTTGACTGGACAGAGTTTGGACTGGTCTTGACTGGGCCGAGTTTGGACTGATCTTGACTGGGCAGAGTTTGGACTGATCTTGACTGGGCCGAGGATGGACTGATCGTGACTGGGCCGAGTTTGCACTGACCTTGACTGGGCCGAGTTTGGACAGATCTTTACTGGGCCGAGTTTGGACTGATTTTTACTGGGACGAGTTTGGACTGATCTTGACTGGGCCGAGTTTGGACTGATTTGACTGTGAAGAGTTTGGACTGATCTTTACTGGGCCGAGTTTGGACTGATTTGACTGGGAAGAGTTTGGACTGATCTTTACTGTGCCTAGTTTGGACTGATCTTGAATGGGCCGAGTTTGGACTGATCTTTACTGGGCCAAGTTTGGACTGATCTTGACTGGGCCGAGTTTGGACTGCTCTTGACTGGGCCGAGTTTGGGCTGATGTTGACTGGGCCGAGTTTGGACTGATCTTGACTGGGCCGAGTTTGGACTGATCTTGACTGGGCCGAGTTTGGACTGATCTTGACTGGGCCGAGTTTGGAATGATCTTGACTGGGAGAGTTTGGACTTATCTTGACTGGACAATGTTTGGACTGATATTGGCTGGGCTGAGTTTGGACTGATCTTGACTGGGCCGAGTTTGGACTGATCTTGCCTGGGCCGAATTTGGACTGATCTTGTCTGGCACGAGTTTGGACTGATCTTGACTGGGGCCGAGTTTGAACTGATCTTGACTGGGAGAGTTTGCACTGATCTTGACTGGGCCGAGTTTGGACTGATCTTGACTGGGCCGTGTTTGGACTGATCTTGACTGGGCCGAGTTTGCACTGATCTTGACTGGGCGGAGTTGGACTGATCTTGAATGGGCCGAGTTTGAACTGATCTTGACTGCGCCGAGTTTGGACTGATTTGACTGGGAAGAGTTTGGACTGATCTTTACTGGGCCTAGTTTGGACTGATTTGACTGGGAAGAGTTTGGACTGATCTTCACTGGGCCGAGTTTGGACTGATTTGACTGGGAAGAGTTTGGACTGATCTTTACTGGGCCTAGTTTGGACTGATCTTGACTGGGCCGAGTTTGGACTGATCTTTACTGGGCCAAGTTTGGACTGATCTTGACTGGGCCGAGTTTGGACTGCTCTTGACTGGGCCGAGTTTGGACTGATGTTGACTGGGCCGAGTTTGGACTGATCTTGACTGGGCCGAGTTTGGACTGATCTTGACTGGGACGAGTTTGGACTGATCTTGACTGGGCCGAGTTTGGAATGATCTTGACTGGGAGAGTTTGGACTGATCTTGACTGGACAGAGTTTGGACTGATATTGGCTGGGCTGAGTTTGGACTGAGCTTGACTGGCACGAGTTTGGACTGATCTTGACTGGGGCCGAGTTTGAACTGATCTTGACTGGGAGAGTTTGCACTGATCTTGACTGGGCCGAGTTTGGACTGATCTTGACTGGGCCGAGTTTGGACTGATCTTGACTGGGCCGAGTTTGCACTGATCTTGAATGGGCCGAGTTTGAACTGATCTTGACTGCGCCGAGTTTGGACTGATCTTGACTGGGCCGAGTTTGGACTGATCTTGACTGGGAAGAGTTTGGACTGATCTTTACTGGGCCGAGTTTGGACTGATCTTATCTGGACAGAGTTTGGACTTATCTTGTCTGGACAGAGTTTGCACTGATCTTTACTGGGCCGAGTTTGAACTGATCTTGACAGAGCCGAGCTTGGACTGATCTTGACTGGGCCGAGTTTGAACTTATTTTCACTGGGCCGAGTTTGGACTGGTCTTGACTGGGCCGAGTTAGGACTGATCTTGACTGGGCGGAGTTTGGACTGATCTTGATTGGGCCGAGTTTGGACTGATCATGACTGGAAGGAGTGTGGAATGATCTTGACTGGGCCGAGTTTGGACTGATCTTGACTGGAAAGAGTTTGGACTGATCTTGACTGAGCCGAGTTTGGACTGATCTTGACTGGAAAGAGTTTGGACTGATCTTGACTGGGAAGAGTTAGGACTGCTCTTGACTGGATTCAGTTTGGACTGATCTTGACTGGGCCGAGTTTGGACTGATCTTGACTGGACTGAGTTTGGACTGGTCTTGACTGGGCCGAGTTTGGACTGATCTTGACTGGGCCGAGTTTGGACTGATCTTGACTGGGCCGAGTTTGGACTGATCTTGACTGGAAAGAGTTTGGACTGATCTTGACTGGGAAGAGTTTGGACTGATCTTGACTGGGAAGAGTTTGGGCTGATCTTGACTGGGCCGAGTTTGAACTGATCTTGACTGGGCCGTGTTTGAACTGATCTTGACTGGGCCGAGTTTGGACTGATCTTGACTGGGCCGAGTTTGGACTGGTCTTGACTGGGCCGAGTTTGGACTGATCTTGACTGGGCCGAGTTTGGACTGATCTTGACTGGGCCGAGTTTGGACTGATCTTGACTGGAAAGAGTTTGGACTGATCTTGACTGGGAAGAGTTTGGGCTGATCTTGACTGGGCCGAGTTTGAACTGATCTTGACTGGGCCGTGTTTGAACTGATCTTGACTGGGCCGAGTTTGGACTGATCTTGACTGGGCCGAGTTTGGACTGATCTTGACTGGGGCCAAGTTTGAACTGATCTTGACTGGGCTGAGTTTGGACTGATCTTGTGTGGCCCGAGTTTGGACTGATCTTGACTGGTAGAGTTTGCACTGATCTTGACTGGGCCGAGTTTGGACTGATCTTGACTGTGCCTAGTTTGGACTGATCTTGACTGGGCCGAGTTTGTACTGATCTTGACTGGGCGGAGTTTGGACTGATCTTGACTGGGCCGAGTTTGCACTAACCTTGACTGGGCCGAGTTTGGACTGATCTTTCCTGGGCCGAGTTTGGACTGATCTTTACTGGGACGAGTTTGGCCTGATCTTGACTGGGCCGAGTTTGGACTGATCTTGACTGGGATGAGTTTGGACTGATCTTTACTGTGCCGAGTTTCGACTGATCTTTACTGGGCCGAGTTTGGACTGATCTTGACTGGGCCGAGTTTGGACTGATCTTGACTGGGCCGAGTTTGGACTGGTCTTATCTGGACAGAGTTTGGACTGATCTTGACTGGACAGAGTTTGGACTGGTCTTGACTGGGCCGAGTTTGGATTGATCTTGACTGGACACAGTTTTGACTGATCTTGACTGGGCCGAGTTTGGACTGATCTTGATTGGGCCGAGTTTGGACTGACCTTGTCTGGGCCGAGTTTGGTCTAATTTTGACTGGATTCAGTTTGGACTGATTTTGACTGGGCCGAGTTTAGACTGACCTTGTCTGGGCCGAGTTTGGGCTGATCTTGACTGGGTCGAGTTTGGACTGATCTTGACTGGGCCATGTTTGGACTGATCTTTACTGTGCTGAGTTTGGACTGGTCTTGACTGGGCCAAGTTTGGACTGATCTTAACTGGGAAGAGTTTGGACTGATCGTCGCTGGGCCAAGTTTGGACTGACCTTGTCTGGGCCGAGTTTGGAATGATCTTGCGTGCAAATAGTTTCGACTGATCTTGACTGGGCCGAGTTTGGACCGATGTTGGCTGGGCCGAGCTTGGACTGATCTTGAATGGGCCGAGTTTGAACTTATTTTCACTGGGCCGAGTTTGGACTGGTCTTGACTGGGCCGAGTTTGGACCGATGTTGGCTGGGCCGAGCTTGGACTGATCTTGAATGGGCCGAGTTTGAACTTATTTTCACTGGGCCGAGTTTGGACTGGTCTTGACTGGGCCGAGTTTGGACTGATCTTGACTGGGCCGACTTTGGACTGATCATGACTGGAAAGAGTTTGGACTGATCTTGACTGGGCCCAGTTTGAACTGATCTTGACTGGACAGAGATTGGACTGGTCTTGACTGGGCCGAGTTTGGACTGATCTTGACTGGGCGGAGTTTGGACTGATCTTGACTGGGCCGAGTTTGGACTGATCATGACTGGAAAGAGTTTGGACTGATCTTGACTGGGCCCAGTTTGAACTGATCTTGACTGGGCCGAGTTTTGACTGCTCTTGATTGGATTCAGTTTGGACTGATCGTGACTGGGCCGAGTTTGGAATGATCTTGACTGGACAGTGTTTGGACTGGTCTTGACTGGGCCGAGTTTGGACTGATCTTGACTGGGCAGAGTTTGGACTGATCTTGACTGGGCCGAGTATGGACTGATCGTGACTGGGCCGAGTTTGCACTGACCTTGACTGGGCCGAGTTTGGACAGATCTTTACTGGGCCGAGCTTGGACTGATTTTTACTGGGACGAGTTTGGACTGATCTTGACTGGGCCGAGTTTGGACTGATTTGACTGGGAAGAGTTTGAACTGATCTTTACTGGGCCGAGTTTGGACTGATTTGACTGGGAAGAGTTTGGACTGATCTTTACTGGGCCTAGTTTGGACTGATCTTGACTGGGCCGAGTTTGGACTGATCTTGACTGGGGCCAAGTTTGAACTGATCTTGACTGGGCTGAGTTTGGACTGATCTTGTGTGGCCCGAGTTTGGACTGATCTTGACTGGTAGAGTTTGCACTGATCTTGACTGGGCCGAGTTTGGACTGATCTTGACTGTGCCTAGTTTGGACTGATCTTGACTGGGCCGAGTTTGTACTGATCTTGACTGGGCGGAGTTTGGACTGATCTTGACTGGGCCGAGTTTGCACTAACCTTGACTGGGCCGAGTTTGGACTGATCTTTACTGGGCCGAGTTTGGACTGATCTTTACTGGGACGAGTTTGGCCTGATCTTGACTGGGCCGAGTTTGGACTGATCTTGACTGGGATGAGTTTGGACTGATCTTTACTGTGCCGAGTTTCGACTGATCTTTACTGGGCCGAGTTTGGACTGATCTTGACTGGGCCGAGTTTGGACTGATCTTGACTGGGCCGAGTTTGGACTGGTCTTATCTGGACAGAGTTTGGACTGATCTTGACTGGACAGAGTTTGGACTGGTCTTGACTGGGCCGAGTTTGGATTGATCTTGACTGGACACAGTTTTGACTGATCTTGACTGGGCCGAGTTTGGACTGATCTTGATTGGGCCGAGTTTGGACTGCCCTTGTCTGGGGCGAGTTTGGTCTAATTTTGACTGGATTCAGTTTGGACTGATTTTGACTGGGCCGAGTTTAGACTGACCTTGTCTGGGCCGAGTTTGGGCTGATCTTGACTGGGTCGAGTTTGGACTGATCTTGACTGGGCCATGTTTGGACTGATCTTTACTGTGCTGAGTTTGGACTGGTCTTGACTGGGCCAAGTTTGGACTGCTCTTAACTGGGAAGAGTTTGGACTGATCGTCGCTGGGCCAAGTTTGGACTGACCTTGTCTGGGCCGAGTTTGGAATGATCTTGCGTGCAAATAGTTTCGACTGATCTTGACTGGGCCGAGTTTGGACCGATGTTGGCTGGGCCGAGCTTGGACTGATCTTGAATGGGCCGAGTTTGAACTTATTTTCACTGGGCCGAGTTTGGACTGGTCTTGACTGGGCCGAGTTTGGACTGATCTTGACTGGGCGGAGTTTGGACTGATCTTGACTGGGCCGACTTTGGACTGATCATGACTGGAAAGAGTTTGGACTGATCTTGACTGGGCCCAGTTTGAACTGATCTTGACTGGACAGAGATTGGACTGGTCTTGACTGGGCCGAGTTTGGACTGATCTTGACTGGGCGGAGTTTGGACTGATCTTGACTGGGCCGAGTTTGGACTGATCATGACTGGAAAGAGTTTGGACTGATCTTGACTGGGCCCAGTTTGAACTGATCTTGACTGGGCCGAGTTTTGACTGCTCTTGATTGGATTCAGTTTGGACTGATCGTGACTGGGCCGTGTTTGGACTGATCTTGACTGGACAGTGTTTGGACTGGTCTTGACTGGGCCGAGTTTGGACTGATCTTGACTGGGCCGAGTATGGACTGATCGTGACTGGGCCGAGTTTGCACTGACCTTGACTGGGCCGAGTTTGGACAGATCTTTACTGGGCCGAGCTTGGACTGGTTTTTACTGGGACGAGTTTGGACTGATCTTGACTGGGCCGAGTTTGGACTGATTTGACTGGGAAGAGTTTAAACTGATCTTTACTGGGCCGAGTTTGGACTGATTTGACTGGGAAGAGTTTGGACTGATCTTTACTGGGCCTAGTTTGGACTGATCTTGACTGGGCCGAGTTTGGACTGATCTTTACTGGGCCAAGTTTGGACTGATCTTGACTGGGCCGAGTTTGGACTGCTCTTGACTGGGCCGAGTTTGGGCTGATGTTGACTGGGCCGAGTTTGGACTGATCTTGACTGGGCCGAGTTTGGACTGATCTTGACTGGGCCGAGTTTGGAATGATCTTGACTGGGAGATTTTGGACTGATCTTGACTGGACAATGTTTGGACTGATATTGGCTGGGCTGAGTTTGGACTGATCTTGACTGGGCCGAGTTTGGACTGATCTTGCCTGGGCCAAATTTGGACTGATCTTGTCTGGCACGAGTTTGGACTGATCTTGACTGGGGCCGAGTTTTAACTGATCTTGACTGGGAGAGTTTGCACTGATCTTGACTGGGCCGAGTTTGGACTGATCTTGACTGGGCCGAGTCTGGACTGATCTTGACTGGGCCGAGTTTGCACTGATCTTGACTGGGCGGAGTTTGGACTGATCTTGAATGGGCCGAGTTTGAACTGATCTTGACTGCGCCGAGTTTGGACTGATCTTGACTGGGCTGAGTTTGGACTGATCTTGACTGGGCCGAGTTTGGACCGATGTTGGCTGGGCCGAGTTTGAACTGATTTTCACTGGGCCGAGCTTGGACTGACCTTGACTGGATTCAGTTGGGACTGATCTTGACTGGATTCAGTTTGGACTGATCTTGACTGGGCTGAGTTTGGACTGATCTTGACTGGGCCGAGTTTGGACTGATATTGGCTGGGCCGAGTTTGGACTGATCTTGACTGGGCCATGTTTGGGCTGATCTTTACTGTGCTGAGTTTGGACTGATCTTGACTGGGCCAAGTTTGGACTGATCTTAACTGGGAAGAGTTTGGACTGATCGTCACTGGGCCAAGTTTGGACTGACCTTGTCTGGGCCGAGTTTGGACTGATCTTGCGTGAAAATAGTTTCGACTGATCTTGACTGAGCCGAGTTTGGACCGATGTTGGCTTGGCCAAGCTTGGACTGATCTTGACTGGGCCGAGTTTGAACTTATTTTCAATGGGCCGAGTTTGGACTGGTCTTGACTGGGCCGAGTTTGGACTGATCTTGACTGGGCCGAGTTTGGACTGGTCTTATCTGGACAGAGTTTGGACTGATCTTGACTGGACAGAGTTTGGACTGGTCTTGACTGGGCCGAGTTTGGATTGATCTTGACTGGACACAGTTTTGACTGATCTTGACTGGGCCGAGTTTGGACTGATCTTGATTGGGCCGAGTTCGGACTGACCTTGTCTGGGCCGAGTTTGGACTGATCTTGACTGGATTCAGTTTGGACTGATTTTGACTGGGCCGAGTTTAGACTGACCTTGTCTGGGCCGAGTTTGGGCTTATCTTGACTGGGCCGAGTTTGGACTGATCTTGACTGGGCCATGTTTGGTCTGATCTTTTCTGTGCTGAGTTTGGACTGATCTTGACTGGGCCAAATTTGGACTGATCTTAACTGGGAAGAGTTTGGACTGATCGTCGCTGGGCCAAGTTTGGACTGACCTTGTCTGGGCCAAGTTTGGAATGATCTTGCGTGCAAATAGTTTTGACTGATCTTGACTGGGCCGAGTTTGAATTATTTTCACTGGGCCGAGTTTGGACTGGTCTTGACTGGGCCGAGTTTGGACTAATCTTGACTGGGCGGAGTTTGGACTGATCTTGACTGGGCCGAGTTTGGACTGATCATGACTGGAAAGAGTTTGGACTGATCTTGACTGGGCCCAATTTGAACTGATCTTGACTGGACAGAGATTGGACTGATCTTGACTCGGCCGAGTTTGGACTGATCTTGACTGGGCGGAGTTTGGACTGATCTTTACTGGGCCGAGTTTGGACTGATCATGACTGGAAAGAGTTTGGACTGATCTTGACTGGGAAGAGTTTGGACTGATCTTGACTGGGCCCAGTTTGAACTGATCTTGACTGGGCCGAGTTTTGACTGCTCTTGACTGGATTCAGTTTGGACTGATCTTGACTGGGCCGAGTTTGGACTGATCTTGACTGGACAGAGTTTGGACTGGTCTTGACTGGGCCGAGTTTGGACTGATCTTGACTGGGCAGAGTTTGGACTGATGTTGACTGGGCCGAGTTTGGACTGATCGTGACTGGAAAGATTTTGTCCTGATCTTGGCTGGGAAGAGTTTGGACTGATCTTGACTGGCACGAGTTTGAACTGATCTTGACTGGGCCGCGTTTGAACTGATCTTGACTGGGCCGAGTTTGGACTGATCTTGACTGGGCCGAATTTGCACTGACCTTGACTGGGCCGAGTTTGGACTGATCTTTACTGGGCCGAGTTTGGACTGATTTTTACTGGGACGAGTTTGGGCTGATCTTGACTTGGCCGAGTTTGGACTGATCTTGACTGGGAAGAGTTTGGACTGATCTTGGCTGGGCTGAGTTTGGACTGATGTTGACTGGGCCGAGTTTGGACTGATGTTGACTGGGCCGGGTTTGGACTGATCTTGACTGGGCCGAGGTTGGACTGATCTTGACTGAGCCGAGTGTGAACAGATCTTGACTGGGCCGAGTTTGGACTGATCTTGACTGGGCCGAGTTTGGAATGATCTTGACTGGGAGAGTTTGGACTGATCTTGACTGGACAGAGTTTGGACTGATATTGGCTGGGCTGAGTTTGGACTGATCTTGACTGGGCCGAGTTTGGACTGATCTTGACTGGGCCGAGTTTAGACTGATCTTGACTGGGGCCGAGTTTGAACTGATCTTGTCTGGGCTGAGTTTGGACTGATCTTGTCTGGCCCGAGTTTGGACAGATCTTGACTGGGAGAGTTTGCACTGATCTTGACTGGGCCGAGTTTGGGCTGATCTTGACTGGGCCGAGTTTGGACTGATCTTGACTTGGCCGAGTTTGCACTGATCTTGACTGGGCGGAGTTTGGATTGATCTTGAATGGGCCGAGTTTGAACTGATCTTGTCTGGGCCGAGTTTGGACTGATCTTGACTGGGCTGAGTTTGGACTGATCTTGGCTGTGCCGAGTTTGGACCGATGTTGGCTGGGCCGAGTTTGAACTGATTTTCACTGGGCCGAGCTTGGACTGACCTTGACTGGATTCAGTTTGGACTGATCTTGACTGGATTCGGTTTGGACTGATCTTGACTGGGCTGAGTTTGGACTGATCTTGACTGGGCCGAGTTTGGACTGATATTGGCTGGGCCGAGTTTGGACTGATCTTGACTGGGCCATGTTTGGACTGATCTTTACTGTGCTGAGTTTGGACTGATCTTGACTGGGCCAAGTTTGGACTGATCTTAACTGGGAAGAGTTTGCACTGATCGTCACTGGGCCAAGTTTGGACTGACCTTGTCTGGGCCGAGTTTGGACTGATCTTGCGTGCAAATAGTTTCGACTGATCGTGACTGGGCCGAGTTTGGACCGATGTTGGCTGGGCCGAGCTTGGACTGATCTTGACTGGGCCGAGTTTGAAGTTATTTTCACTGGGCCGAGTTTGGACTGGTCTTGACTGGGCCGAGTTTGGACTGGTCTTGACTGGTCCGAGTTTGGACAGATCTTGACTGGGCGGAGTTTGGACTGATCTTGACTGGGCCGAGCTTGGACTGATCTTGACTGGGCCGAGTTTGAACTTATTTTCACTGGGCCGAGTTTGGACTGGTCTTGACTGGTCCGAGTTTGGACTGATCTTGACTGTGCACAGTTTGAACTGATCTTGCATGGGCCGAGTTTTGACTGCTCTTGACTGGATTCAGATTGGACTGATCTTGACTGGGCCGAGTTTGGACTGATCTTGACTGGACAGAGTTTGGACTGGTCTTGACTGGGCCGAGTTTGGACTGATCTTGACTGGGCGGAGTTTGGACTGATCTTGACTGGGCCAAGTATGGACTGATATTGACTGGAAAGCATTTGGACTGATCTTGACTGGGAAGAGTTTGGACTGATCTTGACTGGGCCGAGTTTGAACTGATCTTGACTGGGCCGAGTTTGAACTGATCTTGAGAGGGCCGAGTTTGGACTGATCTTGACTGGGCCGAGTTTGCACTGACCTTGACTGGGCCACGTTTGGATTGATCTTTACTGGGCTAAGTTTGGACTGATCTTTACTGGGACGAGTTTGGACTGATCTTGACTGGGAAGAGTTTGGACTGATCTTTACTGGGCCGAGTTTGGACTGATCTTATCTGGACAGAGTTTGGACTGATCTTGTCTGGACAGAGTTTGGACTGATCTTTACTGGGCCGAGTTTGGACTGATCTTGACAGGGCCGAGCTTGGACTGATCTTGACTGGGCCGAGTTTGAACTTATTTTCAGTGGGCCGAGTTTGGACTGGTCTTGACTGGGCCGAGTTTGGACTGATCTTGACTGGGCGGAGCTTGGACTGATCTTGATTGGGCCGAGTTTGGACTGATCATGACTGGAAAGAGTTTGGACTGATCTTGACTGGACTGAGTTTGGACTGGTCTTGACTGGGCCGAGTTTGGACTGATCTTGACCGGGCGGAGTTTGGACTGATCTTGACTGGGCCGAGTTTGGACTGATCTTGACTGGAAAGAGTTTGGACTGATCTTGACTGGGACGAGTTTGAACTGATCTTGACTGGGCTGAGTTTGAACTGATCTTGACTGGGCCGAGTTTGGACTGATCTTGACTGGGCCGAGTTTGCACTGACCTTGACTGGGCCGACTTTGGACTGATGTTTACTGGGCCGAGTTTGGACTGATCTTGACTGGGACGAGTTTGGACTGATCTTTACTGGGCCGAGTTTGGACTGATCTTTACTGGGCCGAGTTTGGACTGCTCTTATCTGGACAGAGTTTGGACTGATCTTGACTGGACAGAGTTTGGACTGGTCTTGACTAGGCTCAGTTTGGACAGATCTTGACTGGGCCGAGTTTGAACTGATATTGGCTGGGCTGAGTTTGGACTGATCTTGACTGGGCCGAGTTTGGACTGATCTTGACTGGGCTGAGTTTGGACTGATCTTGACTGGGCCGAGTTTGGACTGATCTTGACTAGGAAGAGTTTGGACTGATCTTCACTGGGACGTGTTTGAACTGATCTTGACTGGGCTGAGTTTGAACTGATCTTGACTGGGCCGAGTATGGACTGATCGTGACTGGGCCGAGTTTGCACTGACCTTGACTGGGCCGAGTTTGGACAGATCTTTACTGGGCCGAGCTTGGACTGATTTTTACTGGGACGAGTTTGGACTGATCTTGACTGGGCCGAGTTTGGACTGATTTGACTGGGAAGAGTTTAAACTGATCTTTACTGGGCCGAGTTTGGACTGATTTGACTGGGAAGAGTTTGGACTGATCTTTACTGGGCCTAGTTTGGACTGATCTTGACTGGGCCGAGTTTGGACTGATCTTTACTGGGCCAAGTTTGGACTGATCTTGACTGGGCCGAGTTTGGACTGCTCTTGACTGGGCCGAGTTTGGGCTGATGTTGACTGGGCCGAGTTTGGACTGATCTTGACTGGGCCGAGTTTGGACTGATCTTGACTGGGCCGAGTTTGGAATGATCTTGACTGGGAGTGTTTGGACTGATCTTGACTGGACAATGTTTGGACTGATATTGGCTGGGCTGAGTTTGGACTGATCTTGACTGGGCCGAGTTTGGACTGATCTTGCCTGGGCCAAATTTGGACTGATCTTGTCTGGCACGAGTTTGGACTGATCTTGACTGGGGCCGAGTTTTAACTGATCTTGACTGGGAGAGTTTGCACTGATCTTGACTGGGCCGAGTTTGGACTGATCTTGACTGGGCCGAGTCTGGACTGATCTTGACTGGGCCGAGTTTGCACTGACCTTGACTGGGCGGAGTTTGGACTCATCTTGAATGGGCCGAGTTTGAACTGATCTTGACTGCGCCGAGTTTGGACTGATCTTGACTGGGCTGAGTTTGGACTGATCTTGACTGGGCCGAGTTTGGACAGATGTTGGCTGGGCCGAGTTTGAACTGATTTTCACTGGGCCGAGCTTGGACTGACCTTGACTGGATTCAGTTGGGACTGATCTTGACTGGATTCAGTTTGGACTGATCTTGACTGGGCTGAGTTTGGACTGATCTTGACTGGGCCGAGTTTGGACTGATATTGGCTGGGCCGAGTTTGGACTGATCTTGACTGGGCCATGTTTGGGCTGATCTTTACTGTGCTGAGTTTGGACTGATCTTGACTGGGCCAAGTTTGGACTGATCGTAACTGGGAAGAGTTTGGACTGATCGTCACTGGGCCAAGTTTGGACTGACCTTGTCTGGGCCGAGTTTGGACTGATCTTGCGTGAAAATAGTTTCGACTGATCTTGACTGAGCCGAGTTTGGACCGATGTTGGCTTGGCCAAGCTTGGACTGATCTTGACTGGGCCGAGTTTGAACTTATTTTCAATGGGCCGAGTTTGGACTGGTCTTGACTGGGCCGAGTTTGGACTGATCTTGACTGGGCCGAGTTTGGACTGGTCTTATCTGGACAGAGTTTGGACTGATCTTGACTGGACAGAGTTTGGACTGGTCTTGACTGGGCCGAGTTTGGATTGATCTTGACTGGACACAGTTTTGACTGATCTTGACTGGGCCGAGTTTGGACTGATCTTGATTGGGCCGAGTTCGGACTGACCTTGTCTGGGCCGAGTTTGGACTGATCTTGACTGGATTCAGTTTGGACTGATTTTGACTGGGCCGAGTTTAGACTGACCTTGTCTGGGCCGAGTTTGGGCTTATCTTGACTGGGCCGAGTTTGGACTGATCTTGACTGGGCCATGTTTGGTCTGATCTTTTCTGTGCTGAGTTTGGACTGATCTTGACTGGGCCAAATTTGGACTGATCTTAACTGGGAAGAGTTTGGACTGATCGTCGCTGGGCCAAGTTTGGACTGACCTTGTCTGGGCCAAGTTTGGAATGATCTTGCGTGCAAATAGTTTTGACTGATCTTGACTGGGCCGAGTTTGAATTATTTTCACTGGGCCGAGTTTGGACTGGTCTTGACTGGGCCGAGTTTGGACTAATCTTGACTGGGCGGAGTTTGGACTGATCTTGACTGGGCCGAGTTTGGACTGATCATGACTGGAAAGAGTTTGGACTGATCTTGACTGGGCCCAATTTGAACTGATCTTGACTGGACAGAGATTGGACTGATCTTGACTCGGCCGAGTTTGGACTGATCTTGACTGGGCGGAGTTTGGACTGATCTTTACTGGGCCGAGTTTGGACTGATCATGACTGGAAAGAGTTTGGACTGATCTTGACTGGGAAGAGTTTGGACTGATCTTGACTGGGCCCAGTTTGAACTGATCTTGACTGGGCCGAGTTTTGACTGCTCTTGACTGGATTCAGTTTGGACTGATCTTGACTGGGCCGAGTTTGGACTGATCTTGACTGGACAGAGTTTGGACTGGTCTTGACTGGGCCGAGTTTGGACTGATCTTGACTGGGCAGAGTTTGGACTGATGTTGACTGGGCCGAGTTTGGACTGATCGTGACTGGAAAGATTTTGTACTGATCTTGGCTGGGAAGAGTTTGGACTGATCTTGACTGGCACGAGTTTGAACTGATCTTGACTGGGCCGCGTTTGAACTGATCTTGACTGGGCCGAGTTTGGACTGATCTTGACTGGGCCGAATTTGCACTGACCTTGACTGGGCCGAGTTTGGACTGATCTTTACTGGGCCGAGTTTGGACTGATTTTTACTGGGACGAGTTTGGGCTGATCTTGACTTGGCCGAGTTTGGACTGATCTTGACTGGGAAGAGTTTGGACTGATCTTGGCTGGGCTGAGTTTGGACTGATGTTGACTGGGCCGAGTTTGGACTGATGTTGACTGGGCCGGGTTTGGACTGATCTTGACTGGGCCGAGGTTGGACTGATCTTGACTGGGCCGAGTGTGAACAGATCTTGACTGGGCCGAGTTTGGACTGATCTTGACTGGGCCGAGTTTGGAATGATCTTGACTGGGAGAGTTTGGACTGATCTTGACTGGACAGAGTTTGGACTGATATTGGCTGGGCTGAGTTTGGACTGATCTTGACTGGGCCGAGTTTGGACTGATCTTGACTGGGCCGAGTTTAGACTGATCTTGACTGGGGCCGAGTTTGAACTGATCTTGTCTGGGCTGAGTTTGGACTGATCTTGTCTGGCCCGAGTTTGGACAGATCTTGACTGGGAGAGTTTGCACTGATCTTGACTGGGCCGAGTTTGGGCTGATCTTGACTGGGCCGAGTTTGGACTGATCTTGACTTGGCCGAGTTTGCACTGATCTTGACTGGGCGGAGTTTGGATTGATCTTGAATGGGCCGAGTTTGAACTGATCTTGGCTGTGCCGAGTTTGGACCGATGTTGGCTGGGCCGAGTTTGAACTGATTTTCACTGGGCCGAGCTTGGACTGACCTTGACTGGATTCAGTTTGGACTGATCTTGACTGGATTCGGTTTGGACTGATCTTGACTGGGCTGAGTTTGGACTGATCTTGACTGGGCCGAGTTTGGACTGATATTGGCTGGGCCGAGTTTGGACTGATCTTGACTGGGCCATGTTTGGACTGATCTTAACTGGGAAGAGTTTGCACTGATCGTCACTGGGCCAAGTTTGGACTGACCTTGTCTGGGCCGAGTTTGGACTGATCTTGCGTGCAAATAGTTTCGACTGATCGTGACTGGGCCGAGTTTGGACCGATGTTGGCTGGGCCGAGCTTGGACTGATCTTGACTGGGCCGAGTTTGAAGTTATTTTCACTGGGCCGAGTTTGGACTGGTCTTGACTGGGCCGAGTTTGGACTGGTCTTGACTGGTCCGAGTTTGGACAGATCTTGACTGGGCGGAGTTTGGACTGATCTTGACTGGGCCGAGCTTGGACTGATCTTGACTGGGCCGAGTTTGAACTTATTTTCACTGGGCCGAGTTTGGACTGGTCTTGACTGGTCCGAGTTTGGACTGATCTTGACTGTGCACAGTTTGAACTGATCTTGCATGGGCCGAGTTTTGACTGCTCTTGACTGGATTCAGATTGGACTGATCTTGACTGGGCCGAGTTTGGACTGATCTTGACTGGGCGGAGTTTGGACTGATCTTGACTGGGCCAAGTATGGACTGATATTGACTGGAAAGCATTTGGACTGATCTTGACTGGGAAGAGTTTGGACTGATCTTGACTGGGCCGAGTTTGAACTGATCTTGACTGGGCCGAGTTTGAACTGATCTTGAGAGGGCCGAGTTTGGACTGATCTTGACTGGGCCGAGTTTGCACTGACCTTGACTGGGCACGTTTGGATTGATCTTTACTGGGCTAAGTTTGGACTGATCTTTACTGGGACGAGTTTGGACTGATCTTGACTGGGAAGAGTTTGGACTGATCTTTACTGGGCCGAGTTTGGACTGATCTTATCTGGACAGAGTTTGGACTGATCTTGTCTGGACAGAGTTTGGACTGATCTTTACTGGGCCGAGTTTGGACTGATCTTGACAGGGCCGAGCTTGGACTGATCTTGACTGGGCCGAGTTTGAACTTATTTTCAGTGGGCCGAGTTTGGACTGGTCTTGACTGGGCCGAGTTTGGACTTATCTTGACTGGGCGGAGTTTGGACTGATCTTGATTGGGCCGAGTTTGGACTGATCATGACTGGAAAGAGTTTGGACTGATCTTGACTGGACTGAGTTTGGACTGGTCTTGACTGGGCCGAGTTTGGACTGATCTTGACCGGGCGGAGTTTGGACTGATCTTGACTGGGCCGAGTTTGGACTGATCTTGACTGGAAAGAGTTTGGACTGATCTTGACTGGGACGAGTTTGAACTGATCTTGACTGGGCTGAGTTTGAACTGATCTTGACAGGGCCGAGTTTGGACTGATCTTGACTGGGCCGAGTTTGCACTGACCTTGACTGGGCCGACTTTGGACTGATGTTTACTGGGCCGAGTTTGGACTGATCTTGACTGGGACGAGTTTGGACTGATCTTTACTGGGCCGAGTTTGGACTGATCTTTACTGGGCCGAGTTTGGACTGCTCTTATCTGGACAGAGTTTGGACTGATCTTGACTGGACAGAGTTTGGACTGGTCTTGACTAGGCTCAGTTTGGACAGATCTTGACTGGGCCGAGTTTGAACTGATATTGGCTGGGCTGAGTTTGGACTGATCTTGACTGGGCCGAGTTTGGACTGATCTTGACTGGGCTGAGTTTGGACTGATCTTGACTGGGCCGAGTTTGGACTGATCTTGACTAGGAAGAGTTTGGACTGATCTTCACTGGGACGTGTTTGAACTGATCTTGACTGGGCTGAGTTTGAACTGATCTTGACTGGGCCGAGTTTGGACTGATCTTGACTGGGCCGAGTTTGCACTGACCTTGACTGGGCCGACTTTGGACTGATGTTTACTGGGCCGAGTTTGGACTGATCTTGACTGGGACGAGTTTGGACTGATCTTGACTGGGCCGAGTTTGGACTGATCTTGACTGGGAAGAGTTTGGACTGATCTTTACTGGGCCGAGTTTGGACTGATCTTTACTGGGCCGAGTTTGGACTGCTCTTATCTGGACAGATTTTGGACTGATCTTGACTGGACAGAGTTTGGACTGGTCTTGACTAGGCTGAGTTTGGACAGATCTTGACTGGGCCGAATTTGAACTGATATTGGCTGGGCTGAGTTTGGACTGATCTTGACTGGGCCGAGTTTGGACTGATTTTGACTGGGCTGAGTTTGGACTGATCTTGACTGGGCCGAGTTTGGACTGATGTTGACTGGGCCGAGTTTGGACAGATCGTGATTGGGCCCTGTTTGGACTGATCTTGACTGGGTTGAGTTTGGACTGAACTTGACTTGGCTAAGTTTGGACTGACCTTGACTGGGCCGAGTTTGGACTGATCTTGACGGGACCGAGTGTGAACTGATCTTGACTGGGCCGAGTGTGAACTGATCTTGACTGTGCCCAGTTTGGACTGATCTTGACTGGGCCGAGTTTGGACTGATCGTGACTGGAAACAGTTTGGACTGATCTTGACTGGGAAGAGTTTGGACTGATCTTGACTGGGCCGAGTTTGAACTGATCTTAACTGGGCCGAGTTTGAACTGATCTTGACTGGGCCGATTTTGGAATGATCTTTACCTGGACGAGTTTGGACTGATCTTGACTGGGCCGAGTTTGGACTGATCTTCACCTGGACGAGTTTGGACTCATCTTGACTGGGCCGAGTTTGGACTGATCTTGACTGGGAAGAGTTTGGACTGGTCTTGTCTGGGCCGAGTTTGGACTGATCTTTACTGGGCCGTGTTTGGACTGATCTTGACTGGGCCGAGTTTGGACTGATCTTGACTGGGCCGAGTTTGATCTGGTCTTATCTGGACAGAGTTTGGACTGATCTTTACTGGGCCGAGTTGGGACTGATCTTTACTTGGATGAGTTTGGACTGATTTGACTGGGCCGAGTTTGGACTGATCTTGACTGGGATGTGTTTGGACTGGTCTTGACTGGGCCGAGTTTGGATTGATCTTGACTCGGCCGAGTTTGAACTGATTTTTATGGGTCGAGTTTGGATTGATCTTGACTGGACACAGTTTTGACTGATCTTGACTGGGCCGAGTTTGGACTGACCTTGTCTGGGCCGAGTTTGAACTGATCTTGACTGGATTCGATTTGGAATGATTTTGACTGGGCCGAGTTAAGACTGACCTTGTCTGGGCCGAGTTTGGGCTGATCTAGACTGGGCCGAGTTTGGACCGATCTTGACTGGACAAAGTTTGGACTGGTCTTGACTGGGCCGAGTTTGGACTGATCGTGACTGGGCCCAGTTTGAACTGATCTTGACTGGGCCGAGTTTTGACTGCTCCTGACTGGATTCAGTTTGGACTGATCTTGTCTGGTCCGAGTTTGGTCTGATCTTGACTGGGCCGAGTTTGCACTGATTTGACTGGATCGAGTTTGGACTGATCTTGACTGGGCCGAGTTTGCACTCATCTTGACTTGTCCGAGTTTGGACTGATCTTCACTGGGCCGAGTTTGCACTGATCTTGACTGGGCCGAGTTTGGACTGATCTTGACTTGGCCAAGTTTGGACTGATCTTGTCTGGCCCGAGTTTGGACTGATCTTGACTGGGGCCGAGTTTGAACTGATCTTGACTGGGCTGAGTTTTAACTGATCTTGTCTGGCCCGAGTTTTGACTGATCTTGACTGGGCCGAGTTTGCACTGATCTTGACTGGGCCGAGTTTGGACTGATCTTGACTGGGCCGAGTTTGCACTGATCTTGACTGGGCGGAGTTTGGACTGATCTTGACTGGGCCGAGTTTGGACTGATCTTGACTGGGCCGAGTTTGGACTGATCTTGACTGGGCTGAGTTTGCACTGATCTTGACTGGGCCGAGTTTGGACTGATCTTGACTAGGCCAAGTTTGGCCTGATCTTGTCTGGTCCGAGTTTCGACTGATCTTGACTGGGCCGAGTTTGGACCGATGTTGGCTGGGCCGAGTTTGAAATGATTTTCACTGGGCCGAGCTTGGACTGACCTTGACTGGATTCAGTTTGGACTGATCGTGACTGGATTCTGTTTGGACTTATCTTGAATGGGCCGAGTTTGGACTGATCTGGACTGGGCCGAATTTGGACTGATCTTGACTGGTCCGAGTTTGGACTGATCTTATCTGGACAGAGTTTGGACTGATCTTGACTGGGCTGAGTTTGGACTGATCTTGACTGGACAGAGTTTGGACTGGTCTTGACTGGGCCGAGATTGGACTGATCTTGTCTGGGCCCAGTTTGGATTGATCTTGACTGGGCCGAGTTTGGAATGATCTTGACTGGACAATATTTCGACTGATCTTGACTGGGCCGAGTTTGGACTGATCTTGACTGGGCCGACTTTGGACTGATCTTAACTAGGCGGAGTTTGGACTGATCTTGACTGGATAGAGTTTGGACTGATCCTGAATGGGCCATGTTTGGACTGATCTTTACTGTGCTGAGTTTGGACTGATCTTAACTGGGCCAAGTTTGGACTTATCTTAACTGGGAAGAGTTTGGACTGATCGTCACTGGGCCATGTTTGGACTGACCTTGTCTGGGCCGAGTTTGGGCTGACCTTGCGTGCAAATAGTCTCGACTGATCTTGACTGGGCCGAGTTTGCACTCATCTTGACTTGTCCGAGTTTGGACTGATCTTCACTGGGCCGAGTTTGCACTGATCTTGACTGGGCCGAGTTTGGACTGATCTTGACTTGGCCAAGTTTGGACTGATCTTGTCTGGCCCGAGTTTGGACTGATCTTGACTGGGGCCGAGTTTGAACTGATCTTGACTGGGCTGAGTTTTAACTGATCTTGTCTGGCCCGAGTTTTGACTGATCTTGACTGGGCCGAGTTTGCACTGATCTTGACTGGGCCGAGTTTGGACTGATCTTGACTGGGCCGAGTTTGCACTGATCTTGACTGGGCGGAGTTTGGACTGATCTTGACTGGGCCGAGCTTGGACTGATCATTACTGGGCCGAGTTTGAACTTATTTTCACTGGCCCGAGTTTGGACTGGTCTTGACTGGGCCGAGTTTGGACTAATCTTGACTGGGCGGAGTTTGGACTGATCTTGACTGGGCCGAGTTTGGACTGATCATGACTGGAAAGAGTTTGGACTGATCTTGACTGGGCCCAGTTTGAACTGATCTTGACTGGACAGAGATTGGACTGGTCTTGACTGGGCCGAGTTTGGACTGATCTTGACTGGGCGGAGTTTGGACTGATGTTGACTGGGCCGAGTTTGGATTGATCGTGACTTGAAAGAGTTTGGACTGATCTTGACTGGGACGAGTTTGAACTGATCTTGACTGGGCCGAGTTTGAACTGATCTTGACTGGGCCGAGTTTGGACTGATCTTGACTGGGCCGAATTTGCACTGACCTTGACTGGGCCGAGTTTGGACTGATCTTTACTGGGCCGAGTTTCGACTGATCTTTACTGGGCCGAGTTTGGACTGATCTTGACTGGACCGAGTGTGAACTGATCTTGACTGGGCTGAGTTTGGACTGATGTTGACTGGGCCGAGTTTGGACTGATCTTGACTGGGCCGAGTTTGGACTGATCTTGACTGGGCCGAGGTTGGACTGATCTTGACTGGGCCGAGTGTGAACTGATCTTGACTGGGCCGAGTTTGGACTGATCTTGACTGGGCCGAGTTTGGAATGATCTTGACTGGGAGAGTTTGGACTGATCTTGACTGGACAGAGTTTGGACTGATATTGGCTGGGCTGAGTTTGGACTGATCTTGACTGGGCCGAGTTTGGACTGATCTTGTCTGGCACGAGTTTGGACTGATCTTGACTGGGGCCGAGTTTGAACTGATCTTGACTGGGCTGAGTTTGGACTGATCTTGTCTGGCCCGAGTTTGGACTGATCTTGACTGGGAGAGTTTGCACTGATCTTGACTGGGCCGAGTTTGGGCTGATCTTGACTGGGCGGAGTTTGGACTGATCTTGACTGGGCCGAGCTTGGACTGATCATTACTGGGCCGAGTTTGAACTTATTTTCACTGGCCCGAGTTTGGACTGGTCTTGACTGGGCCGAGTTTGGACTAATCTTGACTGGGCGGAGTTTGGACTGATCTTGACTGGGCCGAGTTTGGACTGATCATGACTGGAAAGAGTTTGGACTGATCTTGACTGGGCCCAGTTTGAACTGATCTTGACTGGACAGAGATTGGACTGGTCTTGACTGGGCCGAGTTTGGACTGATCTTGACTGGGCGGAGTTTGGACTGATGTTGACTGGGCCGAGTTTGGATTGATCGTGACTTGAAAGAGTTTGGACTGATCTTGACTGGGACGAGTTTGAACTGATCTTGACTGGGCCGAGTTTGAACTGATCTTGACTGGGCCGAGTTTGGACTGATCTTGACTGGGCCGAATTTGCACTGACCTTGACTGGGCCGAGTTTGGACTGATCTTTACTGGGCCGAGTTTCGACTGATCTTTACTGGGCCGAGTTTGGACTGATCTTGACTGGACCGAGTGTGAACTGATCTTGACTGGGCTGAGTTTGGACTGATGTTGACTGGGCCGAGTTTGGACTGATCTTGACTGGGCCGAGTTTGGACTGATCTTGACTGGGCCGAGGTTGGACTGATCTTGACTGGGCCGAGTGTGAACTGATCTTGACTGGGCCGAGTTTGGACTGATCTTGACTGGGCCGAGTTTGGAATGATCTTGACTGGGAGAGTTTGGACTGATCTTGACTGGACAGAGTTTGGACTGATATTGGCTGGGCTGAGTTTGGACTGATCTTGACTGGGCCGAGTTTGGACTGATCTTGTCTGGCACGAGTTTGGACTGATCTTGACTGGGGCCGAGTTTGAACTGATCTTGACTGGGCTGAGTTTGGACTGATCTTGTCTGGCCCGAGTTTGGACTGATCTTGACTGGGAGAGTTTGCACTGATCTTGACTGGGCCGAGTTTGGGCTGATCTTGACTGGGCCGAGTTTGGACTGATCTTGCATGGGCCGAGCTTGGACTGATCTTGACTGGGCCGAGTTTGAACTTATTTTCACTGGGCCGAGTTTGGACTGGTCTTGACTGGGCCGAGTTTGGACTGATCTTGACTGGGCGGAGTTTGGACTGATCTTGACTGGGCCGAGTTTGGACTGATCATGTCTGGAAAGAGTTTGGACTGATCTTGACTGGGCCCAGTTTGAACTGATCTTGCATGGGCCGAGTTTTGACTACTCTTGACTGGATTCAGTTTGGACTGATCTTGACTGGGCCGAGTTTGGACTGATCTTGACTGGACAGAGTTTGGACTGGTCTTGACTGGGCCGAGTTTGGACTGATCTTGACTGGGCCGAGTTTGGAATGATCTTGACTGGGAGAGTTTGGACTGATCTTGACTGGACAGAGTTTGGATTGATATTGGCTGGGCTGAGTTTGGACTGATCTTGACTGGGCCGAGTTTGGACTGATCTTGTCTGGCACGAGTTTGGACTGATCTTGACTGGGGCCGAGTTTGAACTGATCTTGACTGGGCTGAGTTTGGACTGATCTTGTCTGGCCCGAGTTTGGACTGATCTTGACTGGGAGAGTTTGCACTGATCTTGACTGGGCCGAGTTTGGGCTGATCTTGACTGGGCCGAATTTGGACTGATCTTGCATGGGCCGAGCTTGGACTGATCTTGACTGGGCCGAGTTTGAACTTATTTTCACTGGGCCAAGTTTGGACTGGTCTTGACTGGGCCGAGTTTGGACTTATCTTGACTGGGCGGAGTTTGGACTGATCTTGACTGGGCCGAGTTTGGACTGATCATGTCTGGAAAGAGTTTGGACTGATCTTGACTGGGCCCAGTTTGAACTGATCTTGCATGGGCCGTGTTTTGACTACTCTTGACTGGATTCAGTTTGGACTGATCTTGACTGGGCCGAGTTTGGACTGATCTTGACTGGACAGAGTTGGGACTGGTCTTGACTGGGCCGAGTTTGGACTGATCTTGACTGGGCGGAGTTTGGACTGATCTTGACTGGGCCAAATATGGACTGATATTGACTGGAAAGCGTTTGGACTGATCTTGACTGGGAAGAGTTTGGACTGATCTTGACTGGGCCGAGTTTGAACTGCTCTTGACTGGGCCGAGTTTGAACTGATCTTGACAGGGCCGAGTTTGGACTGATCTTGACTGGGCCGAGTTTGCACTGACCTTAACTGGGCCGAGTTTGGATTGATCTTTACTGGGCTAAGTTTGGACTGATCTTTACTGGGATGAGTTTGGACTGATCTTGACGGGGCCGAGTTTGGACTGAGCTTGACTGGGAAGAGTTTGGACTGATCTTTACTGGGCCGAGTTTGGACTGATCTTATCTGCACAGAGTTTGGACTGATCTTGTCTGGACAGAGTTTGGACTGATCTTTACTGGGCCGAGTTTGGACTGATCTTGACAGGGCCGAGCTTGGACTGATATTGACTGGGCCGAGTTTGAACGTATTTTCACTGGGCCGAGTTTGGACTGGTCTTGACTGGGCCAAGTTTGGACTGATCTTGACTGGGCGGAGTTTGGACTGATCTTGATTGGGCCGAGTTTGGACTGATCATGACTGGAAAGATTTTGGACTGATCTTGACTGGACTGAGTTTGGACTGGTCTTGACTGGGCCGAGTTTGGACTGATCTTGACCGGGCGGAGTTTGGACTGATCTTGACTGGGCCGAGTTTGGACTGATCTTGACTGGAAAGATTTTGGATTGATCTTGACTGGGACGAGTTTGAACTGATCTTGACTGGGCTGAGTTTGGACTGATCTTGATTGGGCCGAGTTTGGACTGATCATGACTGGAAGGAGTGTGGACTGATCTTGACTGGGCGGAGTTTGGACTGATCTTGACTGGGCCGAGTTTGGACTGATCTTGACTGGATTCGATTTGGAATGATTTTGACTGGGCCGAGTTAAGACTGACCTTGTCTGGGCCGAGTTTGGGCTGATCTAGACTGGGCCGAGTTTGGACCGATCTTGACTGGACAAAGTTTGGACTGGTCTTGACTGGGCCGAGTTTGGACTGATCGTGACTGGGCCCAGTTTGAACTGATCTTGACTGGGCCGAGTTTTGACTGCTCCTGACTGGATTCAGTTTGGACTGATCTTGTCTGGTCCGAGTTTGGTCTGATCTTGACTGGGCCGAGTTTGCACTGATTTGACTGGATCGAGTTTGGACTGATCTTGACTGGGCCGAGTTTGCACTCATCTTGACTTGTCCGAGTTGGGACTGATCTTCACTGGGCCGAGTTTGCACTGATCTTGATTGGGCCGAGTTTGGACTGATCTTGACTTGGCCAAGTTTGGACTGATCTTGTCTGGCCCGAGTTTGGACTGATCTTGACTGGGGCCGAGTTTGAACTGATCTTGACTGGGCTGAGTTTTAACTGATCTTGTCTGGCCCGAGTTTTGACTGATCTTGACTGGGCCGAGTTTGCACTGATCTTGACTGGGCCGAGTTTGGACTGATCTTGACTGGGCCGAGTTTGCACTGATCTTGACTGGGCGGAGTTTGGACTGATCTTGACTGGGCCGAGTTTGGACTGATCTTGACTGGGCCGAGTTTGGACTGATCTTGACTGGGCTGAGTTTGCACTGATCTTGACTGGGCCGAGTTTGGACTGATCTTGACTAGGCCAAGTTTGGCCTGATCTTGTCTGGTCCGAGTTTCGACTGATCTTGACTGGGCCGAGTTTGGACCGATGTTGGCTGGGCCGAGTTTGAAATGATTTTCACTGGGCCGAGCTTGGACTGACCTTGACTGGATTCAGTTTGGACTGATCGTGACTGGATTCTGTTTGGACTTATCTTGAATGGGCCGAGTTTGGACTGATCTGGACTGGGCCGAATTTGGACTGATCTTGACTGGTCCGAGTTTGGACTGATCTTATCTGGACAGAGTTTGGACTGATCTTGACTGGGCTGAGTTTGGACTGATCTTGACTGGACAGAGTTTGGACTGGTCTTGACTGGGCCGAGATTGGACTGATCTTGTCTGGGCCCAGTTTGGATTGATCTTGACTGGGCCGAGTTTGGAATGATCTTGACTGGACAATATTTCGACTGATCTTGACTGGGCCGAGTTTGGACTGATCTTGACTGGGCCGACTTTGGACTGATCTTAACTAGGCGGAGTTTGGACTGATCTTGACTGGATAGAGTTTGGACTGATCCTGAATGGGCCATGTTTGGACTGATCTTTACTGTGCTGAGTTTGGACTGATCTTAACTGGGCCAAGTTTGGACTTATCTTAACTGGGAAGAGTTTGGACTGATCGTCACTGGGCCATGTTTGGACTGACCTTGTCTGGGCCGAGTTTGGGCTGACCTTGCGTGCAAATAGTCTCGACTGATCTTGACTGGGCCGAGTTTGGACAGATGTTGGCTGGGCCGAGCTTGGACTGATCATTACTGGGCCGAGTTTGAACTTATTTTCACTGGCCCGAGTTTGGACTGGTCTTGACTGGGCCGAGTTTGGACTAATCTTGACTGGGCGGAGTTTGGACTGATCTTGACTGGGCCGAGTTTGGACTGATCATGACTGGAAAGAGTTTGGACTGATCTTGACTGGGCCCAGTTTGAACTGATCTTGACTGGACAGAGATTGGACTGGTCTTGACTGGGCCGAGTTTGGACTGATCTTGACTGGGCGGAGTTTGGACTGATGTTGACTGGGCCGAGTTTGGATTGATCGTGACTTGAAAGAGTTTGGACTGATCTTGACTGGGACGAGTTTGAACTGATCTTGACTGGGCCGAGTTTGAACTGATCTTGACTGGGCCGAGTTTGGACTGATCTTGACTGGGCCGAATTTGCACTGACCTTGACTGGGCCGAGTTTGGACTGATCTTTACTGGGCCGAGTTTCGACTGATCTTTACTGGGCCGAGTTTGGACTGATCTTGACTGGACCGAGTGTGAACTGATCTTGACTGGGCTGAGTTTGGACTGATGTTGACTGGGCCGAGTTTGGACTGATCTTGACTGGGCCGAGTTTGGACTGATCTTGACTGGGCCGAGGTTGGACTGATCTTGACTGGGTTGAGTTTGGACTGAACTTGACTTGGCTAAGTTTGGACTGACCTTGACTGGGCCGAGTTTGGACTGATCTTGACGGGACCGAGTGTGAACTGATCTTGACTGGGCCGAGTGTGAACTGATCTTGACTGTGCCCAGTTTGGACTGATCTTGACTGGGCCGAGTTTGGACTGATCGTGACTGGAAACAGTTTGGACTGATCTTGACTGGGAAGAGTTTGGACTGATCTTGACTGGGCCGAGTTTGAACTGATCTTAACTGGGCCGAGTTTGAACTGATCTTGACTGGGCCGATTTTGGAATGATCTTTACCTGGACGAGTTTGGACTGATCTTGACTGGGCCGAGTTTGGACTGATCTTCACCTGGACGAGTTTGGACTCATCTTGACTGGGCCGAGTTTGGACTGATCTTGACTGGGAAGAGTTTGGACTGGTCTTGTCTGGGCCGAGTTTGGACTGATCTTTACTGGGCCGTGTTTGGACTGATCTTGACTGGGCCGAGTTTGGACTGATCTTGACTGGGCCGAGTTTGATCTGGTCTTATCTGGACAGAGTTTGGACTGATCTTTACTGGGCCGAGTTGGGACTGATCTTTACTTGGATGAGTTTGGACTGATTTGACTGGGCCGAGTTTGGACTGATCTTGACTGGGATGTGTTTGGACTGGTCTTGACTGGGCCGAGTTTGGATTGATCTTGACTCGGCCGAGTTTGAACTGATTTTTATGGGTCGAGTTTGGATTGATCTTGACTGGACACAGTTTTGACTGATCTTGACTGGGCCGAGTTTGGACTGACCTTGTCTGGGCCGAGTTTGAACTGATCTTGACTGGATTCGATTTGGAATGATTTTGACTGGGCCGAGTTAAGACTGACCTTGTCTGGGCCGAGTTTGGGCTGATCTAGACTGGGCCGAGTTTGGACCGATCTTGACTGGACAAAGTTTGGACTGGTCTTGACTGGGCCGAGTTTGGACTGATCGTGACTGGGCCCAGTTTGAACTGATCTTGACTGGGCCGAGTTTTGACTGCTCCTGACTGGATTCAGTTTGGACTGATCTTGTCTGGTCCGAGTTTGGTCTGATCTTGACTGGGCCGAGTTTGCACTGATTTGACTGGATCGAGTTTGGACTGATCTTGACTGGGCCGAGTTTGCACTCATCTTGACTTGTCCGAGTTTGGACTGATCTTCACTGGGCCGAGTTTGCACTGATCTTGACTGGGCCGAGTTTGGACTGATCTTGACTTGGCCAAGTTTGGACTGATCTTGTCTGGCCCGAGTTTGGACTGATCTTGACTGGGGCCGAGTTTGAACTGATCTTGACTGGGCTGAGTTTTAACTGATCTTGTCTGGCCCGAGTTTTGACTGATCTTGACTGGGCCGAGTTTGCACTGATCTTGACTGGGCCGAGTTTGGACTGATCTTGACTGGGCCGAGTTTGCACTGATCTTGACTGGGCGGAGTTTGGACTGATCTTGACTGGGCCGAGTTTGGACTGATCTTGACTGGGCCGAGTTTGGACTGATCTTGACTGGGCTGAGTTTGCACTGATCTTGACTGGGCCGAGTTTGGACTGATCTTGACTAGGCCAAGTTTGGCCTGATCTTGTCTGGTCCGAGTTTCGACTGATCTTGACTGGGCCGAGTTTGGACCGATGTTGGCTGGGCCGAGTTTGAAATGATTTTCACTGGGCCGAGCTTGGACTGACCTTGACTGGATTCAGTTTGGACTGATCGTGACTGGATTCTGTTTGGACTTATCTTGAATGGGCCGAGTTTGGACTGATCTGGACTGGGCCGAATTTGGACTGATCTTGACTGGTCCGAGTTTGGACTGATCTTATCTGGACAGAGTTTGGACTGATCTTGACTGGGCTGAGTTTGGACTGATCTTGACTGGACAGAGTTTGGACTGGTCTTGACTGGGCCGAGATTGGACTGATCTTGTCTGGGCCCAGTTTGGATTGATCTTGACTGGGCCGAGTTTGGAATGATCTTGACTGGACAATATTTCGACTGATCTTGACTGGGCCGAGTTTGGACTGATCTTGACTGGGCCGACTTTGGACTGATCTTAACTAGGCGGAGTTTGGACTGATCTTGACTGGATAGAGTTTGGACTGATCCTGAATGGGCCATGTTTGGACTGATCTTTACTGTGCTGAGTTTGGACTGATCTTAACTGGGCCAAGTTTGGACTTATCTTAACTGGGAAGAGTTTGGACTGATCGTCACTGGGCCATGTTTGGACTGACCTTGTCTGGGCCGAGTTTGGGCTGACCTTGCGTGCAAATAGTCTCGACTGATCTTGACTGGGCCGAGTTTGGACCGATGTTGGCTGGGCCGAGCTTGGACTGATCATTACTGGGCCGAGTTTGAACTTATTTTCACTGGCCCGAGTTTGGACTGGTCTTGACTGGGCCGAGTTTGGACTAATCTTGACTGGGCGGAGTTTGGACTGATCTTGACTGGGCCGAGTTTGGACTGATCATGACTGGAAAGAGTTTGGACTGATCTTGACTGGGCCCAGTTTGAACTGATCTTGACTGGACAGAGATTGGACTGGTCTTGACTGGGCCGAGTTTGGACTGATCTTGACTGGGCGGAGTTTGGACTGATGTTGACTGGGCCGAGTTTGGATTGATCGTGACTTGAAAGAGTTTGGACTGATCTTGACTGGGACGAGTTTGAACTGATCTTGACTGGGCCGAGTTTGAACTGATCTTGACTGGGCCGAGTTTGGACTGATCTTGACTGGGCCGAATTTGCACTGACCTTGACTGGGCCGAGTTTGGACTGATCTTTACTGGGCCGAGTTTCGACTGATCTTTACTGGGCCGAGTTTGGACTGATCTTGACTGGACCGAGTGTGAACTGATCTTGACTGGGCTGAGTTTGGACTGATGTTGACTGGGCCGAGTTTGGACTGATCTTGACTGGGCCGAGTTTGGACTGATCTTGACTGGGCCGAGGTTGGACTGATCTTGACTGGGCCGAGTGTGAACTGATCTTGACTGGGCCGAGTTTGGACTGATCTTGACTGGGCCGAGTTTGGAATGATCTTGACTGGGAGAGTTTGGACTGATCTTGACTGGACAGAGTTTGGACTGATATTGGCTGGGCTGAGTTTGGACTGATCTTGACTGGGCCGAGTTTGGACTGATCTTGTCTGGCACGAGTTTGGACTGATCTTGACTGGGGCCGAGTTTGAACTGATCTTGACTGGGCTGAGTTTGGACTGATCTTGTCTGGCCCGAGTTTGGACTGATCTTGACTGGGAGAGTTTGCACTGATCTTGACTGGGCCGAGTTTGGGCTGATCTTGACTGGGCCGAGTTTGGACTGATCTTGCATGGGCCGAGCTTGGACTGATCTTGACTGGGCCGAGTTTGAACTTATTTTCACTGGGCCGAGTTTGGACTGGTCTTGACTGGGCCGAGTTTGGACTGATCTTGACTGGGCGGAGTTTGGACTGATCTTGACTGGGCCGAGTTTGGACTGATCATGTCTGGAAAGAGTTTGGACTGATCTTGACTGGGCCCAGTTTGAACTGATCTTGCATGGGCCGAGTTTTGACTACTCTTGACTGGATTCAGTTTGGACTGATCTTGACTGGGCCGAGTTTGGACTGATCTTGACTGGACAGAGTTTGGACTGGTCTTGACTGGGCCGAGTTTGGACTGATCTTGACTGGGCCGAGTTTGGAATGATCTTGACTGGGAGAGTTTGGACTGATCTTGACTGGACAGAGTTTGGATTGATATTGGCTGGGCTGAGTTTGGACTGATCTTGACTGGGCCGAGTTTGGACTGATCTTGTCTGGCACGAGTTTGGACTGATCTTGACTGGGGCCGAGTTTGAACTGATCTTGACTGGGCTGAGTTTGGACTGATCTTGTCTGGCCCGAGTTTGGACTGATCTTGACTGGGAGAGTTTGCACTGATCTTGACTGGGCCGAGTTTGGGCTGATCTTGACTGGGCCGAATTTGGACTGATCTTGCATGGGCCGAGCTTGGACTGATCTTGACTGGGCCGAGTTTGAACTTATTTTCACTGGGCCAAGTTTGGACTGGTCTTGACTGGGCCGAGTTTGGACTTATCTTGACTGGGCGGAGTTTGGACTGATCTTGACTGGGCCGAGTTTGGACTGATCATGTCTGGAAAGAGTTTGGACTGATCTTGACTGGGCCCAGTTTGAACTGATCTTGCATGGGCCGTGTTTTGACTACTCTTGACTGGATTCAGTTTGGACTGATCTTGACTGGGCCGAGTTTGGACTGATCTTGACTGGACAGAGTTGGGACTGGTCTTGACTGGGCCGAGTTTGGACTGATCTTGACTGGGCGGAGTTTGGACTGATCTTGACTGGGCCAAATATGGACTGATATTGACTGGAAAGCGTTTGGACTGATCTTGACTGGGAAGAGTTTGGACTGATCTTGACTGGGCCGAGTTTGAACTGCTCTTGACTGGGCCGAGTTTGAACTGATCTTGACAGGGCCGAGTTTGGACTGATCTTGACTGGGCCGAGTTTGCACTGACCTTAACTGGGCCGAGTTTGGATTGATCTTTACTGGGCTAAGTTTGGACTGATCTTTACTGGGATGAGTTTGGACTGATCTTGACGGGGCCGAGTTTGGACTGAGCTTGACTGGGAAGAGTTTGGACTGATCTTTACTGGGCCGAGTTTGGACTGATCTTATCTGCACAGAGTTTGGACTGATCTTGTCTGGACAGAGTTTGGACTGATCTTTACTGGGCCGAGTTTGGACTGATCTTGACAGGGCCGAGCTTGGACTGATATTGACTGGGCCGAGTTTGAACGTATTTTCACTGGGCCGAGTTTGGACTGGTCTTGACTGGGCCAAGTTTGGACTGATCTTGACTGGGCGGAGTTTGGACTGATCTTGATTGGGCCGAGTTTGGACTGATCATGACTGGAAAGATTTTGGACTGATCTTGACTGGACTGAGTTTGGACTGGTCTTGACTGGGCCGAGTTTGGACTGATCTTGACCGGGCGGAGTTTGGACTGATCTTGACTGGGCCGAGTTTGGACTGATCTTGACTGGAAAGATTTTGGATTGATCTTGACTGGGACGAGTTTGAACTGATCTTGACTGGGCTGAGTTTGGACTGATCTTGATTGGGCCGAGTTTGGACTGATCATGACTGGAAGGAGTGTGGACTGATCTTGACTGGGCGGAGTTTGGACTGATCTTGACTGGGCCGAGTTTGGACTGATCTTGACTGGATTCGATTTGGAATGATTTTGACTGGGCCGAGTTAAGACTGACCTTGTCTGGGCCGAGTTTGGGCTGATCTAGACTGGGCCGAGTTTGGACCGATCTTGACTGGACAAAGTTTGGACTGGTCTTGACTGGGCCGAGTTTGGACTGATCGTGACTGGGCCCAGTTTGAACTGATCTTGACTGGGCCGAGTTTTGACTGCTCCTGACTGGATTCAGTTTGGACTGATCTTGTCTGGTCCGAGTTTGGTCTGATCTTGACTGGGCCGAGTTTGCACTGATTTGACTGGATCGAGTTTGGACTGATCTTGACTGGGCCGAGTTTGCACTCATCTTGACTTGTCCGAGTTGGGACTGATCTTCACTGGGCCGAGTTTGCACTGATCTTGATTGGGCCGAGTTTGGACTGATCTTGACTTGGCCAAGTTTGGACTGATCTTGTCTGGCCCGAGTTTGGACTGATCTTGACTGGGGCCGAGTTTGAACTGATCTTGACTGGGCTGAGTTTTAACTGATCTTGTCTGGCCCGAGTTTTGACTGATCTTGACTGGGCCGAGTTTGCACTGATCTTGACTGGGCCGAGTTTGGACTGATCTTGACTGGGCCGAGTTTGCACTGATCTTGACTGGGCGGAGTTTGGACTGATCTTGACTGGGCCGAGTTTGGACTGATCTTGACTGGGCCGAGTTTGGACTGATCTTGACTGGGCTGAGTTTGCACTGATCTTGACTGGGCCGAGTTTGGACTGATCTTGACTAGGCCAAGTTTGGCCTGATCTTGTCTGGTCCGAGTTTCGACTGATCTTGACTGGGCCGAGTTTGGACCGATGTTGGCTGGGCCGAGTTTGAAATGATTTTCACTGGGCCGAGCTTGGACTGACCTTGACTGGATTCAGTTTGGACTGATCGTGACTGGATTCTGTTTGGACTTATCTTGAATGGGCCGAGTTTGGACTGATCTGGACTGGGCCGAATTTGGACTGATCTTGACTGGTCCGAGTTTGGACTGATCTTATCTGGACAGAGTTTGGACTGATCTTGACTGGGCTGAGTTTGGACTGATCTTGACTGGACAGAGTTTGGACTGGTCTTGACTGGGCCGAGATTGGACTGATCTTGTCTGGGCCCAGTTTGGATTGATCTTGACTGGGCCGAGTTTGGAATGATCTTGACTGGACAATATTTCGACTGATCTTGACTGGGCCGAGTTTGGACTGATCTTGACTGGGCCGACTTTGGACTGATCTTAACTAGGCGGAGTTTGGACTGATCTTGACTGGATAGAGTTTGGACTGATCCTGAATGGGCCATGTTTGGACTGATCTTTACTGTGCTGAGTTTGGACTGATCTTAACTGGGCCAAGTTTGGACTTATCTTAACTGGGAAGAGTTTGGACTGATCGTCACTGGGCCATGTTTGGACTGACCTTGTCTGGGCCGAGTTTGGGCTGACCTTGCGTGCAAATAGTCTCGACTGATCTTGACTGGGCCGAGTTTGGACAGATGTTGGCTGGGCCGAGCTTGGACTGATCATTACTGGGCCGAGTTTGAACTTATTTTCACTGGCCCGAGTTTGGACTGGTCTTGACTGGGCCGAGTTTGGACTAATCTTGACTGGGCGGAGTTTGGACTGATCTTGACTGGGCCGAGTTTGGACTGATCATGACTGGAAAGAGTTTGGACTGATCTTGACTGGGCCCAGTTTGAACTGATCTTGACTGGACAGAGATTGGACTGGTCTTGACTGGGCCGAGTTTGGACTGATCTTGACTGGGCGGAGTTTGGACTGATGTTGACTGGGCCGAGTTTGGATTGATCGTGACTTGAAAGAGTTTGGACTGATCTTGACTGGGACGAGTTTGAACTGATCTTGACTGGGCCGAGTTTGAACTGATCTTGACTGGGCCGAGTTTGGACTGATCTTGACTGGGCCGAATTTGCACTGACCTTGACTGGGCCGAGTTTGGACTGATCTTTACTGGGCCGAGTTTCGACTGATCTTTACTGGGCCGAGTTTGGACTGATCTTGACTGGACCGAGTGTGAACTGATCTTGACTGGGCTGAGTTTGGACTGATGTTGACTGGGCCGAGTTTGGACTGATCTTGACTGGGCCGAGTTTGGACTGATCTTGACTGGGCCGAGGTTGGACTGATCTTGACTGGGCCGAGTGTGAACTGATCTTGACTGGGCCGAGTTTGGACTGATCTTGACTGGGCCGAGTTTGGAATGATCTTGACTGGGAGAGTTTGGACTGATCTTGACTGGACAGAGTTTGGACTGATATTGGCTGGGCTGAGTTTGGACTGATCTTGACTGGGCCGAGTTTGGACTGATCTTGTCTGGCACGAGTTTGGACTGATCTTGACTGGGGCCGAGTTTGAACTGATCTTGACTGGGCTGAGTTTGGACTGATCTTGTCTGGCCCGAGTTTGGACTGATCTTGACTGGGAGAGTTTGCACTGATCTTGACTGGGCCGAGTTTGGGCTGATCTTGACTGGGCCGAGTTTGGACTGATCTTGCATGGGCCGAGCTTGGACTGATCTTGACTGGGCCGAGTTTGAACTTATTTTCACTGGGCCGAGTTTGGACTGGTCTTGACTGGGCCGAGTTTGGACTGATCTTGACTGGGCGGAGTTTGGACTGATCTTGACTGGGCCGAGTTTGGACTGATCATGTCTGGAAAGAGTTTGGACTGATCTTGACTGGGCCCAGTTTGAACTGATCTTGCATGGGCCGAGTTTTGACTACTCTTGACTGGATTCAGTTTGGACTGATCTTGACTGGGCCGAGTTTGGACTGATCTTGACTGGACAGAGTTTGGACTGGTCTTGACTGGGCCGAGTTTGGACTGATCTTGACTGGGCCGAGTTTGGAATGATCTTGACTGGGAGAGTTTGGACTGATCTTGACTGGACAGAGTTTGGATTGATATTGGCTGGGCTGAGTTTGGACTGATCTTGACTGGGCCGAGTTTGGACTGATCTTGTCTGGCACGAGTTTGGACTGATCTTGACTGGGGCCGAGTTTGAACTGATCTTGACTGGGCTGAGTTTGGACTGATCTTGTCTGGCCCGAGTTTGGACTGATCTTGACTGGGAGAGTTTGCACTGATCTTGACTGGGCCGAGTTTGGGCTGATCTTGACTGGGCCGAATTTGGACTGATCTTGCATGGGCCGAGCTTGGACTGATCTTGACTGGGCCGAGTTTGAACTTATTTTCACTGGGCCAAGTTTGGACTGGTCTTGACTGGGCCGAGTTTGGACTTATCTTGACTGGGCGGAGTTTGGACTGATCTTGACTGGGCCGAGTTTGGACTGATCATGTCTGGAAAGAGTTTGGACTGATCTTGACTGGGCCCAGTTTGAACTGATCTTGCATGGGCCGTGTTTTGACTACTCTTGACTGGATTCAGTTTGGACTGATCTTGACTGGGCCGAGTTTGGACTGATCTTGACTGGACAGAGTTGGGACTGGTCTTGACTGGGCCGAGTTTGGACTGATCTTGACTGGGCGGAGTTTGGACTGATCTTGACTGGGCCAAATATGGACTGATATTGACTGGAAAGCGTTTGGACTGATCTTGACTGGGAAGAGTTTGGACTGATCTTGACTGGGCCGAGTTTGAACTGCTCTTGACTGGGCCGAGTTTGAACTGATCTTGACAGGGCCGAGTTTGGACTGATCTTGACTGGGCCGAGTTTGCACTGACCTTAACTGGGCCGAGTTTGGATTGATCTTTACTGGGCTAAGTTTGGACTGATCTTTACTGGGATGAGTTTGGACTGATCTTGACGGGGCCGAGTTTGGACTGAGCTTGACTGGGAAGAGTTTGGACTGATCTTTACTGGGCCGAGTTTGGACTGATCTTATCTGCACAGAGTTTGGACTGATCTTGTCTGGACAGAGTTTGGACTGATCTTTACTGGGCCGAGTTTGGACTGATCTTGACAGGGCCGAGCTTGGACTGATATTGACTGGGCCGAGTTTGAACGTATTTTCACTGGGCCGAGTTTGGACTGGTCTTGACTGGGCCAAGTTTGGACTGATCTTGACTGGGCGGAGTTTGGACTGATCTTGATTGGGCCGAGTTTGGACTGATCATGACTGGAAAGATTTTGGACTGATCTTGACTGGACTGAGTTTGGACTGGTCTTGACTGGGCCGAGTTTGGACTGATCTTGACCGGGCGGAGTTTGGACTGATCTTGACTGGGCCGAGTTTGGACTGATCTTGACTGGAAAGATTTTGGATTGATCTTGACTGGGACGAGTTTGAACTGATCTTGACTGGGCTGAGTTTGGACTGATCTTGATTGGGCCGAGTTTGGACTGATCATGACTGGAAGGAGTGTGGACTGATCTTGACTGGGCGGAGTTTGGACTGATCTTGACTGGGCCGAGTTTGGACTGATCTTGACTGGGAAGAGTTTGGACTGATCTTGACTGGGAAGAGTTTGGACTGCTCTTGACTGGATTCAGTTTGGACTGAGCTTGACTGGGCCGAGTTTGGACTGATCTTGACTGGACTGAATTTGTCTGGTCTTGACTGGGGCGAGTTTGGACTGATCTTGACTGGGCCGAGTTTGGACTGATCTTGACTGGGCCGAGTTTGGACTGATCTTGACTGGATTCGATTTGGAATGATTTTGACTGGGCCGAGTTAAGACTGACCTTGTCTGGGCCGAGTTTGGGCTGATCTAGACTGGGCCGAGTTTGGACCGATCTTGACTGGACAAAGTTTGGACTGGTCTTGACTGGGCCGAGTTTGGACTGATCGTGACTGGGCCCAGTTTGAACTGATCTTGACTGGGCCGAGTTTTGACTGCTCCTGACTGGATTCAGTTTGGACTGATCTTGTCTGGTCCGAGTTTGGTCTGATCTTGACTGGGCCGAGTTTGCACTGATTTGACTGGATCGAGTTTGGACTGATCTTGACTGGGCCGAGTTTGCACTCATCTTGACTTGTCCGAGTTGGGACTGATCTTCACTGGGCCGAGTTTGCACTGATCTTGATTGGGCCGAGTTTGGACTGATCTTGACTTGGCCAAGTTTGGACTGATCTTGTCTGGCCCGAGTTTGGACTGATCTTGACTGGGGCCGAGTTTGAACTGATCTTGACTGGGCTGAGTTTTAACTGATCTTGTCTGGCCCGAGTTTTGACTGATCTTGACTGGGCCGAGTTTGCACTGATCTTGACTGGGCCGAGTTTGGACTGATCTTGACTGGGCCGAGTTTGCACTGATCTTGACTGGGCGGAGTTTGGACTGATCTTGACTGGGCCGAGTTTGGACTGATCTTGACTGGGCCGAGTTTGGACTGATCTTGACTGGGCTGAGTTTGCACTGATCTTGACTGGGCCGAGTTTGGACTGATCTTGACTAGGCCAAGTTTGGCCTGATCTTGTCTGGTCCGAGTTTCGACTGATCTTGACTGGGCCGAGTTTGGACCGATGTTGGCTGGGCCGAGTTTGAAATGATTTTCACTGGGCCGAGCTTGGACTGACCTTGACTGGATTCAGTTTGGACTGATCGTGACTGGATTCTGTTTGGACTTATCTTGAATGGGCCGAGTTTGGACTGATCTGGACTGGGCCGAATTTGGACTGATCTTGACTGGTCCGAGTTTGGACTGATCTTATCTGGACAGAGTTTGGACTGATCTTGACTGGGCTGAGTTTGGACTGATCTTGACTGGACAGAGTTTGGACTGGTCTTGACTGGGCCGAGATTGGACTGATCTTGTCTGGGCCCAGTTTGGATTGATCTTGACTGGGCCGAGTTTGGAATGATCTTGACTGGACAATATTTCGACTGATCTTGACTGGGCCGAGTTTGGACTGATCTTGACTGGGCCGACTTTGGACTGATCTTAACTAGGCGGAGTTTGGACTGATCTTGACTGGATAGAGTTTGGACTGATCCTGAATGGGCCATGTTTGGACTGATCTTTACTGTGCTGAGTTTGGACTGATCTTAACTGGGCCAAGTTTGGACTTATCTTAACTGGGAAGAGTTTGGACTGATCGTCACTGGGCCATGTTTGGACTGACCTTGTCTGGGCCGAGTTTGGGCTGACCTTGCGTGCAAATAGTCTCGACTGATCTTGACTGGGCCGAGTTTGGACCGATGTTGGCTGGGCCGAGCTTGGACTGATCATTACTGGGCCGAGTTTGAACTTATTTTCACTGGCCCGAGTTTGGACTGGTCTTGACTGGGCCGAGTTTGGACTAATCTTGACTGGGCGGAGTTTGGACTGATCTTGACTGGGCCGAGTTTGGACTGATCATGACTGGAAAGAGTTTGGACTGATCTTGACTGGGCCCAGTTTGAACTGATCTTGACTGGACAGAGATTGGACTGGTCTTGACTGGGCCGAGTTTGGACTGATCTTGACTGGGCGGAGTTTGGACTGATGTTGACTGGGCCGAGTTTGGATTGATCGTGACTTGAAAGAGTTTGGACTGATCTTGACTGGGACGAGTTTGAACTGATCTTGACTGGGCCGAGTTTGAACTGATCTTGACTGGGCCGAGTTTGGACTGATCTTGACTGGGCCGAATTTGCACTGACCTTGACTGGGCCGAGTTTGGACTGATCTTTACTGGGCCGAGTTTCGACTGATCTTTACTGGGCCGAGTTTGGACTGATCTTGACTGGACCGAGTGTGAACTGATCTTGACTGGGCTGAGTTTGGACTGATGTTGACTGGGCCGAGTTTGGACTGATCTTGACTGGGCCGAGTTTGGACTGATCTTGACTGGGCCGAGGTTGGACTGATCTTGACTGGGCCGAGTGTGAACTGATCTTGACTGGGCCGAGTTTGGACTGATCTTGACTGGGCCGAGTTTGGAATGATCTTGACTGGGAGAGTTTGGACTGATCTTGACTGGACAGAGTTTGGACTGATATTGGCTGGGCTGAGTTTGGACTGATCTTGACTGGGCCGAGTTTGGACTGATCTTGTCTGGCACGAGTTTGGACTGATCTTGACTGGGGCCGAGTTTGAACTGATCTTGACTGGGCTGAGTTTGGACTGATCTTGTCTGGCCCGAGTTTGGACTGATCTTGACTGGGAGAGTTTGCACTGATCTTGACTGGGCCGAGTTTGGGCTGATCTTGACTGGGCCGAGTTTGGACTGATCTTGCATGGGCCGAGCTTGGACTGATCTTGACTGGGCCGAGTTTGAACTTATTTTCACTGGGCCGAGTTTGGACTGGTCTTGACTGGGCCGAGTTTGGACTGATCTTGACTGGGCGGAGTTTGGACTGATCTTGACTGGGCCGAGTTTGGACTGATCATGTCTGGAAAGAGTTTGGACTGATCTTGACTGGGCCCAGTTTGAACTGATCTTGCATGGGCCGAGTTTTGACTACTCTTGACTGGATTCAGTTTGGACTGATCTTGACTGGGCCGAGTTTGGACTGATCTTGACTGGACAGAGTTTGGACTGGTCTTGACTGGGCCGAGTTTGGACTGATCTTGACTGGGCCGAGTTTGGAATGATCTTGACTGGGAGAGTTTGGACTGATCTTGACTGGACAGAGTTTGGATTGATATTGGCTGGGCTGAGTTTGGACTGATCTTGACTGGGCCGAGTTTGGACTGATCTTGTCTGGCACGAGTTTGGACTGATCTTGACTGGGGCCGAGTTTGAACTGATCTTGACTGGGCTGAGTTTGGACTGATCTTGTCTGGCCCGAGTTTGGACTGATCTTGACTGGGAGAGTTTGCACTGATCTTGACTGGGCCGAGTTTGGGCTGATCTTGACTGGGCCGAATTTGGACTGATCTTGCATGGGCCGAGCTTGGACTGATCTTGACTGGGCCGAGTTTGAACTTATTTTCACTGGGCCAAGTTTGGACTGGTCTTGACTGGGCCGAGTTTGGACTTATCTTGACTGGGCGGAGTTTGGACTGATCTTGACTGGGCCGAGTTTGGACTGATCATGTCTGGAAAGAGTTTGGACTGATCTTGACTGGGCCCAGTTTGAACTGATCTTGCATGGGCCGTGTTTTGACTACTCTTGACTGGATTCAGTTTGGACTGATCTTGACTGGGCCGAGTTTGGACTGATCTTGACTGGACAGAGTTTGGACTGGTCTTGACTGGGCCGAGTTTGGACTGATCTTGACTGGGCGGAGTTTGGACTGATCTTGACTGGGCCAAATATGGACTGATATTGACTGGAAAGCGTTTGGACTGATCTTGACTGGGAAGAGTTTGGACTGATCTTGACTGGGCCGAGTTTGAACTGCTCTTGACTGGGCCGAGTTTGAACTGATCTTGACAGGGCCGAGTTTGGACTGATCTTGACTGGGCCGAGTTTGCACTGACCTTAACTGGGCCGAGTTTGGATTGATCTTTACTGGGCTAAGTTTGGACTGATCTTTACTGGGATGAGTTTGGACTGATCTTGACGGGGCCGAGTTTGGACTGATCTTGACTGGGAAGAGTTTGGACTGATCTTTACTGGGCCGAGTTTGGACTGATCTTATCTGCACAGAGTTTGGACTGATCTTGTCTGGACAGAGTTTGGACTGATCTTTACTGGGCCGAGTTTGGACTGATCTTGACAGGGCCGAGCTTGGACTGATATTGACTGGGCCGAGTTTGAACGTATTTTCACTGGGCCGAGTTTGGACTGGTCTTGACTGGGCCAAGTTTGGACTGATCTTGACTGGGCGGAGTTTGGACTGATCTTGATTGGGCCGAGTTTGGACTGATCATGACTGGAAAGATTTTGGACTGATCTTGACTGGACTGAGTTTGGACTGGTCTTGACTGGGCCGAGTTTGGACTGATCTTGACCGGGCGGAGTTTGGACTGATCTTGACTGGGCCGAGTTTGGACTGATCTTGACTGGAAAGATTTTGGATTGATCTTGACTGGGACGAGTTTGAACTGATCTTGACTGGGCTGAGTTTGGACTGATCTTGATTGGGCCGAGTTTGGACTGATCATGACTGGAAGGAGTGTGGACTGATCTTGACTGGGCGGAGTTTGGACTGATCTTGACTGGGCCGAGTTTGGACTGATCTTGACTGGGAAGAGTTTGGACTGATCTTGACTGGGAAGAGTTTGGACTGCTCTTGACTGGATTCAGTTTGGACTGAGCTTGACTGGGCCGAGTTTGGACTGATCTTGACTGGACTGAATTTGTCTGGTCTTGACTGGGGCGAGTTTGGACTGATCTTGACTGGGCCGAGTTTGGACTGATCTTGACTGGGCCGAGTTTGGACTGATCTTGACTGGAAAGAGTTTGGACTGATCTTGACTGGGAAGAGTTTGGACTGATCTTGACTGGGCCGAGTTTGGACTGATCTTGACTGGGCCGAGTTTGAACTAATCTTGACTGGGCCGTGTTTGAACTGATCTTGACTGGGCCGAGTTTGGACTGATCTTGACTGGGCCGAGTTTGCACTGACCTTGACTGGGCCGAGTTTGGACTGATCTTTACTGGGCCGAGTTTGGACTGATCTTTACTGGGCCGAGTTTGGAATGATCTTGACTGGAAAGAGTTTGGACTGATCTTGACTTGGAAGAGTTTGGACTGATCTTGACTGGGCCGAGTTTGGACTGATCTTGACTGGGAAGAGTTTGGACTGATCTTGACTGGGCCGAGTTTGAACTGATCTTGTCTGGGCCGTGTTTGAACTGATCTTGACTGGGCCGAGTTTGGACTGATCTTGACTGGGCCGAGTTTGGACTGATCTTGACTGGGGCCAAGTTTGAACTGATCTTGACTGGGCTGAGTTTTGACTGATCTTGTGTGGCCGAGTTTGGACTGATCTTGACTGGGAGAGTTTGCACTGATCTTGACTGGGCCGAGTTTGGACTGATCTTGACTGGGCCGAGTTTGGACTGATCTTGACTGGGCCGAGTTTGTACTGATTTGACTGCGCGGAATTTGGACTGATCTTGACTGGGCCGAGTTTGCACTAACCTTGACTGGGCCGAGTTTGGACTGATCTTTACTGGGCCGAGTTTGGACTGATCTTTACTGGGACGAGTTTGGTCTGATCTTGACTGGGCCGCGTTTGGACTGATCTTGACTGGGCCGAGTTTGGATTGATCTTGACTCGGCCGAGTTTGAACTGATTTTTATGGGCCGAGTTTGGATTGATCTTGACTGGACACAGTTTTGACTGATCTTGACTGGGCCGAGTTTGGACTGATCTTGATTGGGCCGAGTTTGGACTGGCCTTGTCTGGGCCGAGTTTGGACTGACCTTGACTGGATTCGATTTGGAATGATTTTGACTGGGCCGAGTTAAGACTGACCTTGTCTGGGCCGAGTTTGGGCTGATCTTGACTGGGCCGAGTTTGGACTGATCTTGACTGGACAAAGTTTGGACTGGTCTTGACTGGGCCGAGTTTGGACTGATCTTGACTGGGCCCAGTTTGAACTGATCTTGACTGGGCCGAGTTTTGACTGCTCCTGACTGGATTCAGTTTGGACTGACCTTGTCTGGCCCGAGTTTGGACTGATCTTGACTGGGCCGAGTATGCACTGATTTGACTGGATCGAGTTTGGACTGATCTTGACTGCGCCTAGTTTGCACTGATCTTGACTTGTCCGAGTTTGGACTGATCTTCACTGGGCCGAGTTTGCACTGATCTTGACTGGGCTGAGTTTTGACTGATCTTGTCTGGCCCGAGTTTTGACTGATCTTGACTGGGCCGAGTTTGCACTGATCTTGACTGGGCCGAGTTTGGACTGATCTTGACTGGGCCGAGTTTGCACTGGTCTTGACTGGGCGGAGTTTGGACTGATCTTGACTGGGCCTAGTTTGAACTGATCTTGACTGGGCCGAGTTTGGACTGATCTTGACTGGGCTGAGTTTGCACTGATCTTGACTGGGCCGAATTTGGACTGATCTTGACTAGGCCAGGTTTGGACTGATCTTGTCTGGCCCGAGTTTGGACTGATCTTGACTGGGCCGAGTTTGGACCGATGTTGGCTTGGCCGAGTTTGAACTGATTTTCACTGGGCCGAGCTTGGACTGACCTTGACTGGATTCAGTTTGGACTGATCTTGACTGGATTCAGTTTGGACTGATCTTGAATGGGCCGAGTTTGGACTGATCTTGACTGGGCCGAATTTGGACTGATCTTGACTGGGCCGAGTTTGGACTGATCTTATCTGGACAGAGTTTGGACTGATCTTGACTAGGCTGAGTTTGGACTGACCTTGACTGGACAGAGTTTGGACTGGTCTTGACTGGGCCGAGATTGAACTGATCTTGTCTGGGCCGAGTTTGGATTGATCTTGACTGGGCCGAGTTTGGAATGATCTTGACTGGACAATATTTGGACTGATCTTGACTGGGCCGAGTTTGGACTGATCTTGACTGGGACGACTTTGGACTGATCTTAACTAGGCGGAGTTTGGACTGATCTTGACTGGGCCATGTTTGGACTGATCTTTACTGTGCTGAGTTTGGACTGATCTTGACTGGGCCAAGTTTGGACTTATCTTAACTGGGAAGAGTTTGGACTGATCGTCACTGGGCCATGTTTGGACTGACCTTGTCTGGGCCGAGTTTGGACTGACCTTGCGTGCAAATAGTCTCGACTGATCTTGACTGGGCCGAGTTTGGACCGATGTTGGCTGGGCCGAGCTTGGACTGATCTTGACTGGGCCGAGTTTGGAATGATCTTGACTGGGCAGAGTTTGGACTGATCTTGACTGGGCCGAGTTTGGACTGATCATGTCTGGAAAGAGTTTGGACTGATCTTGACTGGGCTCAATTTGAACTGATCTTGCATGGGCCGAGTTTTGACTGCTCTTGACTGGATTCAGTTTGGAATGATCTTGACTGGGCCGAGTTTGGACTGATCTTGACTGGATAGAGTTTGGACTGGTCTTGACTGGGCCGAGTTTGGACTGATCTTCACTGGGCCGAGTTTGGACTGATCTTCACTGCGCCGAGTTCGGACTGATCTTGACTGGAAAGAGTTTGGACTGATCTTGACTGGGAAGAGTTTGGACTGATCTTGACTGGGCCGAGTTTGAACTGATCTTGACTGGGCCGAGTTTGAACTGATCTTGACAGGGCCGAGTTTGGACTGATCTTGACTGGGGCGAGTTTGCACTGACCTTGACTTGTCCGAGTTGGATTGATCTTTACTGGGCCGAGTTTGGACTGATCTTTACTGGGACGAGTTTGGACTGACCTTGACTGGGCTGAGTTTGGACTGATCTTGACTGGGAAGAGTTTGGACTGATCTTATCTGGACAGAGTTTGGACTGATCTTGTCTGGACAGAGTTTGCACTGATCTTTACTGGGCCGCGTTTGGACTGATCTTGACAGGGCCGAGCTTGGACTGATCTTGACTGGGCCGAGTTTGAACTTATTTTAGCTGGGCCGCGTTTGGACTGATCTTGACAGGGCCGAGCTTGGACTGATCTTGACTGGGCGGAGTTTGGACTGATCTTGATTGGGCCGAGTTTGGACTGATCATGACTGGAAGGAGTGTGGACTGATCTTGACTGGGCCGAGTTTGGACTGATCTTGACTGGGCCGAGTTTGGACTGATCTTGACTGGGAAGAGTTTGGACTGATCTTGACTGGGAAGAGTTTGGACTGCTCTTGACTGGATTCAGTTTGGACTGAGCTTGACTGGGCCGAGTTTGGACTGATCTTGACTGGACTGAATTTGTCTGGTCTTGACTGGGCCGAGTTTGGACTGATCTTGACTGGGCCGAGTTTGGACTGATCTTGACTGGGCCGAGTTTGGACTCATCTTGACTGGAAAGAGTTTGGACTGATCTTGACTGGGAAGAGTTTGGACTGATCTTGACTGAGCCGAGTTTGGACTGATCTTGACTGGAAAGAGTTTGGACTGATCTTGACTGGGAAGAGTTTGGACTGATCTTGACTGGGCCGAGTTTGAACTAATCTTGACTGGGCCGTGTTTGAACTGATCTTGACTGGGCCGAGTTTGGACTGATCTTGACTGGGCCGAGTTTGCACTGACCTTGACTGGGCCGAGTTTGGACTGATCTTTACTGGGCCGAGTTTGGACTGATCTTTACTGGGCCGAGTTTGGACTGATCTTGACTGGAAAGAGTTTGGACTGATCTTGACTTGGAAGAGTTTGGACTGATCTTGACTGGGCCGAGTTTGGACTGATCTTGACTGGAAAGAGTTTGGACTGATCTTGACTGGGAAGAGTTTGGACTGATCTTGACTGGGCCGAGTTTGAACTGATCTTGACTGGGCCGTGTTTGAACTGATCTTGACTGGGCCGAGTTTGGACTGATCTTGACTGGGCCGAGTTTGGACTGATCTTGACTGGGGCCAAGTTTGAACTGATCTTGACTGGGCTGAGTTTTGACTGATCTTGTGTGGCCGAGTTTGGACTGATCTTGACTGGGAGAGTTTGCACTGATCTTGACTGGGCCGAGTTTGGACTGATCTTGACTGGGCCGAGTTTGGACTGATCTTGACTGGGCCGAGTTTGTACTGATTTGACTGCACGGAATTTGGACTGATCTTGACTGGGCCGAGTTTGCACTAACCTTGACTGGGCCGAGTTTGGACTGATCTTTACTGGGCCGAATTTGGACTGATCTTTACTGGGACGAGTTTGGTCTGATCTTGACTGGGCCGCGTTTGGACTGATCTTGACTGGGATGAGTTTGGACTGATCTTTACTGTGCCGAGTTTGGACTGATCTTTACTGGGCCGAGTTTGGACTGATCTTGACTGGGCCGAGTTTGGACTGATCTTGACTGGGCCGAGTTTGGACTGGTCTTATCTGGACAGAGTTTGGACTGATCTTGACTGGACAGAGTTTGGACTGGTCTTGACTGGGCCGAGTTTGGATTGATCTTGACTGGACACAGTTTTGACTGATCTTGACTGGACCGAGTTTGGACTGATCTTGATTGGGCCGAGTTTGGACTGACCTTGTCTGGGCCGAGTTTGGACTGATTTTGACTGGATTCAGATTGGACTGATTTTGACTGGGCCGAGTTTAGACTGTCCTTGTCTGGGCCGAGTTTGGGCTGATCTTGACTGGGTCGAGTTTGGACTGATCTTGACTGGGCCATGTTTGGACTGATCTTTACTGTGCTGAGTTTGGACTGATCTTGACTGGGCCAAGTTTGGACAGATTCTTACTGGGAAGAGTTTGGACTGATCGTCGCTGGGCCGAGTTTGGAATGATCTTGTGTGCAAATACTTTCGACTGATCTTGACTGGGCCGAGTTTGGACCGATGTTGGCTGGGCCGAGCTTGGGCTGATCTTGAATGGGCCGAGTTTGAACTTATTTTCACTGGGCCGAGTTTGGACTGGTCTTGACTGGGCGGAGTTTGGACTGGTCTTGACTGGGCGGTGTTTGGACTGATCTTGACTGGGCCGACTTTGGACTGATCATGACTGGAAAGAGTTTGGACTGATCTTGACTGTGCCCAGTTTGAACTGATCATGACTGGACAGAGATTGGACTGGTCTTGACTGGGCCGAGTTTGGACTGATCTTGACTGGGCGGAGTTTGGACTGATCTTGACTGGAAAGAGTTTGGACTGATCTTGACTGGGAAGAGTTTGGACTGATCTTGACTAGGCCCAGTTTGAACTGATCTTGACTGGGCCGAGTTTTGACTGCTCTTGACTGGATTCAGTTTGGACTGATCTTGACTGGGCCGAGTTTGGACTGATCTTGACTGGACAGTGTTTGGACTGGTCTTGACTGGGCCGAGTTTGGACTGATCTTGACTGGGCAGAGTTTGGACTGATCTTGACTGGGCCGAGTATGGACTGATCGTGACTGGAAAGAGTTTGGACTGATCTTGGCTGGGAAGAGTTTGGACTGATCTTGACTGGGACGAGTTTGAACTGATCTTGACTGGGCCGAGTTTGAACTGATCTTGACTGGGCCGAGTTTGGACTGATCTTGACTGGGCCGAGTTTGCACTGACCTTGACTGGGCCGAGTTTGGACAGATTTTTACTGGGCCGAGTTTGGACTGATTTTTCCTGGGACGAGTTTGGACTGATCTTGACTGGGACGAGTTTGGACTGATTTGACTGGGAAGAGTTTGGACTGATCTTTACTGGGCCGAGTTTGGACTGATTTGACTGGGAAGAGTTTGGACTGATCTTTACTGGGCCTAGTTTCGACTGATCTTGACTGGGCTGAGTTTGGACTGATCTTTACTGGGCCAAGTTTGGACTGATCTTGACTGGGCCGAGTTTGGAGTGCTCTTGACTGGGCCGAGTTTGGACTGATTTTGACTGGGCCGAGTTTGGACTGATCTTGACTGGGCCGAGTTTGGACTGATCTTGACTGGGCCGAGTTTGGACTGATCTTGACTGGGCCGAGTTTGGAATGATCTTGACTGGGAAAGTTTGGACTGATCTTGACTGGACAGAGTTTGGACTGATATTGGCTGGGCTGAGTTTGGACTGATCTTGACTGGGCCGAGTTTAGACTGATCTTGCCTGGGCCGAATTTGGACTGGTCTTGTCTGGCACGAGTTTGGACTGATCTTGACTGGGCCGAGTTTGGACTGATCTTGACTGGGCCGAGTTTGGACTGATCTTGCCTGGCCGAGTTTGCACTGATCTTGACTGGGCCGAGTTTGGACTGATCTTGACTGCGCCGAGTTTGGACTGATCTTGACTGGGCCGAGTTTGAACTGATCTTGACTGGGCTGAGTTTGGACTGATCTTGTCTGGCCCGAGTTTGGACTGATCTTGACTGGGAGAGTTTGCACTGATCTTGACTGGGCCGAGTTTGGACTGATCTTGACTGGGCCGAGTTTGGACTGATCTTGCCTGGCCGAGTTTGCACTGATCTTGACTGGGCCGAGTTTGGACTGATCTTGACTGCGCCGAGTTTGGACTGATCTTGACTGGGCCGAGTTTGGACCGATGTTGGCTGGGCCGAGTTTGAACTGATTTTCACTGGGCCGAGCTTGGACTGACCTTGACTGGATTCAGTTTGGACTGATCTTGACTGGATTCAGTTTGGACTGATCTTGACTGGGCTGAGTTTGGACTGATCTTGACTGGGCCGAGTTTGGACTGATATTGGCTGGGCCGAGTTTGGACTGATCTTGACTGGGCCATGTTTGGACTGATCTTTACTGTGCTGAGTTTGGACTGATCTTGACTGGGCCAAGTTTGGAATGATCTTAACTGTGCTGAGTTTGGACTGATCGTCACTGGGCCAAGTTTGGACTGACCTTGTCTGGGCCGAGTTTGGACTGATCTTGCGTGCAAATAGTTTCGACTGATCTTGTCTGGGCCGAGTTTGGACCGATGTTGGCTGGGCCGAGCTTGGACTGATCTTGACTGGGCCGAGTTTGAACTTATTTTCACTGGGCCGAGTTTGGACTGGTCTTGACTGGGCCGAGTTTGGACTGATCTTGACTGGGCCGAGTTTGGACTGGTCTTATCTGGACAGACTTTGGACTGATCTTGACTGGACAGAGTTTGGATTGATCTTGACTGGGCACAGTTTTGACTGATCTTGACTGGGCCGAGTTTGGACTGATCTTGATTGGGCCGAGTTTGGACTGACCTTCTCTGGGCCGAGTTTGGACTGATCTTGACTGGATTCAGTTTGGACTGATTTTGACTGGGCCGAGTTTAGACTGACCTTGTCTGGGCCGAGTTTGGGCTGATCTTGACAGGGCCGAGTTTGGACTGATCTTGACTGGGCCATGTTTGGACTGATCTTTACTGTGCTGAGTTTGGACTGATCTTGACTGGGCCAAGTTTGGACTGATCTTAACAGGGAAGAGTTTGGACTGATCGTCGCTGGGCCAAGTTTGGACTGACCTTGTCTGGGCCGAGTTTGGAATGATCTTGCGTGCAAATAGTTTTGACTGATCTTGACTGGGCCGAGTTTGGACCGATGTTGGCTGGGCCGAGCTTGGACTGATCTTGACTGGGCCGAGTTTGAATTATTTTCACTGGGCCGAGTTTGGACGGGTCTTGACTGGGCCGAGTTTGGACTAATCTTGACTGGGCGGAGTTTGGACTGATCTTGACTGGGCCGAGTTTGGACTGATCATGACTGGAAAGAGTTTGGACTGATCTTGACTGGGAAGAGTTTGGACTGATCTTGACTGGGCCCAGTTTGAACTGATCTTGACTGGGCCGTGTTTTGACTGCTCTTGACTGGATTCAGTTTGGACTGATCTTGACTGGGCCGAGTTTTGACTGCTCTTGACTGGATTCAGTTTGGACTGGTCTTGACTGGGCCGAGTTTGGACTGATCTTGACTGGGCCGAGTTTGGACTGATGTTGACTGGGCCGAGTTTGGACTGATCGTGACTGGAAAGTGTTTGGACTGATCTTGGCTGGGAAAAGTTTGGACTGATCTTGACTGGGACGAGTTTGAACTGATCTTGACTGGGCCGAGTTTGAATTGATCTTGACTGGGCCGAGTTTGGACTGATTTTTACTGGGACGAGTTTGGACTGATCTTGACTGGGCCGAGTTGGACTGATCTTGACTGGGAAGAGTTTGGACTGATCTTGGCTGGGCTGAGTTTGGACTGATCTTGACTGGGCCGAGTTTGGACTGATCTTGACTGGACCGAGTGTGAACTGAACTTGACTGGGCTGAGTTTGGACTGATGTTGAATGGGCCGAGTTTGGACTGATCTTGACTGGGCCGAGTTTGGACTGATCTTGACTGGGCCGAGGTTGGACTGATCTTGACTGGGCCGAGTGTGAACTGATCTTGACTGGGCCGAGTTTGGACTGATCTTGACTGGGCCGAGTTTGGAATGATCTTGACTGGGAGAGTTTGGACTGATCTTGACTGTACAGAGTCTGGACTGATATTGGCTGGGCTGAGTTTGGACTGATCTTGACTGGGCCGAATTTGGACTGATCTTGACTGGGCCGAGTTTGGACTGATCTTGTCTGGCACGAGTTTGGACTGATCTTGACTGGGCCGAGTTTGGACTGATCTTGACTGGACAGAGTTTGGACTAGTCTTGACTGGGCCGAGTTTGGACTGATCTTGACTGGGCCGAGTTTGGACTGATCTTGACTGGGCCGAGTTTGGACCGATGTTGGCTGGGCCGAGTTTGAACTGATTTTCACTGGGCCGAGCTTGGACTGACCTTGACTGGATTCAGTTTGGACTGATCTTGACTGGATTCAGTTTGGACTGATCTTGACAGGGCTGAGTTTGGACTGATATTGGCTGGGCCGAGTTTGGACTGATCTTGACTGGGCCATGTTTGGACTGATCTTTACTGTGCTGAGTTTGGACTGATCTTGACTGGGCCAAGTTTGGACTGATCTTAACTGATAAGAGTTTGGACTGATCGTCACTGGGCCAAGTTTGGACTGACCTTGTCTGTGCCGAGTTTGGACTGATCTTGCGTGCAAATAGTTTCGACTGATCTTGACTGGGCCGAGTTTGGACCGATGTTGGCTTGGCCGAGCTTGGACTGATCTTGACTGGGCCGAGTTTGAATTATTTTCACTGGGCCGAGTTTGGACTGGTCTTGACTGGGCCGAGTTTGGACTGATCTTGACTGGGCGGAGTTTGGACTGATCTTGACTGGGCCGAGTTTGGACTGATCATGTCTGGAAAGAGTTTGGACTGATCTTGACTGGGCCCAGTTTGAACTGATCTTGCATGGGCCGAGTTTTGACTGCTCTTGACTGGATTCAGTTTGGACTGATCTTGACTGGGCCGAGTTTGGACTGATCTTGACTGGACAGAGTTTGGACTGGTCTTGACTGGGCCGAGTTTGGACTGATCTTGACTGGGCGGAGTTTGGACTGATCTTGACTGGGCCAAGTATGGACTGATATTGACTGGAAAGAGTTTGGACTGATCTTGACTGGGAAGAGTTTGGACTGATCTTGACTGGGCCGAGTTTGCACTGACCTTGCCTGGGCCGAGTTTGGATTGATCTTTACTGTGCCGAGTTTGGACTGATCTTTACTGGGACGAGTTTGGACTGATCTTGACGGGGCCGAGTTTGGACTGATCTTGACTGGGAAGAGTTTGGAGTGATCTTTACTGGGCCGAGTTTGGACTGATCTTATCTGGACAGAGTTTGGACTGATCTTGTCTGGACAGAGTTTGGACTGATCTTTACTGGGCCGAGTTTGAACTGATCTTGACAGGGCCGAGCTTGGACTGATCTTGACTGGGCCGAGTTTGAACTTATTTTCACTGGGCCGAGTTTGGACTGGTCTTGACTGGGCCGAGTTTGGACTGATCTTGACTGGGCGGAGTTTGGACTGATCTTGATTGGGCCGAGTTTGGACTGATCATGACGAGAAAGAGTTTGGACTGATCTTGACTGGAGTGAGTTTGGACTGGTCTTGACTGGGCCGAGTTTGGACTGATCTTGACCGGGCGGAGTTTGGACTGATCTTGACTGGGCCGAGTTTGGACTGATCTTGACTGGAAAGAGTTTGGACTAATCTTGACTAGGAATAGTTTGGACTGATCTTGACTGGGACGAGTTTGAACTGATCTTGACTGGGCTGAGTTTGAACTGATCTTGACTGGGCCGAGTTTGGACTGATCTTGACTGGGCCGAGTTTGCACTGACCTTGACTGGGCCGACTTTGGACTGATTTTTACTGGGCCGAGTTTGGAATGATCTTGACTGGGACGAGTTTGGACTGATCTTGACTGGGCCGAGTTTGGACTGATCTTGACTGGGAAGAGTTTGGACTGATCTTTACTGGGCCGAGTTTGGACTGATCTTTACTGGGCCGAGTTTGGACTGCTCTTATCTGGACAGAGTTTGGACTGATCTTGACTGGACAGAGTTTGGACTGGTCTTGACTGGGCTGAGTTTGGACAGATCTTGACTGGGCCGAGTTTGAACTGATATTGGCTGGCTGAGTTTGGACTGATCTTGACTGGGCCGAGTTTGGACTGATCTTGACTGGGCTGAGTTTGGACTGATCTTGACTGGGCCGAGTTTGGACTGATGTTGACTGGGCCGAGTTTGGACAGATCGTGATTGGGCCGTGTTTGGACTGACCTTGACTGGGTTGAGTTTGGACTCAACTTGACTTGGCTGAGTTTGGACTGACCTTGACTGGGCCGAGTTTGGACTGATCTTGACGGGACCGCGTGTGAACTGATCTTGTGTGGGCCGAGTTTGGACTGATCTTAACTGGGCCGAGTTTTGACTGATCTTCACTGCACCGAGTTTGGACTGATCTTGACTGGGCCGAGTGTGAACTGATCTTGACTGGGCCCAGTTTGGACTGATCTTGACTGGGCCGAGTTTGGACTGATCGTGACTGGAAACAGTTTGGACTGATCTTGACTGGGAAGTGTTTGGACTGATCTTGACTGGGCCGAGTTTGAACTGATCTTGACTGGGCCGAGTTTGGACTGATCTTGACTGGGCCGAGTTTGCACTGACCTTGACTGGGCCAAGTTTGGACTGATGTTTACTGGGCCGAGTTTCGACTGATCTTTACTTGGACGAGTTTGGACTGATCTTGACTGGGCCGAGTTTGGACTGCTGTTGACTGGGAAGAGTTTGGACTGGTCTTGTCTGGGCCGAGTTTGGACTGATCTTTACTGGGCCGTGTTTGGACTGATCTTGACTGGGCCGAGTTTGGACTGATCTTGACTGGGCCGAGTTTGGTCAGGTCTTATCTGGACAGAGTTTGGACTGATCTTTACTGGGCCGAGTTGGGGCTGATCTTTACTTGGATGAGTTTGGACTGATCTTCACTGAGCTGACTTTAGACTGATCTTGACTGGGCCGAGATTGGACTGATCTTGACTGGGCCGAGATTGGACTGATCTTGACTGGGCCGAGTTTGGACTGATCTTCACTGGGCCCAGTTTAGACTGATCTTGACTGGTCTGAGATTAGACTGATCTTCACTGAGCTGACTTTAGACTGATCTTGACTGGGCCGTGTTTGGAATGATCTTGACTGGTCCGAGTTTGGACTGATCTTGACTGGTCCGAGTTTGGACAGATCTTCTCTGGGCCGAGTTTGGACTTATCTTGACTGGTCCGAGTTTGGACAGATATTGACTGGGCCGAGTTTGGACTGATCTTGACTGGTCTGAGTTTGGACAGATCTTGACTGGCCAGAGTTTGGACTGATCTTGACTGGTCCGAGTTTGGACTTATCTTGACTGGTCCGAGTTTGGATTTATCTTGACTGGGCCGGGTTTGGACTTCTCTTGACTGGGCTGAGTTTGGACTGATCCTGACTTGGGCCGAGTTTGAACTGATCTTGACTGCGTCGAGTTTAGACTGAACTTGAGTGTGCTGAGTTTGGTCTGATCATGCCATGGCCGAGTTTGGACTGATCTTGACGGAGCTGAGTTTGGACTGATTTTGACTGGGCCAAGTTTGAACTGATCTTGACAGGGCTGAGTTTGGACTGATCCTGACTTGGGCCGAGTTTGAACTGATCTTGTCTGGACCGAGTTTGGACTGATCTTGACTGGGCCGGGTTTGGACTGATCTTGACTGGACCGAGTTTGTACTGACCTTGACGGGGCCGGGTTTGGACTGATCTTGACTGGACCGAGTTTGGACTGATCTTGACTGGGACGAGTTTAGACTGAACTTGAGTGTGTTGAGTTTGGTCTGATCATGCCATGGCCGAGTTTGGACTGATCTTGACGGAGCCGAGTTTGGACTGATTTTGACTGGGCCATGTTTGAACTGATCCTGACAGGGCTGTGTTTTGACTGATCTTGACTGGGCCGAGTTTGGACTGATCTTGACTGGACCGAGCTTGGAATGATCTTGCCTGGGCCGAGTTTGGACTGATCTTGCCTGGGCCGAGTTTGGACTGATCTTGACTGATCCGAGTTTGGACTGATCTTGACTGGGCCGAGTTTGGAATGATCTTGCCTGGGCCGAGTTTGAACTGATCTTGACTAGGCCGAGTTTTGACTGATCTTGACTGGGCCGAGTTTGGACTGATCTTGACTGGGCCGAGTTTGAACTGATCTTGCCTGTGCCGAGTTTGGACTGATCTTGACTGATCCGAGTTTGGACTGATCTTGACTGGGCCGAGTTTAGACTGATCTTGACTGGGACGAGTTTGGACTGATCTTGACTGGGCCGAGTTTGAACTGATCGTGACTGGTCCGAGTTTGGACTCATCTTGACTGGGCCGAGTTTGGACTGATCTTGACTGGGCTGAGTTTGGACTGATCTTGACTGGGCCGAGTTTGGACTGATCTTGACTGGGCCGAGTTTGGACTGATCTTGACTGGGCCGACTGTGGACTGTTCATGACTGGTCCGAGTTTGGACTGATCTTGACTGGACCGAGGTTGGATTAATTTTGACTGGGCAGAGTTAGGGCTGATCATGCCTGGGCCGAGTATGAACTGATCGTGACTGGGCCGAGTTTGGACTGATCTTGACTGGGCCGAGTTTGAACTGATCGTGACTGGGCCGAGTTTGAAATGATCTTGACTGGGCTGAGTTTGGACTGATCTTGACTGGTCCAAGTTTGGACTGATCTTGACAGCGCCGAGATTGAACTGATCTAGATTCGGCCGAGTTTGGACTGATCTTGTCTGGGCCGAGTTTGGACTGATCTTAACTGAGCCGAGTTTGGACTGATCTTGACTGGTCCGAGTTTGGACTTATCTTGACTGGTCCGAGTTTGGATTTATCTTGACTGGGCCGGGTTTGGACTTCTCTTGACTGGGCTGAGTTTGGACTGATCCTGACTTGGGCCGAGTTTGAACTGATCTTGACTGCGTCGAGTTTAGACTGAACTTGAGTGTGCTGAGTTTGGTCTGATCATGCCATGGCCGAGTTTGGACTGATCTTGACGGAGCTGAGTTTGGACTGATTTTGACTGGGCCAAGTTTGAACTGATCTTGACAGGGCTGAGTTTGGACTGATCCTGACTTGGGCCGAGTTTGAACTGATCTTGTCTGGACCGAGTTTGGACTGATCTTGACTGGGCCGGGTTTGGACTGATCTTGACTGGACCGAGTTTGTACTGACCTTGACGGGGCCGGGTTTGGACTGATCTTGACTGGACCGAGTTTGGACTGATCTTGACTGGGACGAGTTTAGACTGAACTTGAGTGTGTTGAGTTTGGTCTGATCATGCCATGGCCGAGTTTGGACTGATCTTGACGGAGCCGAGTTTGGACTGATTTTGACTGGGCCATGTTTGAACTGATCCTGACAGGGCTGTGTTTTGACTGATCTTGACTGGGCCGAGTTTGGACTGATCTTGACTGGACCGAGCTTGGAATGATCTTGCCTGGGCCGAGTTTGGACTGATCTTGCCTGGGCCGAGTTTGGACTGATCTTGACTGATCCGAGTTTGGACTGATCTTGACTGGGCCGAGTTTGGAATGATCTTGCCTGGGCCGAGTTTGAACTGATCTTGACTAGGCCGAGTTTTGACTGATCTTGACTGGGCCGAGTTTGGACTGATCTTGACTGGGCCGAGTTTGAACTGATCTTGCCTGGGCCGAGTTTGGACTGATCTTGATTGATCCGAGTTTGGACTGATCTTGACTGGGCCGAGTTTAGACTGATCTTGACTGGGACGAGTTTGGACTGATCTTGACTGGGCCGAGTTTGAACTGATCGTGACTGGTCCGAGTTTGGACTCATCTTGACTGGGCCGAGTTTGGACTGATCTTGACTGGGCTGAGTTTGGACTGATCTTGACTGGGCCGAGTTTGGACTGATCTTGACTGGGCCGAGTTTGGACTGATCTTGACTGGGCCGACTGTGGACTGTTCATGACTGGTCCGAGTTTGGACTGATCTTGACTGGACCGAGGTTGGATTAATTTTGACTGGGCAGAGTTAGGGCTGATCATGCCTGGGCCGAGTATGAACTGATCGTGACTGGGCCGAGTTTGGACTGATCTTGACTGGGCCGAGTTTGAACTGATCGTGACTGGGCCGAGTTTGAAATGATCTTGACTGGACTGAGTTTGGACTGATCTTGACTGGTCCAAGTTTGGACTGATCTTGACAGCGCCGAGATTGAACTGATCTAGATTCGGCCGAGTTTGGACTGATCTTGTCTGGGCCGAGTTTGGACTGATCTTAACTGAGCCGAGTTTGGACTGATCTTGACTGGGCCGAATTTGGACTGAACTTCACTGTGCCGAGTTTGGACTGATCTTCATTGGGCTGAGATTGAACTGATCTTGACAGGGTCGAGTTTGGACTTATCTTGATTGTGCCGATTTTGAACTGATTTTGATTGAGCTGACTCGGGACTGATCTCGACTGGACAGAGTTTGGACTGATCTAGACTGGGCCGAGTTTGGTCCTATCTTGACTGGTCCGAGTTTGGATTTATCTTGACTGGGCCGAGTTTGTACTGATCTTGACTGGGCCAGGTTTGGACTTGTCTTGACTGGGCTGAGTTTGGACTGATCCTGACTTGGGCCGAGTTTGAACTGATCTTGACTGGGACGAGTTTAGACTGAACTTGAGTGTGCTGAGTTTGGTCTGATCATGCCATGGTCGAGTTTGGACTGATCTTGACGGAGCTGAGTTTGGACTGATTTTTACTGGGCCAAGTTTGGACTGATCCTGACTTGGGCCGAGTTTGAACTGATCTTGACTAGGCCGACTTTGGACTGATCTTGACTGTGCCGACTTTGGACTCATGTTGACTGGGCCGAGTTTGGACTGATCTTGTCTGGACCGAGTTTGGACTGATCCTGACTGGGCCGGGTTTGGACTGATCTTGACAGGACCAAGTTTGGACTGACCTTGACGGGGCCGGGTTTGGACTGATCTTGACTGGGCCGAGTTTGAACTGATCGTGACTGGGCCGAGTTTGAAATGATCTTGACTGGGCTGAATTTGGACTGATCTTGACAGCGCCGAGATTGAACTGATCTTGATTCGGCCGAGTTTGGACTGATCTTAACTGAGCCGAGTTTAGACTGATCTTGACTGGGCCGAGTTTTGACTGATCTTGGCTGGGCCGAGTTTGGACTGATCTTGACTTGGCCGAGTTTGGACTGATCTTCACTGGGCTGAGTTTGGAATGATCCTGACTTGGGCCGAGTTTGAACTGATCTTGACTGGGCCGAGTTTGAACTGATCTTGACTTGGCCGAGCTTGGACTGATCTTGACTGGGCCGAGTTTGAACTGATCTTGACTGGGCCGAGTTTGGACTGATCTTCACTGGGCCGACTTTGAACAGATTTTGACTAGGCCGCCTTTGCACTGACCTTGACTGGGCCGAGTTTGGACTGATCTTGACTCGGCCGAGTTTGGACTGATCTTGACTCGGCCGAGTTTGGACTGATTTTGACTGGGCCGAGTTTGGACTGATTTTGACTGGGTCGAGTTTGGACTGATCTTGACTGGGCCGAGTTTGGACTGATCTTAACTGAGCCGAGTTTAGACTCATCTTGACTGGACCGAGTTTTGACTGATCTTGACTGGGCCGAGTTTGTTCTGATCTTGACTGGGCTGAGATTGAACTGATCTTGACTGGGCCGAGTTTAGACTGATCTTGACTGGGCCGAGTTTAGACTGACCTTAACTGAGCCGAGTTTTGACTGATCTTGACTGGGCCGAGTTTGGACTGATCTTGACTGGACAGAGTTTGGACTGATCTTGACTGTGCTGAGTTTGGACTGATCTTGACTGGGCCGAGTTTGAACCGATCTTAACTGGGCCGAGTTTGGACTGATCTTGACTTGGCCGATTTTGGACTGATCTTCACTGGGCCCAGTTTAGACTGATCTTGACTGGTCTGAGATTGGACTGATCTTCACTGAGCTGACTTTAGACTGATCTTGACTGGGCCGAGATTGGACTGATCTTGACTGGGCCGAGTTTGGACTGATCTTCACTGGGCCCAGTTTAGACTGATCTTGACTGGTCTGAGATTAGACTGATCTTCACTGAGCTGACTTTAGACTGATCCTGACTGGGCCGAGTTTGGAATGATCTTGACTGGTCCGTGTTTGGACTGATCTTGACTGGTCCGAGTTTGGACAGATCTTCTCTGGGCCGAGTTTGGACTTATCTTGACTGGTCCGAGTTTGGACAGATATTGACTGGGCCGAGTTTGGACTGATCTTGACTGGTCTGAGTTTGGACAGATCTTGACTGGCCAGAGTTTGGACTGATCTTGACTGGTCCGAGTTTGGACTTATCTTGACTGGTCCGAGTTTGGATTTATCTTGACTGGGCCGAGTTTGCACTGATCTTGACTGGGCCGTGTTTGGACTTGTCTTGACTGGGCTGAGTTTGGACTGATCCTGACTTGGGCCGAGTTTGAACTGATCTTGACTGCGACGAGTTTAGACTGAACTTGAGTGTGCTGAGTTTGGTCTGATCATGCCATGGCCGAGTTTGGACTGATCTTGACGGAGCTGAGTTTGGACTGATTTTGACTGGGCCAAGTTTGAACTGATCGTGACAGGGCTGAGTTTGGACTGATCTTGACTGAGCCGAGTTTAGACTGATCTTAACTGAGCCGAGTTTAGACTGATCTTGATTGGGCCGTGTTTTGACTGATCTTGACTGGGCCGAGTTTGGACTGATCTTGACTGGACAGAGTTTGGACTGATCTTGACTGTGCTGAGTTTGGACTGATCTTGACTGGGCCGAGTTTGAACCGATCTTAACGGGGCCGAGTTTGGACTGATCTTGACTTGGCCGATTTTGGACTGATCTTCACTGGGCCCAGTTTAGACTGACCTTGACTGGTCTGAGATTGGACTGATCTTCACTGAGCTGACTTTAGACTGATCTTGACTGGGCCGAGATTGGACTGATCTTGACTGGGCCGAGTTTGGACTGATCTTCACTGGGCCCAGTTTAAACTGATCTTGACTGGTCTGAGATTAGACTGATCTTCACTGAGCTGACTTTAGACTGATCTTGACTGGGCCGAGTTTGGAATGATCTTGACTGGTCCGAGTTTGGACTGATCTTGACTGGTCCGAGTTTGGACAGATCTTCTCTGGTCCGAGTTTGGACTTATCTTGACTGGTCCGAGTTTGGACAGATATTGACTGGGCCGAGTTTGGACTGATCTTGACTGGTCCGAGCTTGGACAGATCTTGACTGGCCAGAGTTTGGACTGATCTTGACTGGTCCGAGTTTGGACTTATCTTGACTGGTCCGAGTTTGGATTTATCTTGACTGGGCCGAGTTTGCACTGATCTTGATTGGGCCGGGTTTGGACTTGTCTTGACTGGGCTCAGTTTGGACTGATCCTGACTTGGGCCGAGTTTGAACTGATCTTGACTGCGTCGAGTTTAGACTGAACTTGAGTGTGCTGAGTTTGGTCTGATCATGCCATGGCCGAGTTTGGACTGATCTTGACGGAGCTGAGTTTGGACTGATTTTGACTGGGCCAAGTTTGAACTGATCTTGACAGGGCTGAGTTTGGACTGATCCTGACTTGGGCCGAGTTTGAACTGATCTTGCCTGGACCGAGTTTAGACTGATCTTGACTGGGCCGTGTTTGGACTGATCTTGACTGGACCGAGTTTGTACTGACCTTGACAGGGCAGGGTTTGGACTGATCTTGACTGGACCGCGTTTGGACTGATCTTGACTGGGACGAGTTTAGACTGAACTTGAGTGTGTTGAGTTTGGTCTGATCATGCCATGGCCGAGTTTGGACTGATCTTGACGGAGCCGAGTTTGGACTGATTTTGACTGGGCCAAGTTTGAACTGATCCTGACAGGGCTGTGTTTTGACTGATCTTGACTGGGCCGAGTTTGGACTGATCTTGACTCGGCCGAGTTTGGACTGATCTTGACTGGGCCGAGTTTGGACTGATCTTGCCTGGGCCGAGTTTGGACTGATTTTGACTGGGCCAAGTTTGGACTGATCTTGACTGGTCTGATTTTGGGCAGATTGTTACTGGGCCGAGTTTTGACTGATCTTGACTCGGACGAGTTTGGACTGTTCATGACTGGTCCACGTTTGGACTGACCTTGACTGGACCGAGTTTGGACTAATTTTGACTGGGCGGAGTTGGGACTGATCATGACTGGGCTGAGATTGGACTGTTCATGACTGGTCCGAGTTTAGACTGATTTGACTGGGACGAGTTTGGACTGATCTTGACTGGGCCGAGTTTGAACTGATCGTGACTGGGCCGAGTTTGGACTGACCTTGACGGGGCCGGGTTTGGACTGATCTTGACTGGGACGAGTTTGGACTGATATTGACTGGGCCGAGTTTGGACTGATTTGACTTGGACAAGTTTGGACTGATCTTGACTGGGCCGAGTTTGAACTGATCGTGACTGGGCCGACTTTGAAATGATCTTGACTGGGCTGAGTTTGGACTGATCTTGACTGGGCCGAGTTTGCACTGATCTTGACTGGGCGGAGATTGGACTGTTCATGACTGGTCCGAGTTTAGACTGATTTGACTGGGACGAGTTTGGACTGATCTTGACTGGGCCGAGTTTGGACTGATCTTGACTGGGCCGAGTTTGGTCCGATGTTGGCTGGGCCGAGTTTGAACTGATTTTCACTGGGCCGAGCTTGGACTGACCTTGACTGGATTCAGTTTGGACTGATCTTGACTGGATTCAGTTTGGACTGATCTTGACAGGGCTGAGTTTGGACTGATATTGGCTGGGCCGAGTTTGGACTGATCTTGACTGGGCCATGTTTGGACTGATCTTTACTGTGCTGAGTTTGGACTGATCTTGACTGGGCCAAGTTTGGACTGATCTTAACTGATAAGAGTTTGGACTGATCGTCACTGGGCCAAGTTTGGACTGACCTTGTCTGGGCCGAGTTTGGACTGATCCTGCGTGCAAATAGTTTTGACTGATCTTGACTGGGCCGAGTTTGGACCGATGTTGGCTGGGCCGAGCTTGGACTGATCTTGACTGGGCCGAGTTTGAATTATTTTCACTGGGCCGAGTTTGGACTGGTCTTGACTGGGCCGAGTTTGGACTGATCTTGACTGGGCGGAGTTTGGACTGATCTTGACTGGGCCGAGTTTGGACTGATCATGTCTGGAAAGAGTTTGGACTGATCTTGACTGGGCCCAGTTTGAACTGATCTTGCATGGGCCGAGTTTTGACTGCTCTTGACTGGATTCAGTTTGGACTGATCTTGACTGGGCCGAGTTTGGACTGATCTTGACTGGACAGAGTTTGGACTGGTCTTGACTGGGCCGAGTTTGGACTGATCTTGACTGGGCGGAGTTTGGACTGATCTTGACTGGGCCAAGTATGGACTGATATTGACTGGAAAGAGTTTGGACTGATCTTGACTGGGAAGAGTTTGGACTGATCTTGACTGGGCCGAGTTTGAACTGATCTTGACTGGGCCGAATTTGAACTGATCTTGACAGGGCCGAGTTTGGACTGATCTTGACTGGGCCGAGTTTGCACTGACCTTGACTGGGCCGAGTTTGGATTGATCTTTACTGTGCCGAGTTTGGACTGATCTTTACTGGGACGAGTTTGGACTGATCTTGACGGGCCGAGTTTGGACTGATCTTGACTGGGAAGAGTTTGGAGTGATCTTTACTGGGCCGAGTTTGGACTGATCTTATCTGGACAGAGTTTGGACTGATCTTGTCTGGACAGAGTTTGGACTGATCTTTACTGGGCCGAGTTTGGACTGATCTTGACAGGGCCGAGCTTGGACTGATCTTGACTGGGCCGAGTTTGAACTTATATTCACTGGGCCGAGTTTGGACTGGTCTTGACTGGGCCGAGTTTGGACTGATCTTGACTGGGCGGAGTTTGGACTGATCTTGATTGGGCCGAGTTTGGACTGATCATGACGAGAAAGAGTTTGGACTGATCTTGACTGGGGTGAGTTTGGACTGGTCTTGACTGGGCCGAGTTTGGACTGATCTTGACCGGGCGGAGTTTGGACTGATCTTGACTGGGCCGAGTTTGGACTGATCTTGACTGGAAAGAGTTTGGACTAATCTTGACTAGGAATAGTTTGGACTGATCTTGACTGGGACGAGTTTGAACTGATCTTGACTGGGCTGAGTTTGAACTGATCTTGACTGGGCCGAGTTTGGACTGATCTTGACTGGGCCGAGTTTGCACTGACCTTGACTGGGCCGACTTTGGACTGATTTTTACTGGGCCGAGTTTGGAATGATCTTGACTGGGACGAGTTTGGACTGATCTTGACTGGGCCGAGTTTGGACTGATCTTGACTGGGAAGAGTTTGGACTGATCTTTACTGGGCCGAGTTTGGACTGATCTTTACTGGGCCGAGTTTGGACTGCTCTTATCTGGACAGAGTTTGGACTGATCTTGACTGGACAGAGTTTGGACTGGTCTTGACTGGGCTGAGTTTGGACAGATCTTGATTGGGCCGAGTTTGAACTGATATTGGCTGGCTGAGTTTGGACTGATCTTGACTGGGCCGAGTTTGGACTGATCTTGACTGGGCTGAGTTTGGACTGATCTTGACTGGGCCGAGTTTGGACTGATGTTGACTGGGCCGAGTTTGGACAGATCGTGATTGGGCCGTGTTTGGACTGACCTTGACTGGGTTGAGTTTGGACTGAACTTGACTTGGCTGAGTTTGGACTGACCTTGACTGGGCCGAGTTTGGACTGATCTTGACGGGACCGCGTGTGAACTGATCTTGTGTGGGCCGAGTTTGGACTGATCTTAACTGGGCCGAGTTTTGACTGATCTTCACTGCACCGAGTTTGGACTGATCTTGACTGGGCCGAGTGTGAACTGATCTTGACTGGGCCCAGTTTGGACTGATCTTGACTGGGCCGAGTTTGGACTGATCGTGACTGGAAACAGTTTGGACTGATCTTGACTGGGAAGTGTTTGGACTGATCATGACTGGGCCGAGTTTGAACTGATCTTGACTGGGCCGAGTTTGGACTGATCTTGACTGGGCCGAGTTTGCACTGACCTTGACTGGGCCAAGTTTGGACTGATGTTTACTGGGCCGAGTTTCGACTGATCTTTACTTGGAAGAGTTTGGACTGATCTTGACTGGGCCGAGTTTGGACTGATGTTGACTGGGAAGAGTTTGGACTGGTCTTGTCTGGGCCGAGTTTGGACTGATCTTTACTGGGCCGTGTTTGGACTGATCTTGACTGGGCCGAGTTTGGACTGATCTTGACTGGGCCGAGTTTGGTTAGGTCTTATCTGGACAGAGTTTGGACTGATCTTTACTGGGCCGAGTTGGGGCTGATCTTTACTTGGATGAGTTTGGACTGATCTTCACTGAGCTGACTTCAGACTGATCTTGACTGGGCCGAGATTGGACTGATCTTGACTGGGCCGAGATTGGACTGATCTTGACTGGGCCGAGTTTGGACTGATCTTCACTGGGCCCAGTTTAGACTGATCTTGACTGGTCTGAGATTAGACTGATCTTCACTGAGCTGACTTTAGACTGATCTTGACTGGGCCGAGTTTGGAATGATCTTGACTGGTCCGAGTTTGGACTGATCTTGACTGGTCCGAGTTTGGACAGATCTTCTCTGGGCCGAGTTTGGACTTATCTTGACTGGTCCGAGTTTGGACAGATATTGACTGGGCCGAGTTTGGACTGATCTTGACTGGTCTGAGTTTGGACAGATCTTGACTGGCCAGAGTTTGGACTGATCTTGACTGGTCCGAGTTTGGACTTATCTTGACTGGTCCGAGTTTGGATTTATCTTGACTGGGCCGGGTTTGGACTTCTCTTGACTGGGCTGAGTTTGGACTGATCCTGACTTGGGCCGAGTTTGAACTGATCTTGACTGCGTCGAGTTTAGACTGAACTTGAATGTGCTGAGTTTGGTCTGATCATGCCATGGCCGAGTTTGGACTGATCTTGACGGAGCTGAGTTTGGACTGATTTTGACTGGGCCAAGTTTGAACTGATCTTGACAGGGCTGAGTTTGGACTGATCCTGACTTGGGCCGAGTTTGAACTGATCTTGTCTGGACCGAGTTTGGACTGATCTTGACTGGGCCGGGTTTGGACTGATCTTGACTGGACCGAGTTTGTACTGACCTTGACGGGGCCGGGTTTGGACTGATCTTGACTGGACCGAGTTTGGACTGATCTTGACTGGGACGAGTTTAGACTGAACTTGAGTGTGTTGAGTTTGGTCTGATCATGCCATGGCCGAGTTTGGACTGATCTTGACGGAGCCGAGTTTGGACTGATTTTGACTGGGCCATGTTTGAACTGATCCTGACAGGGCTGTGTTTTGACTGATCTTGACTGGGCCGAGTTTGGACTGATCTTGACTGGACCGAGCTTGGAATGATCTTGCCTGGGCCGAGTTTGGACTGATCTTGCCTGGGCCGAGTTTGGACTGATCTTGACTGATCCGAGTTTGGACTGATCTTGACTGGGCCGAGTTTGGAATGATCTTGCCTGGGCCGAGTTTGAACTGATCTTGACTAGGCCGAGTTTTGACTGATCTTGACTGGGCCGAGTTTGGACTGATCTTGACTGGGCCGAGTTTGAACTGATCTTGCCTGGGCCGAGTTTGGACTGATCTTGACTGATCCGAGTTTGGACTGATCTTGACTGGGCCGAGTTTAGACTGATCTTGACTGGGACGAGTTTGGACTGATCTTGACTGGGCCGAGTTTGAACTGATCGTGACTGGTCCGAGTTTGGACTCATCTTGACTGGGCCGAGTTTGGACTGATCTTGACTGGGCTGAGTTTGGACTGATCTTGACTGGGCCGAGTTTGGACTGATCTTGATTGGGCCGAGTTTGGACTGATCTTGACTGGGCCGACTGTGGACTGTTCATGACTGGTCCGAGTTTGGACTGATCTTGACTGGACCGAGGTTGGATTAATTTTGACTGGGCAGAGTTAGGGCTGATCATGCCTGGGCCGAGTATGAACCGATCGTGACTGGGCCGAGTTTGGACTGATCTTGACTGGGCCGAGTTTGAACTGATCGTGACTGGGCCGAGTTTGAAATGATCTTGACTGGGCTGAGTTTGGACTGATCTTGACTGGTCCAAGTTTGGACTGATCTTGACAGCGCCGAGATTGAACTGATCTAGATTCGGCCGAGTTTGGACTGATCTTGTCTGGGCCGAGTTTGGACTGATCTTAACTGAGCCGAGTTTGGACTGATCTTGACTGGTCCGAGTTTGGACTTATCTTGACTGGTCCGAGTTTGGATTTATCTTGACTGGGCCGGGTTTGGACTTCTCTTGACTGGGCTGAGTTTGGACTGATCCTGACTTGGGCCGAGTTTGAACTGATCTTGACTGCGTCGAGTTTAGACTGAACTTGAGTGTGCTGAGTTTGGTCTGATCATGCCATGGCCGAGTTTGGACTGATCTTGACGGAGCTGAGTTTGGACTGATTTTGACTGGGCCAAGTTTGAACTGATCTTGACAGGGCTGAGTTTGGACTGATCCTGACTTGGGCCGAGTTTGAACTGATCTTGTCTGGACCGAGTTTGGACTGATCTTGACTGGGCCGGGTTTGGACTGATCTTGACTGGACCGAGTTTGTACTGACCTTGAAGGGGCCGGGTTTGGACTGATCTTGACTGGACCGAGTTTGGACTGATCTTGACTGGGACGAGTTTAGACTGAACTTGAGTGTGTTGAGTTTGGTCTGATCATGCCATGGCCGAGTTTGGACTGATCTTGACGGAGCCGAGTTTGGACTGATTTTGACTGGGCCATGTTTGAACTGATCCTGACAGGGCTGTGTTTTGACTGATCTTGACTGGGCCGAGTTTGGACTGATCTTGACTGGACCGAGCTTGGAATGATCTTGCCTGGGCCGAGTTTGGACTGATCTTGCCTGGGCCGAGTTTGGACTGATCTTGACTGATCCGAGTTTGGACTGATCTTGACTGGGCCGAGTTTGGAATGATCTTGCCTGGGCCGAGTTTGAACTGATCGTGACTGGGCCGAGTTTGAAATGATCTTGACTGGACTGAGTTTGGACTGATCTTGACTGGTCCAAGTTTGGACTGATCTTGACAGCGCCGAGATTGAACTGATCTAGATTCGGCCGAGTTTGGACTGATCTTGTCTGGGCCGAGTTTGGACTGATCTTAACTGAGCCGAGTTTGGACTGATCTTGACTGGGCCGAATTTGGACTGAACTTGACTGTGCCGAGTTTGGACTGATCTTCATTGGGCTGAGATTGAACTGATCTTGACAGGGTCGAGTTTGGACTTATCTTGATTGTGCCGATTTTGAACTGATTTTGATTGAGCTGACTCGGGACTGATCTCGACTGGACAGAGTTTGGACTGATCTAGACTGGGCCGAGTTTGGTCCTATCTTGACTGGTCCGAGTTTGGATTTATCTTGACTGGGCCGAGTTTGTACTGATCTTGACTGGGCCAGGTTTGGACTTGTCTTGACTGGGCTGAGTTTGGACTGATCCTGACTTGGGCCGAGTTTGAACTGATCTTGACTGGGACGAGTTTAGACTGAACTTGAGTGTGCTGAGTTTGGTCTGATCATGCCATGGTCGAGTTTGGACTGATCTTGACGGAGCTGAGTTTGGACTGATTTTTACTGGGCCAAGTTTGGACTGATCCTGACTTGGGCCGAGTTTGAACTGATCTTGACTAGGCCGACTTTGGACTGATCTTGACTGTGCCGACTTTGGACTGATGTTGACTGGGCCGAGTTTGGACTGATCTTGTCTGGACCGAGTTTGGACTGATCCTGACTGGGCCGGGTTTGGACTGATCTTGACTGGGCCGAGTTTGAACTGATCGTGACTGGGCCGAGTTTGGAATGATCTTGACTGGGCTGAATTTGGACTGATCTTGACAGCGCCGAGATTGAACTGATCTTGATTCGGCCGAGTTTGGACTGATCTTAACTGAGCCGAGTTTAGACTGATCTTGACTGGGCCGAGTTTTGACTGATCTTGGCTGGGCCGAGTTTGGACTGATCTTGACTTGGCCGAGTTTGGACTGATCTTCACTGGGCTGAGTTTGGAATGATCCTGACTTGGGCCGAGTTTGAACTGATCTTGACTGGGCCGAGTTTGAACTGATCTTGACTTGGCCGAGCTTGGACTGATCTTGACTGGGCCGAGTTTGAACTGATCTTGACTGGGCCGAGTTTGGACTGATCTTCACTGGGCCGACTTTGAACAGATTTTGACTGGGCCGCCTTTGCACTGACCTTGACTGGGCCGAGTTTGGACTGATCTTGACTCGGCCGAGTTTGGACTGATCTTGACTCGGCCGAGTTTGGACTGATTTTGACTGGGCCGAGTTTGGACTGATTTTGACTGGGTCGAGTTTGGACTGATCTTGACTGGGCCGAGTTTGGACTGATCTTAACTGAGCCGAGTTTAGACTCATCTTGACTGGACCGAGTTTTGACTGATCTTGACTGGGCCGAGTTTGTTCTGATCTTGACTGGGCTGAGATTGAACTGATCTTGACTGGGCCGAGTTTAGACTGATCTTGACTGGGCCGAGTTTAGACTGACCTTAACTGAGCCGAGTTTAGACTGATCTTGATTGGGCCGCATTTTGACTGATCTTGACTGGGCCGAGTTTGGACTGATCTTGACTGGACAGAGTTTGGACTGATCTTGACTGTGCTGAGTTTGGACTGATCTTGACTGGGTCGAGTTTGAACCGATCTTAACTGGGCCGAGTTTGGACTGATCTTGACTTGGCCGATTTTGGACTGATCTTCACTGGGCCCAGTTTAGACTGATCTTGACTGGTCTGAGATTGGACTGATCTTCACTGAGCTGACTTTAGACTGATCTTGACTGGGCCGAGATTGGACTGATCTTGACTGGGCCGAGTTTGGACTGATCTTCACTGGGCCCAGTTTAGACTGATCTTGACTGGTCTGAGATTAGACTGATCTTCACTGAGCTGACTTTAGACTGATCCTGACTGGGCCGAGTTTGGAATGATCTTGACTGGTCCGTGTTTGGACTGATCTTGACTGGTCCGAGTTTGGACAGATCTTCTCTGGGCCGAGTTTGGACTTATCTTGACTGGTCCGAGTTTGGACAGATATTGACTGGGCCGAGTTTGGACTGATCTTGACTGGTCTGAGTTTGGACAGATCTTGACTGGCCAGAGTTTGGACTGATCTTGACTGGTCCGAGTTTGGACTTATCTTGACTGGTCCGAGTTTGGATTTATCTTGACTGGGCCGAGTTTGCACTGATCTTGACTGGGCCGGGTTTGGACTTGTCTTGACTGGGCTGAGTTTGGACTGATCCTGACTTGGGCCGAGTTTGAACTGATCTTGACTGCGACGAGTTTAGACTGAACTTGAGTGTGCTGAGTTTGGTCTGATCATGCCATGGCCGAGTTTGGACTGATCTTGACGGAGCTGAGTTTGGACTGATTTTGACTGGGCCAAGTTTGAACTGATCGTGACAGGGCTGAGTTTGGACTGATCTTGACTGAGCCGAGTTTAGACTGATCTTAACTGAGCCGAGTTTAGACTGATCTTGATTGGGCCGTGTTTTGACTGATCTTGACTGGGCCGAGTTTGGACTGATCTTGACTGGACAGAGTTTGGACTGATCTTGACTGTGCTGAGTTTGGACTGATCTTGACTGGGCCGAGTTTGAACCGATCTTAACGGGGCCGAGTTTGGACTGATCTTGACTTGGCCGATTTTGGACTGATCTTCACTGGGCCCAGTTTAGACTGACCTTGACTGGTCTGAGATTGGACTGATCTTCACTGAGCTGACTTTAGACTGATCTTGACTGGGCCGAGATTGGACTGATCTTGACTGGGCCGAGTTTGGACTGATCTTCACTGGGCCCAGTTTAAACTGATCTTGACTGGTCTGAGATTAGACTGATCTTCACTGAGCTGACTTTAGACTGATCTTGACTGGGCCAGGTTTGGACTTGTCTTGACTGGGCTGAGTTTGGACTGATCCTGACTTGGGCCGAGTTTGAACTGATCTTGACTGGGACGAGTTTAGACTGAACTTGAGTGTGCTGAGTTTGGTCTGATCATGCCATGGTCGAGTTTGGACTGATCTTGACGGAGCTGAGTTTGGACTGATTTTTACTGGGCCAAGTTTGGACTGATCCTGACTTGGGCCGAGTTTGAACTGATCTTGACTAGGCCGACTTTGGACTGATCTTGACTGTGCCGACTTTGGACTGATGTTGACTGGGCCGAGTTTGGACTGATCTTGTCTGGACCGAGTTTGGACTGATCCTGACTGGGCCGGGTTTGGACTGATCTTGACTGGGCCGAGTTTGAACTGATCGTGACTGGGCCGAGTTTGGAATGATCTTGACTGGGCTGAATTTGGACTGATCTTGACAGCGCCGAGATTGAACTGATCTTGATTCGGCCGAGTTTGGACTGATCTTAACTGAGCCGAGTTTAGACTGATCTTGACTGGGCCGAGTTTTGACTGATCTTGGCTGGGCCGAGTTTGGACTGATCTTGACTTGGCCGAGTTTGGACTGATCTTCACTGGGCTGAGTTTGGAATGATCCTGACTTGGGCCGAGTTTGAACTGATCTTGACTGGGCCGAGTTTGAACTGATCTTGACTTGGCCGAGCTTGGACTGATCTTGACTGGGCCGAGTTTGAACTGATCTTGACTGGGCCGAGTTTGGACTGATCTTCACTGGGCCGACTTTGAACAGATTTTGACTGGGCCGCCTTTGCACTGACCTTGACTGGGCCGAGTTTGGACTGATCTTGACTCGGCCGAGTTTGGACTGATCTTGACTCGGCCGAGTTTGGACTGATTTTGACTGGGCCGAGTTTGGACTGATTTTGACTGGGTCGAGTTTGGACTGATCTTGACTGGGCCGAGTTTGGACTGATCTTAACTGAGCCGAGTTTAGACTCATCTTGACTGGACCGAGTTTTGACTGATCTTGACTGGGCCGAGTTTGTTCTGATCTTGACTGGGCTGAGATTGAACTGATCTTGACTGGGCCGAGTTTAGACTGATCTTGACTGGGCCGAGTTTAGACTGACCTTAACTGAGCCGAGTTTAGACTGATCTTGATTGGGCCGCATTTTGACTGATCTTGACTGGGCCGAGTTTGGACTGATCTTGACTGGACAGAGTTTGGACTGATCTTGACTGTGCTGAGTTTGGACTGATCTTGACTGGGTCGAGTTTGAACCGATCTTAACTGGGCCGAGTTTGGACTGATCTTGACTTGGCCGATTTTGGACTGATCTTCACTGGGCCCAGTTTAGACTGATCTTGACTGGTCTGAGATTGGACTGATCTTCACTGAGCTGACTTTAGACTGATCTTGACTGGGCCGAGATTGGACTGATCTTGACTGGGCCGAGTTTGGACTGATCTTCACTGGGCCCAGTTTAGACTGATCTTGACTGGTCTGAGATTAGACTGATCTTCACTGAGCTGACTTTAGACTGATCCTGACTGGGCCGAGTTTGGAATGATCTTGACTGGTCCGTGTTTGGACTGATCTTGACTGGTCCGAGTTTGGACAGATCTTCTCTGGGCCGAGTTTGGACTTATCTTGACTGGTCCGAGTTTGGACAGATATTGACTGGGCCGAGTTTGGACTGATCTTGACTGGTCTGAGTTTGGACAGATCTTGACTGGCCAGAGTTGGGACTGATCTTGACTGGTCCGAGTTTGGACTTATCTTGACTGGTCCGAGTTTGGATTTATCTTGACTGGGCCGAGTTTGCACTGATCTTGACTGGGCCGGGTTTGGACTTGTCTTGACTGGGCTGAGTTTGGACTGATCCTGACTTGGGCCGAGTTTGAACTGATCTTGACTGCGACGAGTTTAGACTGAACTTGAGTGTGCTGAGTTTGGTCTGATCATGCCATGGCCGAGTTTGGACTGATCTTGACGGAGCTGAGTTTGGACTGATTTTGACTGGGCCAAGTTTGAACTGATCGTGACAGGGCTGAGTTTGGACTGATCTTGACTGAGCCGAGTTTAGACTGATCTTAACTGAGCCGAGTTTAGACTGATCTTGATTGGGCCGTGTTTTGACTGATCTTGACTGGGCCGAGTTTGGACTGATCTTGACTGGACAGAGTTTGGACTGATCTTGACTGTGCTGAGTTTGGACTGATCTTGACTGGGCCGAGTTTGAACCGATCTTAACGGGGCCGAGTTTGGACTGATCTTGACTTGGCCGATTTTGGACTGATCTTCACTGGGCCCAGTTTAGACTGACCTTGACTGGTCTGAGATTGGACTGATCTTCACTGAGCTGACTTTAGACTGATCTTGACTGGGCCGAGATTGGACTGATCTTGACTGGGCCGAGTTTGGACTGATCTTCACTGGGCCCAGTTTAAACTGATCTTGACTGGTCTGAGATTAGACTGATCTTCACTGAGCTGACTTTAGACTGATCTTGACTGGGCCGAGTTTGGAATGATCTTGACTGGTCCGAGTTTGGACTGATCTTGACTGGTCCGAGTTTGGACAGATCTTCTCTGGTCCGAGTTTGGACTTATCTTGACTGGTCCGAGTTTGGACAGATATTGACTGGGCCGAGTTTGGACTGATCTTGACTGGTCCGAGCTTGGACAGATCTTGACTGGCCAGAGTTTGGACTGATCTTGCCTGGGCCGAGTTTGGACTGATCTTGACTGATCCGAGTTTGGACTGATCTTGACTGGGCCGAGTTTGGAATGATCTTGCCTGGGCCGAGTTTGAACTGATCTTGACTAGGCCGAGTTTTGACTGATCTTGACTGGGCCGAGTTTGGACTGATCTTGACTGGGCCGAGTTTGAACTGATCTTGCCTGGGCCGAGTTTGGACTGATCTTGATTGATCCGAGTTTGGACTGATCTTGACTGGGCCGAGTTTAGACTGATCTTGACTGGGACGAGTTTGGACTGATCTTGACTGGGCCGAGTTTGAACTGATCGTGACTGGTCCGAGTTTGGACTCATCTTGACTGGGCCGAGTTTGGACTGATCTTGACTGGGCTGAGTTTGGACTGATCTTGACTGGGCCGAGTTTGGACTGATCTTGACTGGGCCGAGTTTGGACTGATCTTGACTGGGCCGACTGTGGACTGTTCATGACTGGTCCGAGTTTGGACTGATCTTGACTGGACCGAGGTTGGATTAATTTTGACTGGGCAGAGTTAGGGCTGATCATGCCTGGGCCGAGTATGAACTGATCGTGACTGGGCCGAGTTTGGACTGATCTTGACTGGGCCGAGTTTGAACTGATCGTGACTGGGCCGAGTTTGAAATGATCTTGACTGGACTGAGTTTGGACTGATCTTGACTGGTCCAAGTTTGGACTGATCTTGACAGCGCCGAGATTGAACTGATCTAGATTCGGCCGAGTTTGGACTGATCTTGTCTGGGCCGAGTTTGGACTGATCTTAACTGAGCCGAGTTTGGACTGATCTTGACTGGGCCGAATTTGGACTGAACTTGACTGTGCCGAGTTTGGACTGATCTTCATTGGGCTGAGATTGAACTGATCTTGACAGGGTCGAGTTTGGACTTATCTTGATTGTGCCGATTTTGAACTGATTTTGATTGAGCTGACTCGGGACTGATCTCGACTGGACAGAGTTTGGACTGATCTAGACTGGGCCGAGTTTGGTCCTATCTTGACTGGTCCGAGTTTGGATTTATCTTGACTGGGCCGAGTTTGTACTGATCTTGACTGGGCCAGGTTTGGACTTGTCTTGACTGGGCTGAGTTTGGACTGATCCTGACTTGGGCCGAGTTTGAACTGATCTTGACTGGGACGAGTTTAGACTGAACTTGAGTGTGCTGAGTTTGGTCTGATCATGCCATGGTCGAGTTTGGACTGATCTTGACGGAGCTGAGTTTGGACTGATTTTTACTGGGCCAAGTTTGGACTGATCCTGACTTGGGCCGAGTTTGAACTGATCTTGACTAGGCCGACTTTGGACTGATCTTGACTGTGCCGACTTTGGACTGATGTTGACTGGGCCGAGTTTGGACTGATCTTGTCTGGACCGAGTTTGGACTGATCCTGACTGGGCCGGGTTTGGACTGATCTTGACTGGGCCGAGTTTGAACTGATCGTGACTGGGCCGAGTTTGGAATGATCTTGACTGGGCTGAATTTGGACTGATCTTGACAGCGCCGAGATTGAACTGATCTTGATTCGGCCGAGTTTGGACTGATCTTAACTGAGCCGAGTTTAGACTGATCTTGACTGGGCCGAGTTTTGACTGATCTTGGCTGGGCCGAGTTTGGACTGATCTTGACTTGGCCGAGTTTGGACTGATCTTCACTGGGCTGAGTTTGGAATGATCCTGACTTGGGCCGAGTTTGAACTGATCTTGACTGGGCCGAGTTTGAACTGATCTTGACTTGGCCGAGCTTGGACTGATCTTGACTGGGCCGAGTTTGAACTGATCTTGACTGGGCCGAGTTTGGACTGATCTTCACTGGGCCGACTTTGAACAGATTTTGACTGGGCCGCCTTTGCACTGACCTTGACTGGGCCGAGTTTGGACTGATCTTGACTCGGCCGAGTTTGGACTGATCTTGACTCGGCCGAGTTTGGACTGATTTTGACTGGGCCGAGTTTGGACTGATTTTGACTGGGTCGAGTTTGGACTGATCTTGACTGGGCCGAGTTTGGACTGATCTTAACTGAGCCGAGTTTAGACTCATCTTGACTGGACCGAGTTTTGACTGATCTTGACTGGGCCGAGTTTGTTCTGATCTTGACTGGGCTGAGATTGAACTGATCTTGACTGGGCCGAGTTTAGACTGATCTTGACTGGGCCGAGTTTAGACTGACCTTAACTGAGCCGAGTTTAGACTGATCTTGATTGGGCCGCATTTTGACTGATCTTGACTGGGCCGAGTTTGGACTGATCTTGACTGGACAGAGTTTGGACTGATCTTGACTGTGCTGAGTTTGGACTGATCTTGACTGGGTCGAGTTTGAACCGATCTTAACTGGGCCGAGTTTGGACTGATCTTGACTTGGCCGATTTTGGACTGATCTTCACTGGGCCCAGTTTAGACTGATCTTGACTGGTCTGAGATTGGACTGATCTTCACTGAGCTGACTTTAGACTGATCTTGACTGGGCCGAGATTGGACTGATCTTGACTGGGCCGAGTTTGGACTGATCTTCACTGGGCCCAGTTTAGACTGATCTTGACTGGTCTGAGATTAGACTGATCTTCACTGAGCTGACTTTAGACTGATCCTGACTGGGCCGAGTTTGGAATGATCTTGACTGGTCCGTGTTTGGACTGATCTTGACTGGTCCGAGTTTGGACAGATCTTCTCTGGGCCGAGTTTGGACTTATCTTGACTGGTCCGAGTTTGGACAGATATTGACTGGGCCGAGTTTGGACTGATCTTGACTGGTCTGAGTTTGGACAGATCTTGACTGGCCAGAGTTTGGACTGATCTTGACTGGTCCGAGTTTGGACTTATCTTGACTGGTCCGAGTTTGGATTTATCTTGACTGGGCCGAGTTTGCACTGATCTTGACTGGGCCGGGTTTGGACTTGTCTTGACTGGGCTGAGTTTGGACTGATCCTGACTTGGGCCGAGTTTGAACTGATCTTGACTGCGACGAGTTTAGACTGAACTTGAGTGTGCTGAGTTTGGTCTGATCATGCCATGGCCGAGTTTGGACTGATCTTGACGGAGCTGAGTTTGGACTGATTTTGACTGGGCCAAGTTTGAACTGATCGTGACAGGGCTGAGTTTGGACTGATCTTGACTGAGCCGAGTTTAGACTGATCTTAACTGAGCCGAGTTTAGACTGATCTTGATTGGGCCGTGTTTTGACTGATCTTGACTGGGCCGAGTTTGGACTGATCTTGACTGGACAGAGTTTGGACTGATCTTGACTGTGCTGAGTTTGGACTGATCTTGACTGGGCCGAGTTTGAACCGATCTTAACGGGGCCGAGTTTGGACTGATCTTGACTTGGCCGATTTTGGACTGATCTTCACTGGGCCCAGTTTAGACTGACCTTGACTGGTCTGAGATTGGACTGATCTTCACTGAGCTGACTTTAGACTGATCTTGACTGGGCCGAGATTGGACTGATCTTGACTGGGCCGAGTTTGGACTGATCTTCACTGGGCCCAGTTTAAACTGATCTTGACTGGTCTGAGATTAGACTGATCTTCACTGAGCTGACTTTAGACTGATCTTGACTGGGCCGAGTTTGGAATGATCTTGACTGGTCCGAGTTTGGACTGATCTTGACTGGTCCGAGTTTGGACAGATCTTCTCTGGTCCGAGTTTGGACTTATCTTGACTGGTCCGAGTTTGGACAGATATTGACTGGGCCGAGTTTGGACTGATCTTGACTGGTCCGAGCTTGGACAGATCTTGACTGGCCAGAGTTTGGACTGATCTTGCCTGGGCCGAGTTTGGACTGATCTTGACTGATCCGAGTTTGGACTGATCTTGACTGGGCCGAGTTTGGAATGATCTTGCCTGGGCCGAGTTTGAACTGATCTTGACTAGGCCGAGTTTTGACTGATCTTGACTGGGCCGAGTTTGGACTGATCTTGACTGGGCCGAGTTTGAACTGATCTTGCCTGGGCCGAGTTTGGACTGATCTTGATTGATCCGAGTTTGGACTGATCTTGACTGGGCCGAGTTTAGACTGATCTTGACTGGGACGAGTTTGGACTGATCTTGACTGGGCCGAGTTTGAACTGATCGTGACTGGTCCGAGTTTGGACTCATCTTGACTGGGCCGAGTTTGGACTGATCTTGACTGGGCTGAGTTTGGACTGATCTTGACTGGGCCGAGTTTGGACTGATCTTGACTGGGCCGAGTTTGGACTGATCTTGACTGGGCCGACTGTGGACTGTTCATGACTGGTCCGAGTTTGGACTGATCTTGACTGGACCGAGGTTGGATTAATTTTGACTGGGCAGAGTTAGGGCTGATCATGCCTGGGCCGAGTATGAACTGATCGTGACTGGGCCGAGTTTGGACTGATCTTGACTGGGCCGAGTTTGAACTGATCGTGACTGGGCCGAGTTTGAAATGATCTTGACTGGACTGAGTTTGGACTGATCTTGACTGGTCCAAGTTTGGACTGATCTTGACAGCGCCGAGATTGAACTGATCTAGATTCGGCCGAGTTTGGTGATCTTGTCTGGGCCGAGTTTGGACTGATCTTAACTGAGCCGAGTTTGGACTGATCTTGACTGGGCCGAATTTGGACTGAACTTGACTGTGCCGAGTTTGGACTGATCTTCATTGGGCTGAGATTGAACTGATCTTGACAGGGTCGAGTTTGGACTTATCTTGATTGTGCCGATTTTGAACTGATTTTGATTGAG